>NC_134856.1:114707488-115069988 GCF_049852395.1 Peromyscus maniculatus bairdii
CCCTAACAAGCTAGGCTCAACCATCCATCCTCAACAGACCAATGAAAGAGATAAGCACTAGTGCAAAGCAGAGAAAGGAGTATTCTATGTGGCTACTAGAAAGAGGAACAAAGAGGTCCAGTTAACTAGGCAGGGTTTTCCAAAGGAACAGAACCTATAGTTATAACGGGGTTTATTTAATTAGTTTACACAATAGAGCCGAAGTAATCCAAAGATTATTGTCTACACAGTGAAAACACTGAGAACCTAGTCGCTGCTCAGTCCTCAAGGCTAGTTCCCTCAACAGACCCAATCTGATACCGAAAACCTCCAAAATCCCTGGAGAATCTCTGGATGTCAGGGAAGGTGCTGGCAGCAGCAACAGAAAAGGGATGAGCACACTCAAGCAAGCGCCGCTGTCTTTTCCTTGGACCTCTTTACTTGTGAGCTGCTGTGGGAAGTGCTGGGTAGAAAGTGCCACCCGGTCTGGAGAAGAGTCTTCTCCCCTCAGTTAATTCTTCCTGGAAATGTTCTCACAGATCTGTTCAGAGGTGTCTTTCAGTTGATTTCAGATCCAAGCAAACTGACAATCAATATTAACTATCCTGGACTGGAGACATGGCTCAGCAGGTAAGAGCACTGGCAGCTTTTCTAGAGGACCCAGGTTCAATTCGCGACAACCACATGATGATTTACAACCATCTGCAGCTCTAGTTCAGGGGGTCTTCTGGCCTCTGCATGTACCAAGCACACATGTGGTGTACCTACACACATGCAGGATAAACACGCATACATATAAAATAAAATAAAAATAAATATTTAAATACTAATCATATTATCTACTGACCCCTTAAATACATCTTAGGTACTGATGCAAGGTCAGAGTTTGGGGGTGTAATTTAATTGTTATTTAGGTATTTTAGAGACAGTCTTACTATGTAGACCTGGCTGGTTTACTGCGCAGCATGAGGACCTAAGAGTGATGCTGGCATTGTGGTGGCACTCACTTGTAATCCCAGGACTGGAGAGGGGTGGGGCAGAATAGCCCCAGCCTACTGAGGTCAATGTATTCCAAGTTCATTGTTCATTGAGAAACCTGTCTCAAAATATAAGGTGGGGCATATTGAAGAAGACATGTTGACCTCTGGCTGTACATGAACATGCACCTGCACTCACATACAAAAGAATAAAAAATATTCCTAAAAAAACCTAACAACAACAAAATCCCAGTTAACTGTTAATTGTTAACAGTTCTTGAAGGGATCCTAGCCCCACTCTGAGCACGTGGTTCTGGCAGGCCTTGCCCTTCTCCCCAATTCCCTCAGCCTTGCTAAAAACTGTTGGATTACTTTCCTGTACTAGCCCCCAAGATCTGTTCCCTTATTTGGCCACTTCCTCCTCCTGAGGCTGACTATCAAGGTCCAGCTATTAAAGTACTGAAGTCCAGCAATCAATAGAGGCCCCTTTGGCTCACCTAAGTAACATGCTCAGTTAAAATTAAATACCCATCCTAACACAGGGTTTCCCCTTGTACCTTTATAAACTGTCATTTTCCGATGTGCCGCATCTGTCTCCTCTCTACCCAGAGGCAGTCTTTTGTCCTCAGGGACAAATACCACTGCCCCCTTTCCCTTGTTCCCTTTTCCTTCTCTCTAGTCCTCTGTCTTTGTCCCTTATCCCTGCCCTCTGTCCCTCTGGGGCAAATAAATCTCCTTGTTCTGGGAACTTGGTCTTGGAGGTCCTGAGCCAATACTTCTCCTTTCAGAATGCAGGAAATTGACAGTTAATCGTTGAATTTGGATCCAAAGAAAAACTGGTTATTTGAGGATTTCACTTTAACCAGAACTAACATGTTAACTAATTGAAATGTTAATTATCAGCTTCCTTCCTGATGATTTGTGTCTGGTGCTTCTAAATATTAATGTGGAAAGTGGCAAATGTCTGCCACATTACAATGTTAAACCTGGAAACTAAGACTAAAAATTCCTATTAGATTATTGCTACGCTTTTTTATGGTTATAAAATTATAATAGGTATGTCCTCAACATCTTTGTTTCTCTGTGTTCTCTGTGTTTGGATTCAATAAAACTCAAATGGCTCAGAAGAGTCCTAGAAGACTACAACTCACTTAAGCCTTTCTTGTCATATGGCAAAAGCCCAAATAACAGAACTCCAACATCATAAAAGCCCTGTTGAGGTTTGAATGTGAAATTTTCCCCATAGGCTCAAATGTTTATCACTTGGTGTTGGAGAACTGTGAAAACTTTAGGAAGGGAAACCTTGCTGAAGGAAGTGAGTCAGTAGGGATTGGACTTGAGAGTGTATAGCCTAGTCCATTTCCCTGTCATCATCTGCCTCCTAACTGTAGATACAATGTGACTAGTTACTTCATATCACTTGTTAAACTGTGAGCCCCAATCCATTATATTTCTTGTCATGTATTTAGATTGTAACAGCTAGAAAAGTAACAAATACCATCCCACATGGTTCAACAGAACCTAAACAGCTCAAAAGAGCCTCCAAACCCAGAGGAATGCAAACTGGGAGGTCCACTAACTGGGGAGAGATTAACCAAGGTCAGACATCATCAAGCATCCAAAAGAGGAGCTGGAGAGACAGCTCAGGGGTTAAAGCATTTGCTCTTGTAGAGGACCCATGGAGCATGAATCTCCTTAGCAAGCCTCCTAGGCCGGCCTCAAACTCGGGATCCTCCTGCCTCTGCCTCCTTCAGCAAATCCTACCATCATGCATCACCACAACCAGCAACGTGTAGCTCAGGTCTGAGCTGGGGCCGCAAGGCCACAGGCAAGTAGCTTTTTCGAAAATTTGTACCACAAACGTTGGGCACCAGATGTAGCATGAATTGTTAGGCGGTCTTATTAATAAAAACAAACCTGAGCCAGGTATTGGGGTGAATGCTGAATGATCAAAGAAGCAGAACAAGCCACAGCCACCTCGCCTTGCCAATTCCTCAGCTAATCTTATTTCCTCAGACTGGAAGCTTCTGAGTCCTCATCCAAATGGATCTCAGCAGAACTGCTGCTAAAAGCCTAAAAGCTTAAGCAGGCTCTAATTTCTGGTTTTCACGCCTTATATACCTTTCTGCTTCCTGCCATCACTTCCTGGGATTAAAGGCTCACTTCCTGAGATTAAGGGTGTGAGTCACCATGCCTGGCTGTTTCCAGTGTGGCTTTGAACTCACAGAGATCCAGATGGATCTCTGCCTCGAGAATGCTAGGATTAAAGGCGTGTGTGCCACCATTTTCTGGCCTCTATATCTAGTGGCTGTTCTGTTCTCTGACCCCAGATAAGTTTATTAGGGTGCACAATATTTTGAGGAACACAATATCACCACAGACCCGGGTTTGGTTTCCAGCACCCATTTTAGATGGCTCACAATTGGCTGTAACTCCAGTACCCACAGATCCAACTCCCTTTTTTTGCCACTGCAGGTACCTGAACATACATGGTGCACATAAACTCATATAGCACATACATACACATAAAAAAACCCTTTAAGAGCATAAATCCTGCTTAACTAAATAAGGGCAGAAATGTAAAATGTTGTTACCAGTAGCTATTCCTTAAAAGGATAAATAGACTTGTCATGTGACCCAACAATTCCATTCCTAGGTATATACACAAAAGGACTAAATACAGGAATTAGGCAGGAAAACATACATAAATAATCAACACAAAATTATTCAAAATAATCAAGCATCTTGTCTATCAACATATAAATGAGTAAACAAAGTACAGTATATACATATATTCACATTATTTATCTACAGAAAAAAATGAAGTTCTGGTATTCACTATATGATAGATGAATTTTGGTGACCAGATTATCAAGGTAAATAAGTCAAGTGAAAATACCACACTTATGAAAAAGAATATACAAATCATTGGAAACAGAAAATAGAAGTCACCAGGGGTGGTGCTTAGATTTAATTACCAACTTGATACAATCAGTTGGATAGACAGTTTCAATGAGGGATTGTCTAGATCAGATTGGCCTATGGGTATGTCTGTGGGAGACTGTCTTGATTGCCTTAATTAATGTGAATAAACCCAGCTTGAACGTGGGCAACACTGTTCTCTGGCTTCGGGCCCTGTACTTTAGAAAGGTAGAGAAAACTAGCTGTGTTCTTGACTGTGATATAATGTGACTAGCTGTTCTAATTTTCTGTTGCCTTGACTTCCCTGCTATGACATACTGCAACCCCGATTGTTAGCTAAAATAAACTCTTTCCCCCTTGCTTTTCTGTCTGGGTATATATCACAGAAAAGAAACTAGAGCACCAAGAGGACTAGAGGAAGGAAGAATGTGGAGTTATTATTAATGGTATATGACCAAACATCTGAGATAACTTAAAGGTAGAAAGAAGTCCATTTGGCTGATGGCTGCAGAGGCTTGAGCTCAAGATTAGGTGTCTCTGTTGCCTCTGGCCTGTGGAAAGGCTAATTACCTTGGTAGAGAGTGAATGAGGTGCGGCCTAGAGGCATGAAACTAGAGAGAGAGCAGAGTGCACCAGGGTACCCACATCCCTGCAGTGGCATATTCCCAGTGATCCAAGTTCTTTCCATGGGCACCTCCTACAGCTTCCAGCACCTTCCAAAAGTGCCATGTCCTGAAGAATAAGTCCTTAGCACATGGACCTCTAGGGACATTCGAGATCCAAACTATGGAATGGAAAAGGAGTTTTTGTTTGGAGTTCTGCAAAGGTTTTGGAAATTGGTAATAATAGTAACTAAAGATTGTGAATGTAACTATAGCCACTTAATTTGACATATAAAACACACACACACACACACACACACACACACACACACACACACACACACACGATTGTTATTAGGAAGTGTCCGTTTTTCACAGGAAAAGAACTACTTTTCGCAGAAGGGAAAGAAATATTAAATAAACCCAAACGACAACTCTGTCAGAGGCAGCCTGACTAGTGTGCTCATCTTTAAAGTAGCTGCACAGTGTTCAGTTATCCTGAAATGAAATATGCGGAGCGGTGTTGAGGAAGGTTCTGAAGGCTTTCCTGCCTTCTTGCCTGCTATACCTAATTATTTGTGTACATTTCTTCAACATAAAAGTGACACAAGTGATAAACTGGAAGACCCTTGAAGCAATGTTTGTTACCAGTGCTATCTGACCTCATTTTGAGAGCATGGCCTGCACCTGGAGCTCAGCATGCAATGTCAATCTTATTTGCTGAAACTGACCCAATAGCAGATCAGTGGAAAGCTGTTACTCCATTTAAGATGCTCCTGGTGAACTGTCCTACTGTTCAACTCAGCTCACACAATTATAAACACCAGAGAATTGTTTATTTTATAAGTGGGCTGTTGGACTGCCAGGGCTTGGCGGGACCTGGAGAGAAGCTCTCCAGCTACAAATGGCGCCCAACGGGTTGGCAAGAGTTTCCAACTAAAACCTGAGAAAAAAGATTCTAAAATGGAGCTATAAACAGTTCCTAGTTGTCTCTCTCAAGTTAGCAGCAGCCTGTATGTTTGAGCTACTATGGTGGGTTCCTGGCATGTGTGCTGGACCTGTAGTATGGCGGGAATGAGGTGTCTACAAGCATCACATTATGCTGTGTGGTGGATTTAGTCTTTTCTAAAAAAAAAAAAAAAGGTTTCTAGGCTATATGCTGCTTTGAAAGAAGCATAGACCCACTATTTCTGAGAGTTGATGGCTCCCAGAGCTGGAGGAAAACGTACCACCGCCATGTTGGGAAGCTGAGGTGGGCGGAGCCAGCAGTCACAGCGCCCTTTCAGTCTTAGAATGCTGCAGTTTAAAGCAATAGGTTCACAATAAGACTGATTCAGATGGAATAGTTTACAATGTATGTAAAAATGTACATAGGCTTGAAAGAGAGAGAAAAAGTAATATATGCAGTTATATAAACAAATAATTTTTAAAAATAAAGTCTTTAAAAAGACAGTAAAGGTAATATAAAAAATAAGCCATGTAAAGATGGCTATCACACAGAGAATCTGGATTATGTTCTCTTTGATATTCATAACTGAAGAAAAACATTTGATTTAAAAGCTGCTGAGTTATGCTAAAATATATTTTTTTAAGGTATCTTAACTTCAAATTTTGGATATAAGGATATGTTGCTTTAGAAAAGAGGCTCTGTTTTTGTTTCCACAGAAAGCCAGAGGCTATGGATTTGTTCCAGATTAAGATACATCAGGTTTGACCAGCCAAGACCCCCTGAAAGGTCTCGGATGACACCAAGGCCCAGATGATCCACCCTCACAGACTACTCCATAATCATAAAATTTTCTTTGTGTCCCCATAAGATACAGCACCCCCTTCCAGCAGGAAGTAGTAAAAGAAGCTATGCCCAAATTCCCAAATATACCAAACTGGCTTTAGAGATGAAATTGGCTCATTCCTTCTCTAAACCCAGACATATTGCTAAAAAAAAAAAAAAAAAAAAAAAAAAAAAAAAAAAGGTTAAGAGATTCTTGTGTCCCCAAATCAGAAGAGCCCTCTGGTATGGGACAGACAAAAACCAATATTTTTATTTAAAACAGGTTGATTATAAATACAATGTCTTTCTAAAGAAGAAAAGGAAATATGATATAGATATAATAGGATAAAAGGGTAAACTGCTGAACCTATTTTAAAGAGCAACAATTTCTTTGAAATGTTTTACATTGGTATAGATTTTAGTTTATTGATACAAACTTAAAGTTAATTTTGTTATATTGTGTGTATATTTCTACTCTTGTTTAAGGTGTTATGTTTGTATAGCTCATTTAAAATTGTAATGAATAATTAAAATAGATTCATAATTAGTCATCTATGATAATCATACTCATAGCCATGTTAGTTAAGTCTTCTAGGTATACATAGATATATTTCAGATAGATAGATAATCTTCAAATACTTCAAAGACCTACAGAATATGGCATTTGAAATGTTTTAAAAATTTAGACTTTCTGGACAGTGAGATATGTCTGCTCCTGGCAGCTCCGATTTACTTCAGAGAGGAGGATGGGCATCAAAGACACTCCATATGGAGTTTATCTTCACCTTGACAAAAATAGCCATTTGGGCAAGAAACTGTTCTTGCCTGGACTGCTTGATCGACTGGACATGCAGGACCCATAAGAAGATGACCACTAAACTTTGCTTGACAAAATGGTCCTTCAGGTTCCTGCTTCGCAGAGGAAACTGCCAGACATTCTACAGGATACTGAGAAAAGTAACTGAGACACTCTAGCCCTGTGGGCTGAAGACAGATGCCCCAACTTTAAAAGGAACATTAGGTGACTGTCCAGGCTGCCAGCTGTCTCTGTCTACCCTGCAAGACTCCCGAAAGTTGCTTGCATCCTTCTCCTGTTTTTCAGGTAATATTATATCCTTCTGAGGTCTTTGATGTAGTTGAAGCTAGATACAATTTTCCTTAGTTATGAGAAAAGATAAATTAGATATGAAACCTTAGACTCAGAAATATAAGATAGATAGGATATCTTCTTTAATTTTGCCAAATAGACTAGTTATTATAAATAAACTAGATATTATAACTGTAATTCTTGCTTGATAATTGTTTTGTTATCTATAATTTCACTATGTAAAAGTTAAAACCTTCCTTTTTTAAAAAAAAGGGGGGAGGGGGAAGTGCTGTGGGATGTTCTGTATGGCAAATGTGTTGCTCTGATTGGTTAATAAATAAAACACTGATTGGCCAGTAGCCAGGCAGGGAGTATAGGCGGGACTAAGAGAAGAGAATTGGGGGAAGTGGAAGGCTGAGGAGAGAGACCTGCTGGCTGCCGCCATGACAAGCGAGATGTAAGGTACCGGTAAGCCACCAGCCACATGGCAACTTATAGATTAATACAAATGGGTTAATTTAAGATATAAGAACAGTTAACAAGAACCCTGAGCCTTTAGGCCAAACAATTTAAATAATATAAGTGTCTGTGTGTTTATTTTGTAAGTGGGCTGTTGGACTGTGTTGGCTTGGCAGGACCTAGAGAAGCTCTCCAGCTACAGAGAATACCATTCAGCTTCTAGTCCCCAGTGGAGAACAGCTTGCCCAGCCCGTTCTTGTTACTGATGCTGCTGTACTCTGGTCATGTATGAGCCCACAGGTTCTGAGGTACCAGATACCTGCAGCTCTGTTACAAATGAAGACTATCTCCAGGTCAGGGTTCACAGGCAGCCCTGAATATGCTGGGGAGTGAAGTAAAAGTGCCATATCCCACCTCTGGATACAAGGAAAATGGTAGCAGAAAGATCACACCACCACTCCTTGAATTGGAAAGATGTCACTGAGTAGGAAGCCAGAAAGCCAACACACACACACACACACACACACACACACACACACACACAAAACAAACAAACAAACAAACAAAAAACCCAACCCCAAAACAGGTGGAAACTTTTTTCTGTATTGTTATTTTGTTGTTGTTGTTTATTTGCTTGTTTTGTTTTTGTTTTTGGAGACAAGGTCTCCTTAGTACAGGCTGGTCTTGAACTTGTAACCCTCCTGTTTCAGCTTCCTAGTATATATACCTGGGATATCAGGCTAGCACCATCATATGCAGTTTCTGATCTATTTGAAAAGGGCCATTGCAGGACACTAGGAATTAAAGCAAAGGGCTTGGGAAGGGGCCTTGGGGAGGTCAAAATCACAGACGGGCTGGCAGCAGCACAAACCACAGCAGCCTGGAAACAGACCGTTCACTACACTGCTCAACAGCTCCCTTCCCCAGCTTCGCCAGCTACAGCTCTGGTTCCAAGACTTTCCACCTTCTAAGGGAGGTCCTTGGCCTTGTAGCATTTAGTTTTAATTAACTATTGTGGACCTATAGATCCTTTTCACAGTTTCCCCCAGTGATGACATCTGGCAAGGGTCTTACCATGGAGTGTCATGGATAGGAGAGCAAAGAATGCGTCCCTCAACACAAAGATTGTTTTTATAGTCGCAGCCATTTCCCCTCCTAAATCCTGGCAACCACTATTCTGATTCCCCGTTCCTGTAATCTGCTCTTTCAGGAATCATGAAGTAAATAACTTTTGGAGACTGGCCGCTCTTTGGGAAATTCCCTGCGGACTGGAGCTGGGTGTATTCAAGGCCCATTCCTTTTTTGATTGCCTAGTACTATGCTGTTGGCGTTTAGTTCTGTTTTACCCGGATATATGCAGAGGCTGTATGTGATAAAGTACAAAGCAGAAGGGCGCCTCTACCCTTCTCCCAGTACAGGCTTCCTGCCAGTCTCCTTCAGCAAGAAGCCAAACCTGTCCTGCCCACAACCACTGGAGCCCAGGCAGCGCGGGGTGGGGGGGTGGGGGATGGGGGGCGTCACAGGACAGGGAGACTTGGGAAGGGAAGCTGAAGTCCCGCGATCCCGCACTGACAGGCCGGAGTTGTGGGTGGGCTATTGCTCACAGGCCGCCAGAGGACAGTGTGAGGGCGGGGCGAGGGGCGGAGCCCAAGGGGGAAGCAGCCCTGGGTCCCAGTACGCAGCCGTGGTGCCTGCAGGCAAGCTTTAGGCGTTCAAGCCCAGGAATCTGGTGGTGTCACAGTGCGCAGTGTTCCCTGCTGAAGGCCAAGGTGAGAGTCAGTTCACTGCTTCTCCAGGGGCGTGCACGTCCTTCCTGCAAGCGACCTTGGGGATTGGGGGGAATGCAGAACGGAAGGGGCCCCTTCTGGGTTTTAGCTTGCGAATTAGACCGTGGACCCGTGTCCCGGAGGTTCCTCGCACCTTGAGCCTTTCTTAAAATATCAGCCCACGTTACCACATTAGGCCCAGGTCCTGCTTAATACAAACGGTTGCATTTTGTCAGCCCACTTGTTAGAGAGCAGCTGCGGGTCTCTGCATATTTATTACCAAAGGGTAAAAGTCAAAGAGGAGCCCAGAGCCGAGTTTCTACACCGGTGCCTTCCCTTACCCTGGTGCCTTCAAGCAACTGCGGAAGACTCTGCCTTCAAGGACTGGCTTCTGTAACTATTAATGTGAAATTATCGGTTTCAGTAACCTCTAATCTCTGGAAATCTCAGTCAGAGAGATACAGAAAACTGAACTTGTGTGAATCAGAGAAACCTCTAGTAGAGTGAAATACAGATGGGGGCGGGTAACCTAAGTGATCACAGAAAGCAGGCGGTCAATGATGTCGCTACAGGATGACATGTTAGCTGTTAGAATGACCAACATAGAGCCTGCCTGTATAGAAGAAAGAGGCACAGTAAATAATACAATGAAAAATCAAAATAGCTGCTGGGTGTTAAGAAAATTATACTTACCTCTAAATATCAGAGCTCATTTCATGTGACTTGTTAACAACCACAGCCTCCCACCAAAAACAAAACAGCAGCAGCAGAAACAAAACACCTGGGTAACTTGCAGTTTCCACCTAAGGAGAGCTAGTAACTCGTCTCTGCCTGAGGGTGAAGAGCCTGTGACAGGAGGACTTTGTCTGTTTCTTCCCATTTCTTTCTCTAGGAGAGTAGGGGAGTTGAGTAAGAGGAAATTCAACTCTGATGCCCACACCCGCCCTCCGTTTACTGTAAATGTGGAAACTGGGCTGACGGTATGCTAGGGGTGGAAACTGGGCTGATGGTACACTAGGGGTGGTGAGGTAAGGGGAGCTGCAGAGAGAGAACAGTGTGTCTGGGGCGCTGCAAAGTCTCAACTAAGGCGGCTCTGGTCCCTCACTTGGGGAATCTCAGGATGTATTTTGCTCATCTGCAGTGGCCTTGGGAACCTCTGAAAATGTGGATCAGGCCATGGGGCTCTCTGCCTAAGGTCTTCCTTAATCTTAGGATAAAATCTTCACCCTGCCCTGTTCACTTGGTTATTCCCCATCCAGCTCCCTGGCTGCATTCCCGACCACTCACTTCAAACAAACCACAGCCCAACTAAATAAGCTTTCTTGCCGTTTCTGGAACTCTCCAGGTCAGTTCTTACTGGGTCCTTACTTGATCCAGCCTGCCTTCCTGGACTTCTCTCTCGCTCCAGGGTTTTGCATGGCTGGCTCCATACCACCATTTGTTCTGCCTCTGTTCTGACACCCTTCTTGTAATGGAGCAGACAGAGGAAATGTGGACTTGCGGTGTCCATGTCATGTTTAGTGACTCTGAGGTAGGAGAAAGTCATCTGATTAGTGCTCTGCCAGAGATGAAGCTTTTGATCTGCTCTGTAAACATGCAGTGTGAACCCTGGGAGGAATTTGACCTCCTGTCTTAAGGACCATCCTTTCCACAAGGCATTATAAGGAGGGGGACCCTTAGCACCCTCAGCTCACAAGAATTTAACTTGCAAATAGGACTCATCAGAAAAGAAAATACTTGGCACTGACTTTCCAGGACATCGAGGTCAATTCTGACTTTGAAAAGGTCAGACTGTACCCTGGGGAAGATGTCATCCAGCATGGAACTTTCCACCCACTGACCCAGCATAACCCTTGGTACCTACCAAAAGCCCTCAGCACCTAGCATGCGACCACTATCACCAAACAAGGGTTTAAGACAGAGAAATCACCTCCATTTTCCTCAAGGCGGTCCTTGAATAAATAAATAAATCCATCCTCCCACCAGTCCTGTAGCATGTAATATGAGCATGGTAACACGGATTGGTTTTCTATTGAATGCGGCAAACACCTTTCATCCCAGTAAAGTATTTCTTCAGGGTATCACTGCAGCCATCATCACCAGCAATTTCCACTGGTAGAGGCTGATCTTGAACTCCTGATCCAGGATTACTAGCATATTCTACCATACCCCAAGCCCTGCTCAGATCCTACTTTTGATTCTTTTGAGTGGATAATCGGAAGTGAAACTAGAGGAGAACATAGTGATTTCCTGTTTAATTTTTAAGGAGCCTCTCAGTTGCCTTCCATAGAAGCTGCACCATTTTACACCTTACCAACACTGAAAGAGTCTCTCTACCTGCCACCAAGTCTTGCTATTCGATTTTAGCCATAATATTTCCCCCAATGACTACTATGCCTTTCCACATCCTTAAAGCTTGTTTATATAACTTTGGGGTAAAGTCTGGTCATGTCTTTACCCATTTCTGAGTTGGACTGTTTGGTTTTTCCCTTTTATCTGAGTGTTTTGTTTTTTCCTGTCAATATCAGGAAATATTGTATATTAGTTACTTTTCTGTCACTGTGACAAAACACCACAATCAAGGTGACTCAAAGAACGGAGTCTATTGTGGCCCATGGCTTCAGGCGATTAAGAGTCTAGGATGACAAGGGAACATGGCAGCAAGCAGCAGGCCTGATGACATCAGCAGGGACCTGACAGTTCACGTCTTCAATCACAAGCAGGATGCAAAGTGCATGAACCTAAGTGGGGCAAGGCGATCTAATCCCAAAGCCTGCCCCAGTGTTTACTCCTTCAGCAGGGCTGCACCCCCCTCCCCCAACCTCTCCAAACAGCATCACCAAATGCAAACCATTCAAACCAATGCATCCTCCCTCCAGAAAGTTGTTTTGGAGAGGGCCAGTGCCATTAGGGAGAACATTTTATCCAAAATCTTTTGCTGAAGAGGAGGGTGCTGAAGATTAAACTCCAGGCCTTGCACATGCTAAGCACATATCCTACCACTGATCTCCCAAGGTCCCCTAGAATCCTATTACATTATAGCCACCATTATGTGCCCTCTTTCTTACTTCTCTGGGCCACCCTGTAACTCTAGATGGAAGACTGAAGCACCTAACTGGCCTTATTTATAGTTGAGAAAAAGGCCCAGTAATGCACAGTGACACCACCCCCTTGACTTCCCCAGTACCCTTCATCTTATCAGCCTCACTAGCTAAAAGGGAAGTCTTGGGATGCAGGAAGGCTGGCTGAGGAGCCACCACTCAAATTTTTATCTGTGGTTCATTTCCCAGGAATTCTTCTATAGCTGCCTGCATGGAAAGTTCAAGTGCTTCCAGAAAACACAGAAAAGTGCTGGTTTGGCATTGTGTGTGGTTTATCCCAGAAGCCCACTTCTCCAGAGGCTGCCTCACCCTCTGAGAAGTCTGTGTTCAGAAGTGTTTGTGAAGCAGCCACTGGGAGGCCTACACTTGGTATCCTGACCTCAGCCCTATCTTCCATTCCTCCTCTGAGTTTATTTTCTCTTCCAGAGTGTTGCAGTCACCAAGAAGAGAGACAGTTCTGAAACTTTGGACTACTCTTCCAAATCAGAGAATCCATCCCCTCCAGCATGGCAGGTAATGACCTGTTATGGAGATGTAAGACATTTAGCCAGAAATTCTATCATTTGTTATTAAAAATCCTAAGCAACCTAGATGCATATATGAATCTTCTTGGTTTATGACATGGATCACTGCATGTAATTATTTTCTTTCATATTTTTACTTTTTCCATTTCAACCTCCTCCAGAAAAAGTGGGATGCACGGCTATCCTGTCATTGTCCAGAAACCATCCTTGGGACAAAAAGTTCCCTAAAAAGGGGAGCTGAGGAAATGGGCTTCTATTTTAGACCAAGGTTTGATTCCATCTTTACCTTTCCCCTCCTTCTGCAGTACTGGGGACCAAACTCAGCATCACATGCACCAGAAACACGTGTTCTATCACTGCGCCCACCTCCAGTGCCTCTGTGTGTGTTTATTATATACATGAACACATCAGAGACACATATGTAATTTTACAACTCATTATTTTTTACTCAGTAATATATAACATTGTAATTCTTTCACTTCAAACATATAGATTTACCTTATTGTACATGTTATGGTATAGATTTGGGTTTTTCCTTTGCTTTTACAATATTTGTTTGTTTGTACATGCCAGAAAAGCACTCTACTGAGCTATATTCTGTCCCTTTACCTGGCTTTGGATTTTTCACCTTTGGTACTACTGATTTGAGATGGGATCAGTCTTACAGGTGCCATCTTATAGTGTATTTAGCACTATTTCTGGGCTGTGCCCATTAGATGCCAGAAGCACCCCTTCCACTACCAGTTATGGCAGTTAGAAACATCCACACCTTTGACAGCGGTGCCCGTGACTGGTAATGCTGCCCCAATTGAGAAACAGTGATGTAGGTATTTCATTTATATCCATTCTCTTGGCAAGCCTTCAAAGTACAGTTCCTTTATAGCACTGTAGCATTAGAAAGTAAAGTAAAACCTAATAAGTAACCCAACACGTGGAATTCAACCTTTACACTCAGATGAATGCCCTGAAACTGTTTGCTTCAAACTAACATGTGTTTTCTATTCAGGGTCCTAGACTAAAAGTTCAAACCAAGAGTTTAACATCTTAGTGCCAGAGAGATTGCCAGTAAAGTGCTTGCCAAACACACATGAGACCTGAGTTCAGATTCCTAACACCCACACAAAAGCCAGGCACAGGAGCACTCATCTGTAACCCAGTATGCAGACAGAGGCATTCCTGGAGCTCTCTGTCCAGCCACTCTAGCCAAATCAGTTCAATGAGAGACTATCTCAAAAAGTAAGGTAGAAAGCCACTGAAGAAGACACCTGACACAGACCTCTGGCCTCTATAATGTAGGTGTACTTACATTGACATGCACCCGTACACACACAAGAGTTTTACTATGCATGCTCGTGTGTGTGTGTGTGTGTGTGTGTGTGTGTGTGTGTGTGTGTGTGTGTACGTGTACAAGCACACATGCATATGCAGGTGCACTTCCATGTGTGTGCACATGAGAAGGCCGAAGGTTGACTCTGGATATCTTCCTCACTCATTCTCCACCTGATTTTTAAAATTCTCTTATTATGTATATGAGTGTTTGCATGTATGTCTGTGTACCACATGCATGTCTTGCATCCAGAGGTCAGAAGAGGGCATTGGATCTTCTGCAACTACAGTTACAGATGATTGTGAACTGCCAGTGTAGGTGTTGAGATTTGAACCCAGGTCCTCTGGAAGAGCTCCTCTGAACCATTTCTTCAGGCCCCTCAACCTTATTTTTTAAATACAGGGTCTGTAATGGAATCTGCAGCACCGTGATTGACCTAGACTGGCTAGCCTCTGAGCTCCCAGTATTCTCTTATCTCTACCCACCCCCTACTAAGTAGTAGTGTTAGACATGTGCTGACACCCTTGGGTGGGTGCTAGGAACCAAATTCAGGTCCTTATGCTTATTTATGACAGAAACAGTGCCTTCATGGTCTGCTCTTAGAATCTTCTTATCTCAATGTCACCACCAAAAGAGGTTCCACATGGCTCTGTCTCCCTCAAGACACCAGGGTCTGCTTCATCCTACTTTATTTAAATGTTAGGTGTCCATGGACGTGGGGGAGGTGGAAGCAGAATACACCAGTCACAGGAGGTTAATTCCTTTTATTTTTTGTTTTGTTTTGTGTTACAGAGAAAGGCTAAAACTTGTCATAAAAGGTTATCCAAACTGAGCAGGCTTTTAAAAGATTTTAGTTGTATGTTTTCTAAGGAGACATGGTTTAGTTCATTGTATTTGTGAGTAAAGGTTGACTATCTCAATCCAAAGATACAATTTTGAGCACATGATTACCAGATCTCCAGAGTCAAAAAGATTGGGTTCACGAGCACTTACAGTTTTGAATTTTAAAGTTTGGGGTGTTTGACTTATAAAGTCTATACAAATTTTGCAAAGTCTGAAAAAGCCAAATTCCAAGTCATTTCTGGTCCCAAGCATTTAAAAAATAGTAGCTACTCAATTTGTATTAGTAAGCCCAAGTTACAGCACACTCTAATAGTACTAAAATATTATTTTATCACCCATTTAAATGGTTGCTGGTTCCTTTGTTCCAATGCAGTAATATACCTATCCATCACTTTCACCCTAGTCTTCACTGAGTTTTGACAAAAAGATGTGCTCTTCAAAGGAAACATCTCTTCCCCTGGTACAGGTAAGAAAGTGCTCATCATCTATGCACACCAAGAACCCAAGTCCTTAAATGGGTCCCTGAAGAAAGTGGCTGTTGAAGAACTGAGCAAGCAGGGATGTACAGTCACTGTGTCTGACTTGTATGCCATGAACTTTGAGCCGAGGGCCACAAGAAATGATATCACTGGTGAGTCTAGGCTTAAATCATATGTCTTAAAATTTTCTGTGTTTTATAATTTTTTTATTTTATATGCATTGGTATTTTGCCTGCATGTAGGTCTGTGTGAATGTGTCAGATATTGGAGTTACAGACAGTTGTGAGCTGCCATGTGGATGCTGGAAATTGAACTCAGGACTTCTGGAAGAGCAGTCAGTGCTCTTAACCACTGAGCCATCTCTCCAGCCCCCGTATTTTATAATTTTTTAAAATGTCAACAATATCTAACTGTTGTTCTGTGACCTCAAGTCTCAAGTCAAGAGTCCATGGTGCCAGTCTCTGTCATTCCTGTCCCCTAGCAACCCAATTCCTCTGCTCCCAACATAGCGAGGTTTCTTTTAAAAGAAAGATTATTCTATTTAATTATGTGTATGTCTATGTGAGGGTAGGTGCAGATGCATGTGGTTGTCTGTAGAGGCCAGAAGTGAGCATTGGATACCCTGGAGCTAGAGTTACAGGCAGTTGTGAGCCTCTGGACATTGGTGCTAAGATTTGAATCTGGGTCCTCTACAGAAGCAGTATGTGCTACCTCTCCAGCCCCATTTTCTGTATTTTCAGAGATATCTGTGCTATGCAAGCAAGTATGAGGGTTGCGTTAGTCAGCTTCTTCACCTCTCACAGAACACTTAACCAACTTGAGGAGAGATTTATCTGGGCTTGCAGTTCTAGGACAGTGGCTGGATCCACTTGGATCATTGCTGCAATGGCTTCTACGTACCTGGGAACCTGAGCACAATGAAACTAATTCTGGGGAAATAGCTTCCTAGGATTTGAACATTTTCAGTAAGATCAGGCAGTAGGCGAGCCTGCAGGGCATTGTCTTAATTAGTGATTGAGGGGGAGGGCCCAGCCTGTGTGGGTTGGGCCACTCCTGTGCTGGTGATCCTGGGTTCTATAAGAAAGCAAGCTGAGCCGGGAGGTGGTGGCGCACGCCTTTAATCCCAGCACTCGGGAGGCAGAGGCAGGCGGATCTCTGTGAGTTCGAGGCCAGCCTGGGCTACCAAGTGAGCTCCAGGAAAGGCGCAAAGCTACACAGAGAAACCCTGTCTCGAAAAAACCAAAAAGAAAAAGAAAAAGAAAGAAAGCTGAGCAAGCTATAAGGAGGAAGCCAGTGATCAGCACCCCTCCATGCATCAGCTCCTGGCTCCAGGTTCCTGCCCTGTTTGAGTTCCTGTCCTGATTTCCTCCAATGCTGAAGAGTGATGTGGAAGTATAAGCCAAATAAACCCTTTCCTCCCCAAGTTGCTTTGGTCATGGTGTTTCATCATAGCAGTAGTTATCCTAACTAAGGCAGAGTTTAGTACCAGGAGTGGGGTACTGCTGTGACAGACCTAACCATGTTGTTTGGGGGAAGATTGTGAAAGGGCTTTGGAACTTTGGGTGAGCAAAGCCATCGAGTAGTTGAAGTTTGGTGAGATGTTCTGTAGGAGCTTGGAAAAAAAGAATGTTAAGAGAAATGCAGACAATAGACCTGGGTTGTGAAGTTCCACAGGGAAGTTTGAGAGTTGCTAAAAGACTATTGGGGCCATTGCATATTTACTATTTTGAATTAAGATTCTGTAGTTTTGGTCAGCTGGGGCTGAAGACTCAGCCATGATTAACAAGAGACCAGTACCATTAAAGTGAAGCCTTTACTTCACTGGGTGTCTTAGTCACTGCTCTATTGCTGTGAAGAGACACCAAAGCAACTCTTATAAAAGAAAGCATTTAATTGAGGCCTTGCTTACAGTTTCAGAGGGTTAGTCCACCATCATCATGGCAGGGAACACGGTGGCATGCATGGGGGCAGTACCATGCCTGACCAAAACTACAGAAGGAACTGTAACAAGGGAACTGGGAACTGGGACAAGCTGGGGACTGAGAAATTGAATTCTTCCTTCCTAGGTGCCCTCTCTAATCCTGAAGTCTTCAGATATGGGATAGAGACCTATGAGGCCTACAAGAAGACAGCTTTGACCAGTGACATACTTGAGGAGCAGAGAAAGGTGCAAGAAGCTGATCTAGTGATATTTCAGGTTTGTTGTTTCCTCAGATTACTGAGTAGGTTCATCCTATGAACAAACACTTGAACATTACATTTGGAACTAGTGATTTTTTTTAGCACATGTACATGGTTACTAGAAATACCTTTCCTAGTTACAACCCTAGTTAGAATACTTTCCTACTTTGATAAAGAGATCCTTATAGTCAGTGTTAATCAAACCTCTGACTCCCTAAGTCAGTATGAATCAAGAATGTACGCATTGGCTCAGTAGTCCCAGAAGCATCTGAATCATGCCAGTCTTTCTGCTTTTATCCTCCCAAAGCCCCTGCCCCAGACATGCCAGCTAGCTGGGAACCAGCTTTTTTCTGCACAGTTTATCAAGGCAGTTTAGCCAACTCCTGCATTAAATGCCCACCACTAACAGGGCAACCTCTCACTAGTTACTACCTACACATTAATGCGCGCGCGCACGCGCGCACACACACACACACACACACACACACACACACACACACACACACACACACCACAGACTGGTGTATATATCCCAAGAAGGAGAAGCCACAACAGAAGGAACTAGCCCCACAGACTGACTTCCAGAAGTACTAACTCCATCTGACCACTCCTGCCAGCATTGGACAGGGTGCAGTTAACCTGGGCCTGTAATATGGACAGTCAGATAAGTGTGTGATTCTGAAGAGTTGCTGCACTGATGAAAATCCAAGTCAAACTCAACAGGAACTGGGGTTGAGTATATAAGGGCTCTGATCACCTGAGATCTCTGAGCAAGAACAGTCATGGTAGCACTTCTGGGGTGCTCTGCTCTCCCCAGATTTCCATCATTTGAGGACTTCACTGACTGCAAGTCTCTGTTTTAATTTGGGTTACTATTGCTGTGATAAAACACCATGACCAAAAGCCAAGTTGGGGAGGAAAGGGTTTATTTGACTTACACTTCCACATTCATAGGCCACCATGGAAGGAAGCCAGGACAGAAACTCAAATAGGGTGAGAATCTGGAGGCAGGACATGATGCACAGGCCACAGAGTGTTGCTTCCTGGCTTGTTCAGCCTGCTTCCTTACAGAACCCAGGACCACCAGCCCAGGGGTGGCACCACCCACAATGGCTGAACCCTCCCACATCAATCACTAGTTAAGAAAATGCTCTACAGGCTTGCCTGCAGCGTGATCTTATGGAGGCATTTTCTTAATTGGGCTCCCTCCTCTTGGATGACTTTAGTTTGTATCAGGCTAACATAAAACTATCCAGCACACATCCTCACTGTCTACTTTGTGGCTAGCATAAGGAACTGTCATCAGGAGACCGTCACTGGAATAGCAACTGGACCATGTTGTGCCCACTGAGCAGATCCTATAGGCTACCTTTGCCTGCTGGGTGCCCTGAAAGGAGAGGTCAGTGGGACTAAAGTATGAATCCTGAGACAGAGCATAGTTTACTTTCTTCCTCTTGTCTATCCCCAGTTCCCACTATACTGGTTCAGCGTTCCAGCAATCCTAAAAGGCTGGATGGATAGGGTGCTGTGCCAAGGGTTTGCCTTCGACATCCCAGGCTTTTATGACTCTGGTTTTCTCAAGGTATGTTCTCTGGGGATAAGAATTGCTACAGATCCTTCCAGTGGGAGGAAGGAGAGGAAGGGAAGGGGGAAGGGGTGGGGAGGGAATCTATCAACTTACATTTCTAGTTTGCATCTTTGTATTAGGAAAGTAAATATTCATTAAGCACTTAATGTATGCACAGCACACTCCATGGATGATAAGTGCATCCTTTTTTAAATTCACAGAGCTTTTTGATTATAGGGGATATGCATCTACACTAATTGTGGTGGTACTGTGTTCCCTGAAATATTGTGCACCCTAATAAACTTATCTGGGGTCAGAGACAAAACAGCCACAATGTTAAACATAGAGGTTAGGCAATGGTAGCATATGCCTTTAATCTTAGCATTCCAGAGGCAGAAATCCATCTGTTCAAGGATACAGCGAAGCATGGTGACTCATGCCTTTAATCCCAGGGAATGGTAGTAGAAAGTAGAAAGGTATATAAGGCATGAGGACCAGAAACTAGAAGCTTTTAGCTGGTTACAGTTTCAGGCTTTGGAGCAGCATTTCAGCTGAAATTCATTCTGGATGAGGACTCAGAGGCTTCCAGTCTGAGGAAACAGGGTCAGCTGAGGAAATGGCCAGGTGAGGTAGCTGTGGCTTGTTCTGCTTCTCTGACCTTCCAGCATTCACCCCAATAACTGGCCACAGGTTTGATTTTATTAATAAGACCCTCTAAGATTCCTTCTATAACTAATCTACACACAAGGAAAAGGAACTATGAGGCTAAGTACTGGGCAAGAGTGAAATGGGTAATGACATGGACAGTACCATTTTCAGCCCCAACCTCAGGGTACTGACTCTGTGACAGTGCTGTGAGATGTTCTGTATGGCAAATGTGTTAATAAATAAAACACTGATTGGCCAATAGCCAGATAGGAAGTATAGGTAGGACTAACAGAGAGAATTAAGGGAACAGAAGGGAAGGGAGAGACTGCCTGCAGCTGCTGCCAGGACAAGGAAGATGTAAGGTACCAGTAAGCCATGAGCCATGTGGCAAAGTATAGATTAATAGAAATGAGCTAAATATAAGAGTAAGAGCTCGACAATGATAGGCCTGAGCTAATGGCCAAGCAGTTTAAATAATATAAGCGTCTGAATGTTTATTTTATAAGTGGGCTCAGGGACTGCTGGGGCTTGGCGGGACCCGGAGGGAAAACTCTCCAGCTATAGTGACACTCTGGCTGATTTTACACTATTTTACACTTTTGGACTCCATATGCCCACCCTGGGTGGGGGGATAATCATACACCTCCTATATTTTAGGAGAGGGTGTGGAAAACCTGGTAGGTACCATGCATTGTATCTGTAAATGTCTTACTGAGAGGACTTTCTACTAAGCAAATGGCTTTACATTCTAAAAGCTTCAAGAATTAAATGTTAAATGTATATGAGGAAAATGAGTCAAGTAACCAAGATACTGACCTTCACTGCATGGTCATCCTGTGTGGGCTTCAATCACCTCCCATCAGCCCTGTGGTCAGTAGTTCAGTTCTCACGGGGTCTCTGAAACCTAGTTCCCTCCAGAAGTTTGATATTCACCTGTCCCTTTGCTGCCTGCTCTGTCCCCATCCCTGTTAGGGGATTAGCTGTCACCTTTAGATGGGGCTGTGGGACATGGGGAGATTACATTTGTCTACCCTGGAAGGAACCTGACTTCAGACTCCCTTCCGACCTTCTAATCTGTAGAGGTCCCAGGAGCACGGTTTCCTCTTCTGGCAGCCCCATGATGCATTTACTTTCTCCCTTGCCTGCAGGGTAAATTAGCCCTCCTTTCCTTAACCACGGGAGGTACGGCTGAGATGTACACAAGAGCTGGAGTCAGTGGAGATTTCCGGTACTTCCTATGGCCACTCCAGGTAAACGGGCCTTGTGAGCCTTCTCTGCTTTGCTGGCGCACTGGACACTCCCCCTCCCTACTGCACCTTATATACACATATGCCTTGTAAGCTTGACACTCCATTTGACTCGCAACTAGATAGAGAAAATATTATTTTATCCTTATTTTTTTAATTGGTAGCAGTTTAAAGACTGGCTAAAAGGAAAGACATACAACTTTTAATAACGCTTGACCCAAAGTTAAGCCAAACCTGGTTAGCCTACTGTATGCTTTCTGGGGATTGTGATAGCCTTGAGGTGGCACCAGGTGTGTGGGTACCAGTGATGAGCAACACCAAGGCCTGGAGAGCCCTCCCCAGACTTACAATGCTCTATGAAGCTAGCACCATCTTAGCCTTGGTGAGAGGTACTACAGACCCTGTGATCTGGATGGCTTCACTTGGGCCTCTGAACACCCTGGAAGATGAATGGCTAAAGAATAACCATCTACTGAGGAGAAAGGCAATGTCAGAGGGAGTTCCAACAGGCTAGGATGCCCATGTGTATGGAACTCCCCAGTGAGGGAAAGAGAACATGAGGCAGACTTCAGAGCAAAGACTCTTAGGAGACCTGGGAAGCAAAATGGATGTGCTCTTTCATATGGTGAGGAGGGATGCCTGTCTAGATGAAAGGAAGGCTTGTACTTAATAGCTCGAGTGATTGCTTTTGTGAATGTAGACATTATGGACAGAAGATGCAGGTATGAGTCTGTATGTACACAAAGCCTTGAGTTTGAGCTCCAGCTCCTTATAAGCTAGTTGTGAGAGTACATACCCATAATCACCACTTGGGAGGTGGAGGCAGGAGGATCAGAAGTTCAAAGTCATCCTTAGCTACACAAGTTTGAGGTCCACCTGAAATATAGGAGTCCTTGTCTCAAAATAATAAATAAAAATTAGGAACTGTCCCTTTTCTTTCTAGGTTCTCAGGAACTGTCCCTTTTCTTTCTAGGTTCTCATTTCTTACTCCCCATTTCTATTGAGATGTTGGCATTTTTATTTCATTATTTATTTATTTTGGTTTTTTCAAGATAGGGTTTCTCTGTGTAGCTTTGGAGCCTATCCTGGAACTCACTTTGTAGACGGGGTGGGGTGGGGTGGGGGTGGGGTGGTGTCAAACTCACAGAGATCTGCCTGCCCTGCCTCTCGAGTGCTGGGATTAAAGGCATGTGCCACCACTGCCCAGCAAGATGTTGGCGTTTTTTAACTCATTTGTTAGCTCTCTCTCTCCTCTCTCTCTCCCCCTCTCTTTCTCTCTCTGTTAGTGAAATTATTCTATTATATCTTTTCAAAAAACAGTAAGAGTTTCCTTTATATAGATAGTATATAATTAAGTTCACTCCTTGCCTTGTTTGCTCTCCTGTGTGGTGTGTGTGTGTGTGTGTGTGTGTGTGTGTGTGTGTGTGTGTGTGTGTGTGTGTGTGTGTATGCACTTGCCCATGCATACATGTGTGAATGCTACAGGTCAATGTCAAGTTTCTTCCTTGATCACTTTCCACCTTATTTTTTGAGATCACATCTCCCACTGATCCTGGTACTTGCTGATTTGGCTGGACTGGATGGCCAGGGAGCCCTGGGATCTGCCTATATTTGCCCCCCCCCATATACTGGGGTTACAGACCCAGCTTTTTTATGATTAGAGTTCAGAACTCAGGGCCTTATCCTTGCACAGCAAACATTTGACCATCTGAGCTGTCTCCCTAGCCCACTGTTACCATTTTAAATTTAATAATCTAAAAGTTCCTTTTGTATTTATGAAGGCTATTGGTTTCCCCTCTCTCTTTTTCACCCAGTCCATTTGCTGAATTCTCCTACTGATGATAATTAATGTTTTAAATTTTTTATTTAATTTTTAAAAATTACATTATTTATTGAGGCAGAGGAGAGCAGGGGCTCCATGCCACAGTATCCACATGGAGATTAGAGAATGACTTTCAGGAGTTGGTTCTCTCCATGGGGGTCCTGAGGATCAAACTTAGGTCATCAGGCTTGGCAGTCTATGCCCTTAGCCACTGACACATCTTACCAGCCCCATAAATTATTTTTGAAAAAGATTTGTTTTTATGTGTTTGAGTGTTCTGCTTGCATGCATGTTATATATCACATGTGTGCAATGCCCACAGAGGGCAGAAGAGAGTATTTGAGTCTCTGGGACTGGAGTTACAGACAGCTGTGAATTGCCATGTAGGTGCTGGTAACCAAACTCTGACTACCAGCAAGAGCATCAAGTGCTCTTAACTGCTGAACTATTTCTCCAGCCCCCAACAGTGGATTTTTAAGAGCTGATTTCCAATAAATAAAATCATGTCGTCTAGCAGAAAGTAATATAACAACATGTATGTAGGCTTTTTGTCCTCTAACTCCACCTGACAGGGAATGCTTGGATGAGGGTGTAAGTTTTGAAGAGCATAGTGCAGAAGACCAAGTGTGCTGTTTCTAGGGAGAAACTAGGCTCTTTTTGAAAGATGACTACAATTAGTGGGTTAGTGTTGCTCCATGAAGGGCAGTTACCCTGTGAGCTTCCTTCTCTGAAGGCTACCCATTCTCATACATGTCACTGACTAAGCTTAAATCTTGTTTTAGAAACATGTACTTTACCTAATTTATAACAACATATAGTAGAAGAAAGGTAAACAATATAAAAAATTTAAAGTCCACTTAATCTACACCACCAGAAAGAATTATTTGTAATTTATTTCCTAATGGCCTAGATAGATCCTTACATAAAAAGTGTTTACTAGTTTATTATTGTTGTACATAAATGGTATACAAGAAATACTTTTTAAAATTTGTTTTGATTAATAATAATGGTCAACAACTTTCTATAGCAGTACATCATAGCTAAAGTAACTTCTCTGTACATAGCATTCAATGTAGCAGAATTTGCCAAATCCATCAAAACTGTAATGTTTAGTGATGGACTCATTAGCCAAGTTCTTCTGCTTATGAAGCACTCTATCCTGCAGCTATCCAGAAATGGGTTGTAAATTTGTAGCATTTGTTTTATAATTTTTTGAAGTATTCCTCATGTCATTTCCCCTTCTTACTAATTTAACTGTGTGCACATAGCATGTGGTTATGACCAGTTCTTTCCTTTCTGACTTCAGCATGGCATATTACACTTCTGTGGATTTAAGGTCCTTGCCCCACAGATCAGTTTTGGTATTGACGTTTCATCAGAAGAAGAAAGAAAAGTGATGGTGGCATCATGGGCCCAGCGGCTGAAGAGCATCTGGAAGGAAGAGCCTATCCACTGCACACCCCCTTGGTACTTCCAAGAGTAACATTTTGTGCTCTGAGCACATCTAACAAGCAGCACACTGAGAGACCTAAAGTATGTGCAGAGAGAAGGTGGTGCTGTACCCAGAGATGTGGTTAACAGTGCCCACCAATGAGTGTCTTCAGTTTCATGCACCTAGATCAGATATTTCAATAATCAGCTTGGTGTGCTGTATTAGTTCTGCCTGGTTGTTAATTACTCATTTTTCATTTCTTTAATGTCTCTCTAAAATCTCTCTTGCTACTCTCAACCTTCATAGTATAGTTTCCTGAACATGGAGGTGGATTTGTTTGTTGTTTCATTTTATTTAACCCATTGTAACTAATGTTTTAGTACTGAATTTGAATTTACTTCTGACTTTCTTTTTCTTTTGATTTGGGGGTTATTATGATGTTTTAATTGAATAGCAGTCTAAGATTTTTTTATTATTAAGTAAGTACACTGAGGATTTTTTTTTAATCATTTGATAGTATTCTACCACTGTTCACAGTGTTACATGATTAACACTGAATAATGACTCTGAAAAAATAGGCACAGATATATGGAGATATCTCTACTGAAGACAAGGCTGTTGCTAGCACCCAGGGCCTTTGTGAATTGCTGGACCCCAGAGTATTAGGAAGTAGGAATTCTTCTGCCCTGGTCCCACAGCTCCCCATTTCCAGTACTGGATGAGAGGACAAGAATTCTGAATAGAGGGAACCTTGCTGTCATCCCAGGTTTCAGAAATCACTACACCTTGGGAGTTGATAACCTCAGCTTGGCCTCACATATCTAAGGACATTATTAATTCTGCCTCCCAAGCAGAAACACTAGCAGTTCCAGAGCTGAGACCTTACTCACATCTAATCAGCTATGTCACCTTGCTTAAATCCTTCATCACCAGGGCAGTGGGAATTACTGCTCTACAAACAAAAGGAAATGGCCACACCATTCCTTTAGGAGCACAGGGCCTTTGTGGGTTTGTAAAATCCTTGTCTGGTGGTAGCCATTGGCTGTGTCAGAGCAACAGCAGTTGGCAATTGAAGTTAAGGTGTCAGCTCACAAGAAAAAAAAAAAACTCTGATGGGTATATCTCATTCAAGCAAGGCTTACAAGAATACAGACTTCAGAATGTCTTTTGTTTATGCTGTGCCTTCACACTGTTGCTGCTACATACTTTTCTCTGGTATCTGATATAATGTATATGTATGTGGGGGGTCCCCCACTACCTGCATTGTAGTGTGTTTATCTCATTAATACATCCCGATTTTCTGGGCATTTTTATCTGTGGGTTATTTAGAAGGTGACGCCTCCTTAAGCTGTATTGTGCATTTGATATCAATAATGTTAGCTTATACAGAGTTTTAATGAATACAAAGAAATGCTACACAAGTAAAGGACTATAAATTTTCCCTAAGAGCTATTTTAGATCACAGTTCAGGTTGACAAAGAAAAATAGCTGAATTTCCTCAGCTGCCAAGATAGCTGTACACTATTAGCCGATATAAAGCTTTAAAGTAGCTTTGGATTAGACCAGGTACCTTGCTAATGGTTTTTAAGATAAACTATTCCCAGGAAAAGCAGTCCAGTTTACAAGGACATAAGAGCTAGCTGTCTGATTTGCTGAACCAAGGTTAAAGGTGCAGAGCAATGTAATTGCTGTGTCAGTCTCTCTTGCTAGGTCTGGCTGATAACCTAGGACAGTGATTAACTCTGTTCTATTAACTGAGTTCCTAACCTCAGTTTTATAATATGGGTATGTAACCTGAAGACTCAAAGTTCAGCCAACTAACTGTTTTTATGTTGGGTCCTGAAATTGCACAGGTGACAGGGAGCAATTAACTGAGGTCTAGAAATGAAAACAGCTTTTGTTCAGACATACTGCAGGAGAAGATTTTCCAACTGGCCAGGGCTACAGACAATAATCTGACCTCATAGCCCCAAGGAAGAGTTGAAAGTTTCCTTTTTTATGGGTCTAAAGTTTGACACAGGACAGAAAAATATATTTTAAGATTTAAAACGCTTTTTGTGTCACTATGCCTTGGAGAGTGTGGAATAAGTTTATATTAAAAGATTTAAGGTAATCCTAAATCAGAACCAGAGCATTTATGACATATTTCTCTCAATGTAAACACTCAGAGTTTGAGAAAGCCCTGCATTTTACAACTGTTAATCACAAAATATTAGTTTAAAATGTTTATTACACTCAGAAGTATAGGATGTAGTATACAATTTCCTTATTTTTCTTAGACTCCTCAGTAGTTTAGTTTTATAACTCCTTTAAAATCCTTTATAAGACTATACCTCTCTATAACAAGAAACCCACGGAGTGTGTTTAAAGGGCAAAGCAATTTATTAAGGAGAAAAACTCACTGTACAGAACAGAATAGTCTCGAATTCTGGAACGCTGTTCCAGTCATCTGAGTCAGTCCCATATCCAAAACCACAAGGTAGAGAAGAGAGAACATATGTGCATCTCAGGTCTTAAGGGTCCCCAAAAGGCCACGCCCCAGGGGCATGGACTTCAAGGTCACAGGCAGGTAGAGCAGTTACCTGCTGCATCTCTAGGAGCAGTGCTTCAAGGTCATAGAAAAAACAGTTATGCACTACACCTCTCTAGATAGGTAACAATGGTTCTTTCTTTGCAGCTGCGTGTTACAGCTCACCAATCAGGGAGTTGACTGAAAAATAATGTTACTTCCTTGCTCTTCGACAAGTTATTTAGATTTATTGCTTGTGAGTTGTCAGGATGACTGGTTTTTTTTTTAATCATTTATTTAAGAAATGGAATGTGACCTTCAAATGTAACTCCTATATTGCCTGAAAGATTCTGTTGGGTATGTATAACTGTGAAGATCAAAGGGATTCAGATTCAACACGAGAGAATAAAGAGAAAAACAACCAGAATAGGTGTGAGTGTGTTGTTTTTCCTAACCCCCTGAGAAAAAGTCTTAGCTTTGCTGTGCTGTGGACTTCCCCTTTGAGTCCTGTCTGTAGCTTGGAAACTGGTTCTTCGTGGGCTGTAGTACTTGGCTCTGTGGAGTTCTGTTCTCTGAGCAATTCTGAATCGAGTTGGGTAACAAGGAAGCATTGCTCAATGCAAGAAAGTAGGAGGGGTTCTGGGGGAAATCCTAACAGCTCCAAGGAACAGAGATGCTGGCACAAGTCTCAAGGTGGAGAAAACAAGCCCCCCACCCTCTCAAAAAAAAATGTCAAACTGCAGGGATCAGGAATAAGGTTGTTTGTGAGCAATTCAGTGATGGAGGCGAAATGGGATCCTTAGAGAAACCCATCTTGTACCACGAGGCCTTCCCAATGATGAGTCTACCAGACCAACAGCTTTGCCCTTTAAAGTGTTATTCCACCTGGATTATACTAGTACTGAGCTCCCTTGCTGGGACAATAGTAATTGGCCTAGCACCACTAAGAGCTATCTAGCAAAAAAAATCAAGGGCTTTTCTATGGCTGGTTCTCTGACCAGGCATTCCAATCACAGACAGAGATCTTAAGGAAATACAGAGAAAATGAAATTATTTGGGAAACTAACAGCTGTTTGGGTTTTGTTGTTGTTTTGTTAGCAATACTAGTTATAATGGTGAGGGAAAGTATCTAAAATACATATGTATATATAATGGATGTTTAATATGCCAGGAACTGCTAACCTTTTCAGTAGTGTGGTAGCTCATTGAATCTTTGTAGTAGCTTTATGAGCAAGTACAGTTAGTTGTCTCACTTTATAGGCACAGAAGATGAATCAGAGTTAGATTAAGACTCTTGCTCCAGGGTCACAGCTCTAGAGGTGCATGTAGGATTTGAACCTAGACATGGCCCTCCACTGAGCTGGTATGTGGTACTGTGGATACTCAGCTCATCTCACATATCTCCCTGGTCATTCTGGTGGCAACACTGATTTCCCTTTGGGTATTTTGTCCTTATGCTGAGCTATGTTATTTTCACAGTGGTGGCCTTGTACCCACTTGTGGCATCAGACAGACCTGACCAATATGTGTTCTGTGGCCCAGAAATAACCCAAGCCAGCAAGGAAATTAAATTCAGGGACTGAACAGACATACTGAGAAATAAAGCCTTTTCTTGATGTAGAACCTGGAGTTGTGGCACTATAAGTCAGAAACCATACATAGAAAGAGTCAGCCTACAACCAAAGCCATGCTGAAGGAAAGATTGCCCAAGCTATAGAGAGATAACTTCTGGTGGCATCTGTTGAAACATGGACCTATGCATGTCTGCAAGAATTAGTCGTCAGCCTTCCAGTTATGTGAGAGAATAGACTGCCATTGGGGCTTGAATGGTCTGGGTTAGATTTGTATCAATTACAATGGAAGCAAATCTGAGTAATTCAACAAATATGATTATATTAAAAACCAGTAAAATTTAAAGCCATGCAATTTATCAAAACCTTTTTCTCTCCAGAGGGGTTCAGTATATAGCAGCATCTAATAAGCAAAAGGAGAAAGGGATTAAATATCTGTCACTGGGCAAACTGGTGGGGGTAGGAGACACTTAATACATCATTCAGTCCCAACATGACTAAGTGGCCTTAAGCACAGCAGCCAGTCCTTGGTGGTATCAGTTTTCCCATCTGCAGTGTAAAGGGGTCTAGCCTTCCATTATTACACCACCTAACAAGCAAGAAGCCAGTGTGTCCCCAGTCCTGGCATCAGTAACTGTGATAGTTAGCTGAATTGGATTAAAAATGTTTATGAGATTAGTGGAATAGCTCTCTGGTGTGTCTGAGAGCATTTCCAATGACAGATGGATCAGGAGGCTTTCACCTAACCAAGAGACTAATCCCTTGATAGATTTATAAGACTTCTTTATTGGGAGATATTGAAAGATGGGAGGTAGGGCCTAGCAGGACACAAGCATGTCCATGGGGGGTGTGCCCTGGCCCCTTCATAAATTCCCTTTTCTTCCTGTCTGAGGTGATATGACTTGCTCTCAATGGGCTGAAACTGTAAGCTAAAGTAAACTTTCTACCTTTAATTTTCTTTCTTAGGTATTTTGGTCACAGCAGTGAAAAGCCAATAGAGTAATTTCTTTCTTGAGCCTCAAAAACAACTTGAAATCCTTGCCTGGGATCCCAAAGTCCTAGGGTGCTGACCTGGGAGGGTGTGTCCACTGCTACATCTAATTTTTATTAGCCCTAGCCATTTCTTTTTCTTTAAGGTGGAACTGACATGCTAAAATGCAATGCATCTGGCCATTTGGTTGATTAAAAACCTACTGGGTTAAACCCTAATAAGCTTCAGATTGTATGTTACAAATCAGATCAAAAACCACCACACTGGGTGTCTGGCTGAGGTTAAACCTTGCTAAGACTAATTTCTCACTCTTTAGTAGACAAGTTATTCCAAAATGCTCTCCTACAGTAGCAAAACTTCTATCAGATAAACCATTATGAACAAACATCTAAACACATTACTAAAATGAGAAAGTGAAGAAATAACTAAGTATATCCCCAAGCTTACACCCCAACAGTAAAACTAGTGACTTTCATCCGAATGATAGGCATGTACAGCACCTTGGGCTGCTGTGGTCTCATGCTTTCACCAACAAAAGTGGACAAATGGTGCCAAACTACACCACAGGTATATGTGATGTGAGCAGCTAATCATCCTTATATAAGGGGTTGGTGACACCTTTATAATCCCAGAACTTGGGTGTAGATATAGGAGAACCACTGTTCATTCCAAGCCTTACTTAGTAGGTTCGAACCAGCCTGGTTTTATTAGGGAGATCTTATCTCAAAAAAAGGAAAACATATGCACACACAAACACATATACACAAACAAAAACCAAGAGAGACCATTTATAAAGGGCCTCTCCTTGTGAAAAGGTAGAAAACTCTGTTTTTAAAAGCAGACAGGCTATCTCTGCCTTAGTTCTGGATGAGAAAAAAACAAAAATCTGTCCTATACCATAGAATCTTGGATTGAACCTATGGCACCCATATCTACAAAGTCAGAAGAAATCTAAAGGAAGTGGCCTCAAATGAAGCAATGAGACCAATTTTTGATATAGGAAATAGGAAACAAAGAGTATAAATTGTTCCTGAAGGAAAACGTCATTCCATAACTATGGCATTTTCCAGAGCTAAGATGAGCTTCATACAAACATTCCAAAATCAAACACACAAGGAAGTAAAACATTATCTTTGACTAAACACAAAACATCAAACAATCTTTAATCAGCCAAGAGTTTCATATAGTAGCATTATAAAACATTACACAAAATAACCATGTGTAAAGTGTCTACAGACATTCAAAAGTCTGTAATTTGAGTAAATTTCAGAATAATACAACTTTTACAGTTGAAATACGTAAAAGTTGAAATTCAACACTGTGGCTAGGTTAGCTAGTAGGCACACAGATAAGAGAATTAATGAGCTAAAAGATCTGCACAGTGGCTAGAAAGAGGACTTAGCCGTAAAGGGTTTACTGTGAAAGCATGGGAACCTGAGTATGATCCCCAGTAACCACCCAAAAGAGCTAGGTATGTGCTTGTAACCCCAGTGCTAGAGGGTGAAGACAACAGATCCCAGGCTTGACTAGCCAGCCAGTCTAACCCAAGTGTCATGCTCCATCCAAGTTCAGTGACAGAACTTATCTCAAAAAATAAATGACTGAGGAAGACATCTCAACATCAACCTTTGGATTCCACCGAAGCAAGTGTAATCCCCACCCCACTCCTGCCCAGAGATCTGGCCAAGTAAGGAAATGAATGAAAACAATGGATTCAGAAGCATGGTGAATTGAGCAAAAAAGACCTGATATATTTCCTAATTAAATGGAGTTCTAGAATGAGAAAGAGGCAGGAGGTGAGAATTCTTGGGTTTTATATAAAGACATTAATTTTATCGATGATATTACTTGGTTGTCAGATTTAATAAGTGCCATATGTCTCAAGAAACACAAATTCAAAACTACTATTGGACAGTTTCACTGTCCAACACAAAGGAAAAATTAAAAGGGCTGCAAAAGTAGTAACCCGATCTAGACCTTAAGAGAAAAATAAACACATTTCACAAATTAAAAAATATATAATTTCAATGAATAAACATTAAAAAAGAAATTTCTTGAAATTATGTGTCTTTTTAGAAGGACAATAATACAAGAAAAGAAAAAAGGCTGAAATGTAGTGGACATGGGGAGCAAGGACAGTGGGGAAGGTGTTGACTCTAAGCAAATGATGACTATGAAATAATAACATGGTCCAATTCACAGTGTGGCAGCTGGAGAGGAGAAAGAGCTTGTTTCAGCTTATGGTTTCAGAGAGAGGAAAAGATCTATAAGGCGGTAAGGCATGGCATGCCTGGAGGAGATGGCTAACTGCACACACATGCAGGAAGCAGAGAAAGCAAGCAGAAAGTGGGGTAAGACTGCAGACCCGCATAGCCCTCCCCAGAGATGTACTTCCTGCAACAAGTTTGCACCTACTAAAGATTCCATAACGGCCCTAACAGAACCACCAACTAGGGAACAAGGTTTCAAATACATGAGCCCATAGGGACATTGCACATCCAAACCACCACACCCATCAAAATCCAGTAAGTGAACTATCATTAAGACAATGGAGTGTGACTTTTTTTCTTCTTTTTAGTTTATTCAACACAAAACACTCTCCAGCTTCACTGAGGTGGCAGACCATGACCAAATCTGCCTCGAAACTGGAATTCATTTGCTGAACCAGCCCCAGCCTCAGCTTTCTTGTCAGCCCCAGAAGGTACAGCACTCCTTCTGTAGGTGTCTCTCTGCCTCCTCTCCTGTGAATCTTGTAGGTTGCTCACCCTCTAGAGTCTAGAGAACCCAGCAGTTCTCAACCTGTGGGTCGTGGTTCCTTTAGCAAACCTCTATCTACAAAAATGTAGATATATAATTTACAATTCATAACAGTAACAAAATTACACTTATAAAGTAGCAATGAATATAATTTTACGGCCAGGGGTCACTACAACATGAAGAATTGTATTAAAGGGTTCCAGCATTAGGAAGGTTACGAACCACTGCTCTAGACCTTTGGGCCAAGACCTGCCAATCTAGGGCTGCTGCAGCACACAGGGTGGCAGGCACCATCTCCTGAGGTAGATGGAGGTAATCTCAGAGATACTGGATACCCTTGTTTGTAAGGTGCCAAGAGAAATGTCTCTAGGCAAACTGCTCCTTCACGTAGTCTCAAGACTTGAAAGACTACATGGCCTTCATTACATGAAGGTTGGTACATTGACTGCCAGTGAGGGGTGTTTGGTCATATGGACATCTTGGCAACCATCACTCCTTACTTAAAAAGGAGTTCATAGATGGCAATCTGGTTCTTAGGTATCAACATCACAGTAGCTTCAGGGTCTGAGATAGAGGCTGGAAAGGTGAAGTATGACTCTTACGAGAAGCCCATACCACTGGAAGCAAGAACAACTACACAGAAATATGTGATAGAGAGGTGGGAAAAATAGAAAAACGCAATGACCCATGCATGATGGAGAGAGGCGGAACTGGACATGTAATGGTGGTGACAGGCGTGAGAGAGGGCTAAGATCTTCTTGCTGTCATTGCCCAGAAGGGTTGGCTGGATGGTGTACAACAGCCTGGAGCTTAAGCAGATGCATACTCAGCCCCGAACCTGCTGCCTGGCCATGGGATCTCCCTGGCCCTGGGTAACAACAGAGGTCCGAGATGAGGAAAGGTTCACTTTCTGGATTGGACCTCCTTGAAGGACCACCGTGGCCCACCATGCCATGGAAGGCAATGTTAGTGTCAGTGGTCCATGCTGCTGACCCAGGTCATGATGAAACCTGAGACCCATGTGGACACATGCAGTCTGTGCCACTGCCTGATGCCTTAGTGTCCTCAGGCTTTGCTAACTCAGGGCACTAGGCTGATTTGAGTGACATGTGTAACTATCTGAGGCCATGTCAAGGCTCGTAGCTCATGCAGCCACTGAGGGCTATGAATAAGTCAGTGGTCCTAACAAAGCCAAGGGCCATGTTGATGTCTATGGCCCATGTTACCAACAAAGCTCATGTGGATGCCCATGGTCTAAATTGCTGCCTGAAGCCATGGTAATGTACCTGTGTAAAGAAGACCTGGTCCCACCCATCATGGGATAGCTGGCCCCACCTCTCAGTAGCACACCAGCACTCACACATGTATATGTACATATATATATATATATATATATATATATATATATATGCCAAATAAATAAATAAAATAAACCCTAGCTCTGCTTCATACTGGCTAGTCCTGAAATTATATTTTTGTGTCAAAGCCACAAATCCTAGTTTGGCCTGAGCTGAGATCCCTTAAAAGATTAGGGAAACTCCTTGGACAGTAGATTAATGCAATAGAACAGAGGATTCAGAAATAAGCCCAAGCAACTACAGCCACCTGATCCTGGACAAAGAAAAAAAGGAAAATTCAGCCTCTAAATATCCACATGTAAAAGAATGAAACTAGATCCTTGTCTCTCATCATGAAGCTTAAATTGTATTAAAGACCTTAAGGTAAGACCTGAAACTTTGAAACTACTAAAAGAAAATACTTCAAGATATAGGCATAGGCGCTGGAGAGATGGCTCAGCAGTTAGGAGCTAGTGCTGCTCTTGAGGAGGACCAAGTTCACTTCCTAGCACCCATATAGGGCAGGTCACAGCCACCTGTAAATCACCTGTAACTTCTGCTCCAGGAGATCTAACATCTCTGGCTTCCATAGATACCTGCGCGCGCGCACACACACACACACACACACACACACACACACACACTTATTTTTTTAATTTTAACACTTAAAGAATCTAGACATAATGACTTTCTAAATAAGACTGCAATAGCTTCAGAAATAACAAAATATGGATTCCAAATACCTGACTTGTCCCATTTATCTGATAAGGCCACTTTGGTCCATGATGTGCCTGGGCTACACAAGAGCTTCCCAGAGCAAAGCAAATAGGTGTGACTGACATATTCCTAAATACTTGTGATGTGCATCTGCTGCCCTCTGGTGGCAGTCTGAAGGGAGCCGTGGGTCCATCTACCATGGGCTAGAGGAGGCACAACAGAGCTACAAAGCCCAGTTCCCTGTAGGGTAACTCTTACTTCCTGGGGCTTCTGCACACATTTAAATCATGGGTTTCCTTTTTGCAACTATATGTCTTGGCATTCAACCCTTCCTCTACCTCTGAGAAAGCAACCACAACTGGGCTTTTGGTGATCAATGGAACTTATTAAGAGCTAGTTCTAATCAGAGAAACCAAAGCTGGAAACAAGGTATGTTGCCCTAAAAGTAATCAAAATCTACACCCCACCCCAGGAAAAAATTAATAGATATCTAATGGTGCCTTCTAAGGAGTTGCTCCAAGAGTTGACCAACTGAATCCTTTCGGATAGAGCCAAAGGCAAACCTTGTACAGTTTCCTATGGTATGACAAACGACTACCTAAGCCAGTGGTTCTCAACCCTCTGTGGGGGCTGAACGACTCTTTCACTGGGGACACCTAAGATAATTGGAAAACACAGATATTTACATTATGATTCATAACAGTAGCAAAAATTATAGTTATGAAGTAGCAATGAAAATAGTTTTATGGTTGGGGGGTCACCATAACTGTATTAAAGGGTCGCAGCATTAGGAAGGTTGAGAACCAGTGCCCTAAGCAATGGTGAGAAATACTGAGTCCAGTATCTCAGAGTCTAAACAAAGTACAGCTAAAGGGTGGGGAACACAAGGGGGGAAAGGCATTAATCCAGGAGGAACATCTGTTCTACTTGGAGGATGAAATTGGTGAGTAGGTCTAAGAACTGATACTTTGGAGAAATGAGGAGCATCAGGCTTCGACCACAAGAAACACCCCCCTCTAATTTTCTAACACAATTTGAACCTACCACAATAAGAAATCCCAAACTCTGTAAGTATCAAATTATAGGAAAAATATATATTCCATATATTTTGTCCTCACACTGAGAAGGGGTTCCTTTTTAGTAAGCTGGTATTTAATTTTCTCTCAAGAACATTTAGAGTGTTATTTACTCATAGGTGATAATTTCTAAACAATTCTTTCCTACCTTTGTTACTTCCAGAGGGAGCTGCAGGTTCAGCCTGTCCAAAAATGCCGTACTTCTGTGGTGTTCAAGAAATGACTCTAGCTTCTGAGGCTGCATCATAACAAAGGAAAAAGCAATAGTGACATGGTGAGACCAGAAGCCACAGACTTCTGAAAAGAAAAACCCATTCACAACATGCCCCTTGGTATTTTGAGCAGTAATATTCAACATACTGAATTAGCTACTAAAACATACAGAGTTGTTTAGAAATAGTCAATTATAAGTACCCATCTACATTAATATGTACTCTAAAAGCAAGCAGAAATTTATCATCCTTCATTTTGGGAGGATTCTGGAAGGGCAGGAAGAAGAGACCCTCAGTGGGTTCCAGTACATGGGATTTGTTTGCTATGTGGAATAAGGATCTCCAGGGAGCCTGCCCAGATACCATCCTGGGCCTAAACAAACCTAACTTTGGCCACTCTCTCTGTAGAGAAGCCTTAATACCATCTTTGTTCTACCTGGCCAGAGGGTTAGAAGACATACCACACCCATACACCCCCTGGCCCCTGAGCCTTTTCTGAATGCTGCTGGCCTGCCGACACTTCCCATGGTGGCCTATTGCTTTCCCTACCACTCTAGACCAGTGCTGGTCTTAGCAAACCTACTGTTGGCTGAGCCACACATTTGTCAACAGATCTAAGTCTTCCCTGGATGCTCTCCTCTTTGTTTAGACTTCTTTATGTCTATGGTCACTCTTCTACCACAGTTAATTCTTACATTAAACATCTTCAGCTTAGCTGGGTGTACTGCATACCTTTAATTCCAGTCCTCTGGAGACAGAGGCAGGTGGATCTCTGTGAGTCTGAGGTCAGACTGGTCTACATATAGAGTTTCGGGGCAGCTAGAGTTACATAATAGAGAGACATCCCCCCATCCCAAACCAACCAACCAGAAACATATCTTTAGCTTGGTTTCTAGCTCCTGATTGGTCAGACTTCTCTGTTTAAGGAGGTACTTAAAGGCTCCATGAGAAACAATCAGAATGCAATGATGAATGGCTTTTGTGAACTACGATTTACTATTTTATAAAAAATGAAATCTAAGATTTCAAGGGATGAACTGAAGATACCTGGACTCATATCCCCATGATACAATTTGTGTTTTCATGAAGCATATTCTTCACTAACAATTATTTTCAATCACTGGAATGACAGTGAAGCTAGATTTTCTTTTGTCATTACTACTTTTCTTCCAGGAATTACTGAAACAGTTTGTGAAGAAAACATTCATTACATACATTTTTTACTTTATCCTCTTCCCTGAGAATTTATCTTAAGGGCATTATTAAAAAGTGACAAATGAGATAAACTTCCATTGCTGGCCCTACCCCTTTCTTTCTCTGTCTGTATTGTTCCAGCAAACATGAAAAACATTCCTAAGACCCATCAGACTTTCTGCAAGAAATGTGGCAAGCACCAACCCCACAAAGTGATACAGCACAAGAAGAGCAAGGATTCTTTATATGCCCAGGGAAAGTGGTGTTAGGACAGGAAATGGACTTGCTATGATGGGCAGACTAAGCCTATTTTGCACAAAAGGCTAAAATGATAAAGAATAATGCTGAGACTTGAGTATGTTGAGCCTAACTGCAGATCTAAGAGAATACTTTCTAGTAAGAGATGCAAGCATTTTCAACTGGGAGGCGTTAAGAAGAGAAAGGGCCAAGTGATCCAGTTCTAAGCTGATTTTGTTATGAGGACAATAAAATCATGGACTTTTACTCACTTGGAAAAAAGTGACAAATGTATTAAGTGAAAAAAAAAGAACAAATATGGGCTTAATTGAAGAAGGTCTACCACCTTTTTTTTTTTTTTTTTTTTTTTTGGAGACATGGTGTGATGATTTGAAAGAAAACGGCCCCCAAAGGGAATGGCACTATTGGGTGAGACCTTGTTGGAGTAGGAGTAGCCTTGTTAGAGGAAGTGTGTCACTGTGGGGGTGAGCTTTAAGGTCTCCTATGCTCAAGCTATGTCCAGTGTCACAGTTCACTTCCTGTTGCCTGTGGAACAAGATATAAAACTCTCAGCTCCTCCTCCAGCATCATGTCTGCCTACATACACACTGCCATCTTACACCATGATGGTAATGGACTAACCCTCTGAACTGTAACCTGTCCCAATTAAATGCTTTCCTTTATAAGAGTTGCCATGGTCATGGTGTCTCTTCACAGCAACAGAAACCCTAACTAAGACATAGAGTCTCTCTATGTAGTCCTGGCTGTCCTGGAACTCACCACATAGACCAGGCTGGCCTTGAACTCACAGAGATCCTCTTGCCTCTGCCTCTCAAGCTACAGGATTTAAGGCATGCCTCACCACACCCAGCAAAGCCTACCACTTTTGTATAATGGTATAAACTTACTAGGAAAAAGTAAGATGATATTATGTATGTAACATATAACATGATGTCATTAAAAGTATTTAACATAAGAAATGTACCAAGGAGAGTTACACTATCAAGAATTACATTTTTAATTTAAAACTATATTATTATTGTTATTATTATTGTAAATTCTAACAATTATTTGGCAAGGTAGCCCTGGCTGGCCTGGAACTCACTATGTTGAGCAGGCTCCTCTCAAACTCATGGAGATCTGCCTGTCTCTGCCTCCCAAGTGCTAGAATTAAAGGCATTTATCACAACAGACTTGGTTCTGGGAATTCTTTGTTTCAAGCTTGCCAGCTACATTTCGTTCCAAAGACACTGAAGAAGACACACGTTTTGGAGGGCAGAGACAAAAAGACTCCCAGCAAAGCAGTAGTTAATGCTTATCATATCCTCTTTGTGTTGGTTCCCTAGACCACTCAAACCCCTGGAAAGGCAAGAAAAAGCTTCCTCATTGGATTTGCACAAGGGGATGCATCTATTACATTACAGGAAGGAACACTGAACTTGAAGGTTCTATGCTCTTTAAAAAAAAAAAAAAAAAGGAGCAAGCTGTTCTTTGTAGGAGTGAGATGAGATGTTGACTATTTCTTGAGGTTGCTCCTTGCAAATACATCCTAAGAAACTGTCTAGGTAAAGCAGTCAAGTATTTCTGACACTCTCAGAAATATTTATTAATTTGTTAATTAATTGTTATTATTTGTTTGTTAATTGTTATTATTTGTTAATATTTATTATCAACTTAACTGGATTTGGAATTACCTAAGAGACACATTCCTAGGCCTGACTATGAATGCATTTCTAGAAGTTGGAGAAAACCCACCCTAAATGTGAGCAACACCATGCCATGGACTGGAGTCTCAGACTGAATAAGGGAGAAGACACCCTCAAGAGCTTCAGCTATCAGTCATGGAGGTAAAGGAAATGGTGTTTGTCCTGTTGGGTTTAGGTATGGCCTTGGCATGATTTTCCTTACTAACCTCCTATTCTTTTGGAATGGTAATGTTTATTCTGTGCCAATGTACACAAGAGTATATAACTTAAATTTTTATTTTATTTTATAGGTGTTCAGAGTTAAGAGAGTGCCTTAAGTTTCATATGAAACAGTAGACAGCAGGAAGTCAAAGACTTTCTTAGGGGCCCTAACGATAAGACAAAGAGAATTTTAATTGTGTCCTTGTCTAGGATCAGAATTGGAAAGGCTGGTTTGACATTATAGCCAGTGCTGAGGAGTCAAAGCTGCAGGTTCTGGGCACTCAACTCTTCCTCCTGGGATGTGGTTATCAGTCCTAAGGCAGTTGTGTCTGAGGTATTCTGTGTTCTTTTTGCCAACTTTCTGCTGACCTTGGCCAAAAGTCTGACTACAATTTTCCTTCCTGAAAATAGTACATAAGATGCTGTGCTTCTTAATAAGCTTGCTTGGCTATAAGAACAGCTCTAAGACTGGATGAGATATAAATCTTGTTGGCTACAGAGTCTTTGAGACTTATTACAAGCCATTCTTTCATATGGCATGGATAGAGATTTCTACTGGTTTGGTTATCCAGTCAAATGAATTTATAAGGTTGACGTATTTCTTTTACTTGCTAAAACATAGAACAGAGAATCATCTTTAGTTGACTTGTGCACATCACACATTTCATACTTGTGTTAATGCAGATATGTATGTTACCTTTAAAAGTTTGTGTGTTTTCAGAAAAAAAAGGGGGGGGGCAGACATCAAGGAGGACAAGTAGCCCAGGCAATCCAGTCTCTCAGAATGCCTCTGTTGCTGCTTCCTCAAAAGTCTGCATTCAGAACAACTTCAAAGCTGCTAGCTAAGATGGTCCAGCCTCATAGACCACTCTGGGACTTCAGATAAGCCCTGCACTTTCCCATCACACAGAGACGAGCTCTCCTAAGACTTGGCCATTATCTCAATTTTCTCAGGGCCACCTAAAGATGCCATCACCCCGAAACAGTAGGAAGTAATTTTAAGAGCACAATGCCCACATGCCCAAGAGGTGTGGTGGGTGGGTTTTTTGGTCATTCAATGGATTATGTATGTTTATCACTATTTAGGGGGGTTGTTTGCAAGTTGTTATTGGTCATGTTCAGGGAAGAAACTAAGCAAAAAAGTTAGATCCAGAGATCTTAAGATAAAAAAGAGGGAATATAGGAATAATAGGGAAAAAGGGCGTAGATTACTGAATCTACTTTTAAACTAAAAAGCAACTATTAATCTCAAACATTTTAAACTGGTATGGGTTTTTGTAATATTGATAAAAATTTCAGATTTTTTTGTTCCAACATACTGTATATACGTTTCTACTCTTAAGGTATTGTATCTATGCAGCTCATTTAAAAATGTAAAGTTCTAGTCCTTGAAAGCTATTATTATAAACTATTTAGGATAATTAAGAAATGCAGGTTAGTAGTCAGTCATCTATAATAATCAAGCTTATAGTCATGTTAGGTATGTTTGCTTTCAAGGTTAAACAGATATATTTTAGGTAAGATAGGTGGTCTTCAAACACTTCAGAGATCTACAGAATATGGCATTTAAGATGTTTTAATAACATAAGGCTTTTCATGACAATGAGATGTATCTGTTCCTGGCAGCACCACTCTACTTCAGAGAAGATGATGGACATTGAAGAACCTCCATATGGAGTTTGCTTTCACTGTGGAAAAGTTAAGGACCAAAAATAAAAAATAAAAAATAAAAAGCCCTTGCCTCAACTGCTGACAGTATGCTGTACAAATTGGACAAGCAGGATACAAAAGAAAGTGACTGCCAAACTTTACCAAGACAAGGTAGGACGGTACTTCAAAATTCCTACTTCACAAAAAGTCTGGGCCTATAGGCTGAACATGGATGCCCTATTGCATCCTATTGATCACACTGTGTGAAAATGTGTCGCTGTTTTATTCTGATTGGTTTAATAAAGAGCTGAACAACTAATAGCTAGGCAGGAGAGGGCAAGCAGGATTTCTGGGAGAGGAACTCAGGAGATGAATCTAGGCACGTGAGAGGCACCAGTGAGACACAGAAGGAGTCGGATATACAGAAAGGAGGAGAGAGAAAGATCATGCAGCAGAATGTAGATAATAGAAATAGGTTAATTTAAATTATAAGAACTAATTGGAGACAAGCCTAAGCTAAAGGCCAAGCTTTCATAATTAATAATATGTCTGTTTTTTATTATTATTTAGGGGTTAGCAGTCCAAAGAAAGTCCAACGAGAAAGCCCAACAAATTCTTCCTTCTTCCCTCCCTCCCTCCCTCCCTCTCTCCCTCCTCCCTCCCTCCCTCCCCTCCCCTCCCCTTCCCTTCCCCTCCCCTCCCCTTCCCTTCCCTTACTTTTGTCGGATATTCTGTCACAGCAATGAAAAGAATGAAGCACTAAAACCTAGCAGGAACTCATACAGATGCCCAGGTGACATGTTAGACTGTCTTTCCCAGCAATGTAAAAACTAGACACAGAGCATAAAAACTGAAGAGAAAGAATGGAACAAATACAGAAATAAGTTTGCTGTTGTGGCAAAACTTTCTGTAGTCTCTGTCTTAATCTCCTTTTTATTATTATAACAAAATATATGTAGCTGAATACTTCATAAAGAAAGTTTTTTTTTAAGCTCATAGTTTGGGAGGCTGAAAGTCTAATACCGGGTGGCCCCATGTCTTTAACTTCCAGTCAATGCTTCAAAGTAGATGGTGTTACTTATTATGGTAAGAACATGTGAGGAAGAGATCATATGGCAAGGCAAAAACTCAGAGAAGCTTGGGGGTCAGGTTCACTTGTTAATTTGACAAGCAAGTATTTTTATTGCTATAAAATAGGGATAGGAGTAGGAGTGAGAATTTAATTCATTAGTAGGTGTATGAAGCACTAAATACAGTGCTCATTTTGTGCCATCAGCTTTTGTTACAGTTATTGAAACATGTTGTTTTCTAAGACTAAAGTACTTTTTCCCAGTCTACTGCTTTTCCTAGAAAATGCCAGTTGAATAGTTCCTCAAGTAAGCATTCTCTGAAGATGACTACATCCATCTCTCTCTGTGTGTATGTGTGTGTGTGTGTGTGTGTGTGTGTGTGTGTGTGTGTGTGTACACGTGCCACTATATATTTTCAGCAACACTATCCACAACAAAGGTGCTTTGTACACCTAATCACATTCCACAACTACACAGTAAGTCTTGCCCACATCCCATCTGACAGGTGCAGAATGCTTGTTTAGCCACATGGAAGGTTTTAGATTCCATCCTTAGAACAGAGAGACAGAGACAGACAGAGGGAAGGACATATGAGGGGCACAGAAAAGCTAAGTGATTTGTCTTCAGAAATGAACCCCACAATAGGCCTTTGGGACTTATACTGCCACCTCCATCCCACTCTCACTCTTACATCCCTTGCATGCTCTTATCCAATCAGTAGGATTTTCTGAAATGGCCTGAATATGGATCAACCTTGTCCATCAGGCAGTTGACTATTGAGGCCTGAGCAGCTTATAACTCAACTCTGTTCCAGCATGTGGCTGGAACAGAGTATTGTGTAAGCATATCTTGTCACTCTTAATACTTGCTGAGTGTGAGGCTATGTGAACCTGGATATGTAATCCAGTCTCATCCACCCAGTGCTAGATTCCTATACCATGCCTACACACATGGCTTGAGGATGCTATCACCAACTGCAAGAACCAAGTGACAGATAAGACATCCAACTTAACGCTGCAGTCAATGAGATTAGAGTACCACTTTCCTTTTGTCCTCCTTTTTCCCCAGGCAAGCCATCCTCCAGGCAGTGGTTCTCATAAGAGTTTCTTTTATTGCCCCTCTCCCCAGGGAAATTTGAAAATGTCTCCAAACATTTTTGATGGTTACAACTTTGGGTAGAAAAGGGTTCCACTAGCATCTAGAGAATGAAGTTCAGAAACAGTTAAACAATGTATAAGATGTAAGAATGCTCTCACCCTGCCCCATCACAACTCATCCCACTAAGAATCACCTTATCTTTTGGGTTGATAGTTAAGTACCCAGTACCATGGTGAACAGCCTCTGAAATGGATAACTTAAGTTTACCCATATTGCTTCAAAAAAGCAGAGCAGAGCTACTAGCAATGGGAGAGGGGTGAGGGTATAGCCTGACAATTCAAACCTCCCTTCCCTTTTTGTGGGGCAATCTCCTTTCTATGATTGGTTTGGACAGTCAGTACAAGCTACAAACTCTACATGTTCCTTATTTTATCCCACAAATTCTCTGAACAGTCCAATTAAGTACTAAGCCAGAGAAGAGTATATGGATGTTTTAGCCACCAACTGAGAAGTTTAGCCACCAACAAGAGATTTAGTGGTAGGGTGATCAAAAGGCATGGCAGTTTAGAGCCAGCTCAAATAGTAAGTTAGCACTGCAGTCAGAAAGACAGCAAAATTTGGTTTGTTAATTTGTTCAATCAGATGTAAATTCCTTGCAAAAGCAATGGTAGAGCTATTTCTTTTCCCTAAGTGCCTGATATCATGGTAAGCCACACTGATCAGCTAATCTTGGAACAGAATGCAAGTTCCAGATAGTCATTCTCAATTCTCTGAGAGCTTTTATCAGACAGCTGACATAAAACTGTGCTGTGGATATGCTCTGAATGCTCTGAATGTGTTGCTCTGATTGGTTGATAAAATGCTGATTGGCCAGTAACCAGGCAGGAAGTATAGGTGGAACAAGCAGAGAAGAGAATTCTGGGAACAGGAAAGCTGAGTCAGGAGTCGCCAGCCAGACACAGAGGAAGCAAGATGTAAAAGTACCGGTAAGCCACAAGCCACATGGCAAGGTATAGATTAATAGATATGGGTTAATTTAAGATATAAGAACAGATATCAAGAAGCCTGCCACGGCCATACAGTTTATAAATAATATAAGTCTCTGTGTGTTTACTTGGGTCCAAGCAGCTGGCTGTAGGAGCTGAACAGAACCAGGAAAACTTTAGCTACAAAACTGGACATGAACACTTGACCCTGCTCTCTTTCTACAGTAGATCTTGGCTTTTTCAATTGTTCTCTTCAAACCTGATCATGTGAGATTCAGAGTATGGGGGAAGGGTGGGCATGGGTCTTGGAAGTTCCCTGGTGCTGTTCATTCTCCAAAAGGAAAATATGATGCTGAAGGCAACTTTCTGCCTCCTAACCATGGCTGGATTAGAACTAAAGGTTTCTTCAGCCAAGCTGAGTGCTTCACCATTGACTCCATGTAATGATGCCATTTTTCCAAACTTTTCTGACTTTGATGCCAGTGCTGCTGATAACTGCTTAGAAGAGGATGTAGAGGAGCTTAGAGATGGGAAGGGTAATCAAAAGAATACTTACTGAAGCTGATGGAGCAATGCCACAGCCCCTGTCTTCATTGTGTCCTCTGCTTGGCATATCAAATGGTGTGCTAGTATGAGGACCCAAACCATTCGAACTTGTGTTCAGTTTTCCAAAAGGAGGATCTTGGTCTATGTAGTCAAAGCCGTCTTGCAAGTTATTTGTACTTCTACAGAAGTTACCTAAGATGATAGAGGTACAATCTCTAGGTCCTGCACTAGTGATAGAGGAGGGAAAAGTGCATGCCTATGCCCCAGGCTGCCAAATGCTTGCTGTCTGGCTGCCTCACTACCCTACCCAGGCTCCTGCTCAATCTCTCCTCCCTTTCCATCTCTCTGCTCCCACCCCGCCCCATTCTTGAGGGAGCTGAGTTCTCCTGATAATTCTGATCACTTTTCTATTAGGCCCACCTCTTAAATGTTCTACCACTTCAACACAGCCACACTGAAGACCAAGAACCCAGCACACGAACTTCTGGGGGACATACTCAATATCCGAAGCACTGTCTTATCTTGTCATCTTCATGTGTAAGCAAGTCAATGTGTACACTCATATTCATGCACAAGGCAGAGAACAGTGTCCACTGTCTGTCTTCAGAAAATTAAGCAAGGTGTTCTCTCTGATTCTGCCTTCTCTGCATCTTTTCTTTGCTTCTCAGGCTCTCTAGCTTTCTTGCAGATCTGCATTCAGCTGAGTGGTCCATATGGCAGCTGTAGCTCTGCTCCTCCACATGGGGCCCCTGAGATCTCCCAGATCAGAGAACTTATGTACATGTTTGATGTAATTCTTGTGTGATTAATGATAATTTCTCCTTTTATAAATTTTGTACTTTTTTCTGCTGTTTTGTGCTTTTAGAGGAATCTCAATATCTTAGGACATATTTGCAAGGAGCAACCTCAAGGGATGAGTCAATATCTCTTTCTAGCAAAAAGCAGCTTGCTTCTGCTTTTTGTAAAAACAGTGAATCTCCAAGCTGTCTTCACTTCCTGTGGTGATGTTTGTCACCTTATTATGTGATCATCTACACATTCACCGCTGTTATGAATGGTTAATGAATACTATTAAATACTTTGATACACACTTATAGATAACCACATTTTCAACTTTAACCTGCTGAGGAAGCAAGTTCTATGGATTGCCTCACTAATCTTAAGATAACTCTGTGTCTGGGAAATTTACATTGGTCTCTGTGTATATCCTCATGAATTCTGCTTTTTAATAACTGAGTTGAGTTAGAAGCTTTATATTGACCCAACCACAGGCCATGCCTGCCAGAAGACCAGGTAGATGGCCAGCCTGATGACACTCCCCACTCTCTAGCTTCCAACAGACCCAATCCTCAGTTGCCCCTCCCCTCCTCAATGCTGTGCCCTAGTCCCTAACTCTGACAGTACACCCCACCCAAACACAGGCCACACCTGCCAGAAGAGTAGGTAGGCTGCCCACCCTTGGGCCTCCTCCAGTCTCTCAGTACACCCCCACATACACCATCCCCAATCCTCCCGTCCTTGTCACCATATCCCAGCCTTTAACTCAGGTGGAGACTCCCTGCTGGACCACAGGCCACATTGACCACCAGAACTCCAGGTAGGCCACCTGCCTGCAGACCTCCTCCATTCTACATGTGCCACCCAACCCTCCTCCCCTCCTCATCACTATGTATCAGCCTCCAACTCAGGCAGAGATTCCCTGCTAGGTCACAGGCCACACAGGCTATCAGAACTCTAGAGCTCAACTCAGGTGTAGACCCCATGCTCAACCACAGGCCACACAGCACAGAAGACAAGAGAGGAAACAGAAACCAAGGAACAAAACACCAACAAAGACAAACCCAGAAATCGGCCCTAGACTTATTACCCCAAACCCAGATGTTTGGATGCCAGCATAAGAACAAAATCAATAAAGCCTGGGCAATATGTCATCACCAGAATACAGCTATCCTACTACAGCAAGCCCTGAATAGTCCAACCCAACTGAAGCACAAGAAAAAGACCTTAAAGGCAACTTAATGAAAATGATAGAGGTCATTAAAGAAGAAGTGAATAAATCCCTTAAAATAAATTGAGGGCCCATCAACGGAAGAATGGATGAAAAAAATGTGGTACATATACACAATGGAGTACTACTCAGCAGAGAAAAACAATGAAAGCATGAAATTTGCAGGCAAATGGATGGAACTAGAAAATATCATCCTGAGTGAGGTAACCCAAACCCAGAAAGACAGTTATGGTATGTACTCACTCATTGGTGGATTCTAGATATAAAATGAACAATCAGACCACAACCCATAGAACCATAGAGGCTATATATATATAGCATGGAGGTCCGTAGGACGACTGTGGCATATAATAAATTTCAGTTTTACTCAATTATTGAAAAAAAAATAGCCAAATGAATGGAAACACATGAACTATGAACCAAAGACTGAGGGGCTCCCAGCTGGATCAGGCCCTCTGAATAGGTGAGACAGTTGATTGGCTTGATCAGTTTGGGAGGCATTTAGGCAGTGGGACCAAGTCCTGTGCTCATTCCATGAGTTGGCTGTTTGAAACCAGGAACTTATGCAGGGACACTTGGCTCAGTCTGGGAGGAAGGGACTGGACCTCCCTGGACTGAGTCTACCAAGTCGATCACAGTCCTCGGGGGAGGACTTGTCCTGGAGGAGATGGGAATGGAGGGTGGGCTGGGGGTAAGGGGAGGGCATGGGAGGGGGGAGAATAGGGGAACCCAAGGCTGATATGTAGAACTGAATGGTATTGTAAAATAAAAAATATATATCACAAAAAAAAAATAAATAAATTATCCAAAACTTTCATTTAAAAAAAAAAAATAAATAAATAAATAAATTGAGGGAAAGACAAACAAAAGATGGGAGGAAATGAGTAAATCTCTTAAAGAAAGCCAAGAAAAAAAAACAGTTGAAGGAAAACAAATAAAAGTGTTCAGGATCTGAAAATGGAAATAAAATCAATAAAGAAAACACAAACTGAGGGAATTCTGAAAATGTGAAATCTAGGTACGTGAAGAGGAACTACAGACACAAGCATCACTTACAGATTACAAGAGATGGAAGAGATAATCTCAGGTATTAAAGATACCATGGGAGAAATACATACAATGGCCAAAATAAATAAATAAATAAATAAATAAATAAATAAATAAATAAATAAATAAATCTAAAAGATCCCCCCAAACCATCCAGGAAATCTGGGACAGTATGAAAAGACCAAACCTAAGAATAACAAGAATAGAAGGAGGAGAAGAATCCCAGCTCAAAGGCCCAGAAAATATTTTCAACAAAATATAGAAGAAATTTTTCCTAACTTAAAGAAGGAGATGCTGATAAAGATACAAAAAGCATACAGAACACCAAATAGACTGGACCAGAAAAGTAAGTCCCTTCACCACATAATAACCAAAACACTAGACATACAGAACCAAGAATGGATATTAAAACCTACAAAGGAAAAAGAGCAAATAATATATAAAGGTAACTATTAGAATTACACCCGACTTCTGTCTAAAAGGCAGAAGGGCCTGGACAGGTGTCCTGCAGACTCTAAAAGACCTCAAATGGCAGCCCTGACTACTATGCCAAGCAAAACTTTCAGTCATCATAGATGGAGAAAACAAGACATTCCATGATAAAGTCAAATTTAAATAATATCTATCTATAAATCCAGCCCAACAGAAGATACTAGAAAGAAAATTACAACCCAAGGAGGTTAACTACACCCATGGAAATGCAGAAAATAATCTCACATCAACAAAATCAACAGAAAGAAGGCACATGCACACTCACATCATCACCACCACCAACATAAACAAAATAACAGGAATTAACAATCATTGGTCATTGATATCTCTAAATATCAATGGACTCAATTCCCCAACAAAAAGACAGAAAGGATGTGAAAACAGGCTCCATCTTTCTGCTGCATAAAAGAAACACATCTCACCTCAGAGCAAAGGGTTGGAAAGAGATTTTCCAAGCAAATGGATCTAGGAAGCAAGCTTGTATAGTCATATCTAACAAAATAGACTTCTAACCATAATTAATCAAAGAGACAGGGAAGGACTCTTCATGCTTATCAAAGGAAAAATCCACCAAGGTGGTATTTCAATTCTTAACATCTATGCCCCAAATGCAAGGGCACTCATGTTTATAAAAGAAACATTACTAAAGCTTAAATTCAAATACACACCCCTACAATGCTGTATCCTATCAGACCATCATGGAATAAAGCTGGATTTCAACAACAGAAACAACAAAAAGTCTACAAAATCATGGAAACTGAACAACTCTCTACTGAATAACCACTGGGTCAAGACAGAAATAAAGAAAGAAATTAAAGACTTCCTAGAATTTAATGAAAATGAATGCACAACATACCCAAACTTATGGGACACAATGAAATAGGTGCTAAGAGGAAAGTTTGTAGCACTAAATGCCTACATTAAAAAATGAGAGATATCTCATGCTAGCAACTTAACAGCACAACTGAAAGCTCTGGAACAAAAAGAAGCAAGCACATTCAAGAGGAGTAAACAGCAGAAAATAAACAAACTGAGGGCTGAAATCAATAAAACAGAAACAAGGAGAATACAAAGAATCAATTGAAATAAAGAGTTGGTTCTTTAAGAAAATCAATAACATAGACAAACCCTTATCTAAACTAACTAAAAGGCTAAGAGAAAATATCCAAATTAACAAAATCAGAAATAAAAAAGGGGACATAAAATAGACACCAAGGAAACCCAAAGAATCATTAGGCCATACTTGAAAAACCTATATGCCCCAAAATTGGAAAATCTAAAAGAAATAGATAATTTCTCAATAGATACCACCTTCCAAAGTTAAATCAGGATCAGCTAAGCAACTTAAATATACATATAACCCCTAAAGAAATAGATGCAGTCATTAAAAGTCTCCCAACCAAAAAAAATCCCAGGGTCCAGACAGTTTTAGTGCAGAATTCTACCAGATTTTCAAAGAAGAGTTAATGCCAATACTACTCAAATTATTCCACGAAATAGAAAAAGGAGCATTGCCAAATTCATTTTACGAGGCCACAGTCACCCTGATACTCAAACCATACAAAGATTCAACAAAGAGAATTACAGATCAATTTCCTTTATGAGCATAGATGTAAAAATATTCAACAAAATATTTGAAAACTGAGTCCAAGAACATATCAAAAAGATCATCCACCACGATCAAGAAGGCTACATCCAGAGATACAGGGATAGTTCAACTCACAAAAAAAAAATCAGTCAATGTAATCCACCATATAAACAAACTGAAAGAAAAAACAAACACATATCATCTCCCTGGATACCTAAAAAGGCTTTGACAAAATACAACAGCCATTCATAATAAGTCTTAGACAGATTAGGGACATAAGGGATATATATAAACATAATAAAGGCAATTTACAACAAACCTATAGCCAACATCAAATTAAATAGAGAGAAACTCAAAGCAATTCTACTAAAATAATGAACAAAACAAGGCTGTCCACTCTCTCCATATCTATTCAATATTGTACTTGAAGTTCTGGCTAGAGCAATAAGACAACTGAAGGATAAAGGGGATACAAACTGGAAAGGAAGAAGTAATGTGTCGTTATTTTCAAATGATATGATAGCAACTCTGAAAATTTTACCAGGGAACTTTTCCACCTGGTAAACATCTTCAGTAAAATGTCTGGATACAAGATTTACTTTAAAAAAATCCCTTCTCTATACAAATGACAAAAGGACTAAGAAAGAAACTCTTGAGGTAACTCTAACCAAGTGAGTGAAGGACTTGTATGTTGGAGCCCACAGTGGTTTCCTAGTGAAATCAGAGCTTGATTTATACAGCAGGACTGCATAAGAGGATGACTGGATTACTGGCCTGGGTAACAGGTGTTTGGAAGTGTCTACACTTGGTTGTATCTAGCAAGAGGGAGGTCTTTTGCCACTTCCATTGGCATTGTTATAAAAAGCCCTTTTTAATAAAGTTCTAGGCCGTTGGGTATTGACCCAAGTCATCCCTAAGCTATCCTGTGTTTCTGTCTTTCTCCTGTTCTGGGCTAGGCCTATCATTCTATCTACAAGTTCCTTATTCCTTTCTCCTCATAGAAACCCTGTAAAAGGTGGGGATTGGTCCCCCACACTTGTATAAAAAGAACTTCAAGGCTTTGAAGAAAAAAATTGAAGAAGATATCAAAAGATGGAAAGATCTCCCATGTTCATGTATTGGTAGAATTAATGTAGTAAAAATGGCCATCTTACCAAAAGAAATCTACAGATTCACTGCAATCCCTATCAAAATTACAACACAATTCTTTACAGACCTTGAAAGGGCAATACCCAGCTTCATATAGAAAAACAAAAAAACCCAGGATAGCTAAAACAATCTTGAACAATAAAAGAACTTTCAGAGATTATCATCATCCCTGATTTCAAGCTGTACTACAGAGCTGTAGTAATAAAAACCACACGGTATTAGCATAAAAATAGACATGTTGATTGGTGGAATTGAATCAAAGGCCTAGACATAAATCCACACATCTATGGACACCAAATTTTTAATAAAGAAGCCAGAAAAACACAATGGAAAAAAAAACTTCAACAAATGGTGCTGATCTAACTGGATGTCTGTATGTAGAAGTATATAAATAGATCTATACTTATCACCCTGCACAAAAATGAACTCCAAATGAATCAACCTCAACATAAAACCAGATACACTGAACCTGACAGAAGAGAAAGTAGGCAATAGCCTTGAACCTACTGGCACAGGAGAGAACTTCCTAAACAGAACACTGATAGCACACTTAGTATAATCGACAATTAATAAATGGAACCTCATGAAACTGAATAGCTTCTGTAAGGCAAAAGACATCATCAATAGAACAAAAGGATAGCTTACAGAATGGGAAACAATTTTTACCAACTACATCTGATATAGGGGCAATATCCAAAAAATACTAAGAACTCAGGAACTAGACATCAACAAACCAAATAATCCAACTAAAAAATGGGATACAGATCTAAAAATTCTCAACAGAGGAATCTCAAATGGCTGAGAAACACTTAAAGAAATAATCTACATCTTTAGGCATCAGGGGGAAAAAAATCAAAACTACTTCGAGATGCCATCTTACACCTGTCAGAATGGTTATGATCAATAACACCAGTGACAGCTCATGCCGGCAAAGATGTGGAACAAGGGGAACACTCCTCCATTGCTGGTGGGAGGGCAAACTTGTACAGCCACTATGGAAATCAATATGATGGTTCTTCAAAAAATTGGGAATTGATCTACCTCAAGATCTAGCTATACCACTCTTGGGTATGTACCCAAAAGGCACTCTGTCCTACTACAAGGACACTAGCTCAACTATGTTCATAGCAGCTTTATTTATAATAATCAGAAACTACATGCCTCAATCAAAAACTGGATAAAGAAAATGTGGTACATTTATACAATGGGGTATTACTCAGCTGTTAAAAAGATGAGATGAAATTTGCAGGAAAATGGATAGAACTAGAAAAAAATCATTCTAAGGCAACCCAGATCCAGAAAGACAAACATGGTATGTACTTACTTATTAGTGGACATTAGCTGTTAAGCAAATGATAGTCATGCTACAATCTAGACCCAGAGAGGCTAAGTAACAAGGATGGCTCTAGGAGTAACACATGGATCCTCCCTGGGAATGGGAAATATATTTTGTGATGGACTGGGGCAGGCAGGGATGGGAATAGGAGGGATCAGTTGGGGGAGAGATGAAGGGAGAGTGGGAGAGAGTATGGGGAGACATGACTGGAATGAGGGGGCACTGGAGGGACAATCTAGTGCAGTGGAAACTTTCTGGAACCTATGAGGGTGACCCTACCAAGGACTCCTAGTAATGGAGGATACAGAGCCTGAACTGTCCATCTGTAACAAAGCAAGACATCCAGTGGTGGAACTGGGACACCAACCCAGCCATAAAACCTTTGACCCACAACCTGTCTTGCCTATTAAGACGTGATGGGACAATGGTGGCTCAGAGCTTGTAGAAGTGGTCAACCAATAAGTTGTCTAACTTGAGGCCCACACCATGAGAGAGAGAGCCTATGCCTGACACCACCTGGAGGGCCAGGAACATAAAGCTGTGTGGCCCAGAGACCTAGGATAGAACTAAACATGACTGACCTCCCCCCCCCAAAAAAAAACAAAATCAATTAAATTATTCCTAATGATACTCTGCTATACTCATAGATTGGTGCCTAGCTCAATCATCATCAGAGAGGCTTCCTCCAGCAGCTGATGGGAGCAGATGCACAGACCTATACCCAAACATTAGGTGCTCAAGGACCCCAAGGAAGAGGGAGAGGGAGGACTGTAGGAGCCAAAGGGGTCAAGGACACCAGAACTCAGCCCACAGAATCAACTAAGCATGGCGATAGGGACTCACAGAGACTGGAGTTGCAATCACATAGCCTGCTTGGGTCTGCACTAAGTCCTCTGCATACATGTTATGGTTGTTTAGATCAAGGGGTTTTATGGGACTCCTAACAATGGGAGTCGGGGTGTCCCTGACTCTTTTTCCAACTCCTGGTACCCTTTTCCTCCTAATGGGTTGCCTCATCCAGCCTAGATATGAGAGTTTGTGCCCAGTCTTACTCCATCTTGTTATGCCATGTTTGGTCAATATCCCTGGGAGGTCTTTTTTTTTTTTTTCCTGAAGGGAAATGGAGGAGTAGTGGATCTGGGGGAGAGGAGAAATAGGGGGAGGAGGACTGAAAAAAGTGGAAGGAGGAGAGAAGAGGGGAGGCTGTATTTGGGATGTATTGTATGAGAGAATAAAAAGAAAAAAATAAATGTTCATTTTGATGAGAAAGAAAGTTTTATATTGATGTTGTTATATTTATATTGTTGCTGAGTTAGCCTGTAGTTTCACTTTCCATCCTTGTCTAATTTTCATATGAAGAGCAGTCTCAAAGAGTAAACTGGAGTCTAGTCTTTCTTTCTGTAATTAACTCTAGATTAGCTGGATTAAGAATCAAATAATTTGTTCCTTGGATTTTCTTTCAATCACCAGTTGTTGTGCTTTGAATGAAAATGGCCCCCACTGGCCCATAGAGAGTAGCACTATTAGGAGGTGTGGCCTTGTTGAAGGAAGTATGCCATTTGGTGGGCTATGAGGTTTCAGAAGCTCAAGCCAGTCCCAGTGTCACGTACTTTTCCTGCTAGCTGCCGATTTGGATGTAAAACTCTGAGCTACCTCTCCAGCACCATGTCTGCCTGCCAGCACCTATGCTTCCTACTATTGATGATAATGGACTATACCTCTGATCTGTAAGCCAGCCCCAATTAAATGTTTCCTTATAAGAGTTGCTGTGGTCATGGTATAGACACCCTAAGACACCAGTAAAAGCATCTGAATATGAAGCTTTGTTTGGTTTTACAGAAATCCCAGTCACAACTGCTGCGGGCCGCAGAAATATACCATAAGAACTCAGCTGGTTATGGCAAAGTCACTACCTGGAGGGATCAGGGAATTCCTCCAGAGGAAGCCAAATCCCAAGGAGTTTTTGGTGTTACTTGGCTTGTTATATATCAGCTGTATTCTGTTATGAAAATCATGTGTGCCTTCATAGTTTTCCCAATTGACTTTTCCCTAAGAAGAGCTAACAGTGTGGACTGATCACTCTCTGGACATACACATTCCAGGCATTTTGAGAACAGCCTCAGGAAAGGCCTTCTCTGGAATCAGATATCTCCCCTAGCCACTTTCAAGGACTAAAGGAGACATCACCCAGGTGGTCACCCAATTTCCGAGGATTAACAGTGATAACAGCCCACAGGCGAGTCTCCTGACTTAAGGTAAATTCCACAAGGAGACACCGCCCAAGTCAGGTAGACATTAAGTAATAGCTTTACACAATTTAGCTCAGACCCCTCCTTTCTTACAGCCTTACTAACTTTATAGATCTCTAATTACTTACCTAACCACTTCTAGGAATATTTAGATAACCTTCTGTGCTAACAGCTATGCTCAGCCAGAACTCCCAGTTCAAGCTTCCCTGTAATTATCATTATTGATAGCATCCAGCCAGGTCCATCACCGGATGGAGGAAAGTACCTTATCAGAGATACCTCTGTACTTTCTAAGAACAGACTTAAGCATCCAGGCCACCTGTTTGAAAAGGCCTGGTGGATGTGCTAATTAAGCTTAACTTCCTCCTTTCCCAAACCTTACCTCCAGTTCCAGATCTCCCTTTAGCTATCACCAGAGGCATCTAGCTGTACACAGGTTGCCTAGAGACTGAGCACACTTTCCCCCACCCTGCAGAAAAACGGCAGACAGCTTGGACAGATAGGAGCCACAGGAAAAAAGAAGACAGTTTTATTTTCTCCCATTGACCTAGCAACTTATAGATTTTTAACATCTTTTACCAAACACATTTAAGGTTATAGTTGTGCACGTAAGACCCCTCTTCTTAGATATTACCCATATTTAGCCTTTAGTTGATTCATTAGTCACTTCCCCTTTGGGTCACAAATGGTAATTAACAACTAGTGCCCTTCTTTGTAATTCTTATCAACCCTCCATTTGATCCTGATAGTGGACAATCACTGCCTGAGGAAGTTCAGGCTGAGTGTCCTGGGTGGAGGGGAGGATTGTGATTTTGGGGAGATATATAACTGTAAAGCAGAGGACAGAGGGAGAAGAGAGAAGAGAATGGAAGAACGAGATGGGTAAGAACTTGAGAGGAACAAGCTGAGATGGGGAAGAACTAGATTGAAGAGCTAAAAGAGAGGACTAGAGGAACGAGATGGAAGATGAGGAAGAGCCAGATGGGGAAGAACAAGATGAGGAAGAGCCAGATGAGAGAGAAGGAGATGGGAGAGAAGCTGATGGGGGAAAGAACTAGATAGATGAGAACCTAGAAGGGACAGAACTAGATGAAGGAATTAAGATAGAAGCTAGAGGGGACAGTAGATAAATATAGAGAGAAATCAGACAAGAAAGGAGCTAGACATGAGAACAGAACTGAAGCTGTGTATAAAGGATGTTATGCCAGAGGAATTAAAGCAAGTGGACTATAGAACTCGGTGTGCTGAGATTATATTTCCTGATAATAGTCCTCGCCGTTAGTAGTTCTCTCTCCTGAGCCCCTGGGATGTATAATATTAAGGCTGGTCCCTCTAATATTATACAAGAACAACAAATAGAGCCCACAAAAACTGAAACCTTGAAGACATTAAAACTTTTCAATTTGACATGAGCTTGAGCCAAATCTTCCTGCTTTCTTCTTCCTTCCTATATCCTGGCTCCATACAGGGTGAATTTGTGGAAGCAAGTGGCAGTAGGCAGCAAAACCCCCAGCTTTCTGCATGAAGACTGGAAACAGAAGTCTCCTAGAAGCAGAAAATACTGGGTAGACGAGCAGGAGGAAGAAAAATAAGCAGAAGAAGGCAGCGCTATAAAGTTTATATAGATAACTAGGATCATTTCAGAGCTTCACATGTGTGGATCTGACCTTAATCAGCATGCCAAAGAAGTGAAAACTAAACTTAAAAAAAAAAAAGAGTAGTATTTGGGCCACTTAATATGCACATGGAACAAAGTTCAAACTGCATATATGCATAATATATGCAAACTGCATATATGCATAACTTGTGGTCTGACACTCATCATGTTGGTATCTGGATAAAACAAAACTAACAGCATTCTTCATAGGTGCTAATTAGCACCCAGCCTTACATAACAGCCAAGATATACATAATGCAATCCAAAATCATTTGGCATTCAAAGTACCAATCAGTATCAACTTGCATGGGAAGAAAAAAGTCAAAGATGCTAACCCAGATATTAAGTAGTCATTACTTATCTCTGAATAGTAGTTTTGGGTCTTTTTTTCTGATATTTGTACAGAAGAGAATACTCATATGACAGACTTTAAAACAAAAACTTTACAGTACATTTATTGCAGCAGTTATAAATGTGCTACAATAGAAGATCCTTGTCCTTGCAAGATGTGATTTAGGCAATGGCTTAGCAAAATATGTGAAGATGAAGCGTAAGATAAAGACAACACAACTATAGCAAAATGTTTACAACTGTGAGCTGAAGAGCAGGGTAATTACTTTAGTATTTCTGAAAGTTATGTTTAAGTTCATTCAAACATTTTCAAACCTATTAATTCCACTAATGCACTTAATGTGGGTGACTCTTAGGAGCACTCTGCTAAGTTAAAGAAGCCAAACACAAAGGATGGAACATGGTATATGTATTTATATTTCACTTATTGGGCATTATAGAAAGATCTTTGGTAACCAGGGACTGGGGTGAAAAAGAGAGACCATAAAATTGTGGAGAACTTCCTAAGGCTGTTGGGAGGTTTTCTGAATCATGATTACAGTGGCAGATATGCTACTACGTCTATTTGTCAAAACTAAACACTTAAAATTGGCAAATTCTAAGTAGTGCATACTTAGTAGTGGATTGAACTGTGTCCTATCAAAAAGATATCCATATGTTCTAACCTCCAATAACTGAAAAACTGACTACATTGGAAAGAGAATCTTTACAGGAGTAATTAAGGATCTTGAGAGACTATCCCGTACTTATGGTGACCCTAAATTCAATGACTTATGTCATTCTACAAGGATATAGAAGAGGATTTGAGAAATGGGAGATCCAGAAGAAAAGGTCAATTGAGGAAGAATCAAAAGAAATTAAATGATATAGCTGAAAGGCAAACAACATCAAGGACTGCCCAAAGTCACCATAAACTGGGATAATCAGAAACTCTAAAAGGAACCAACCCTGTGACATCTTGATTTCAGACTTCCAGCATCTAGAACTGTGAGACAATGAAATTATGTTGTTAGGTCCCAATTGTCTCAAAGCAAAAAAAAAGAAAAAAGAAAAAAAAAAAAACCAACTTTTCAACGGTGAGTCACAAATAGGCTAACAAACAATGGAGAAGTAGAAAGCCCCAGTAAAGGAATGGAGGCTATAAAAAAGAAGCGCAAGTTTGAAAACTGAAAAACACAATGACCATAATACAACTGACAATCTACACTCCAAAAATCTATCATGAAAAAGCTAGTAAAATCTAAAGACAAGGCTGGAAACATGGGCCAGGAGTGAAGAGAACTTGATGCTCCAGAAGAGGACCAGGATTTGGTTCCCTGCACCCACATGGCAGCTCACAACTATCTGTAACTACAGTTCAGGGGACCCAATACCCTCTTCTGGACTCTGTGATAAGTGCATACATGTGGTGTACTTACATATATGCAGGCAAAACACTCATACACATAAAATAAATCTTTTTTTAAAAGCCTAAAAATTAAAGACCAACTCTTGAAATATCTTCCATCCCATGTAGTTCAGAAGGGAGCAGCAATTCAGATTGACTACAGATTCCTCATCAGTAATAAGCAGAAAAACAGTAATATCATGAGCCAACTGGATCCAATTGACACTTATGGAATACTCTTCCCAGCAAAACAGAATGTACATGGTTTCCAGGGACATGGGGAACATTCATCCTGGATTGTAGCCATCTAGAATTGTAATTACACAAAATATGTTCTCCTTTAATACAAAACTAAACTAGAAACCAATAAAAAGATAATGGAAGCCTGGATGGTTGGTGGTGCATACCTTTAATCCTAGAACCCAGAAGGCAGAGGCAGGTGAATCCCTGAGTTCAAGGCCACCCACATCTCCATAGTAAGACCCTATCTCAAAAGAAAAAAAAATCACTACATACTAGGAAAATAACATAAGATGTAGGTAAAGGAAGACTAAAAAGTTACATCATTAAAATGTTTTTATTAGAAAAGGAAGTCTTAAAACAATAAACTATAATTCAACACTAACAAATAAAGAAAAGGACAGGGCCACCACAAACAGAAGGAAATAATAAAGATAGGAGAAGTCAATGAACCTGAAAATAGAAAACAAAATCCTAACTTTTATTTAAGAGATCAGCAACTTTGATAAATTCCTAGAAAGACAAAGCAAAAAAAGGAGAAGATAGGGATTATCAATATACCTTATTCATGTGGTATGCATTTCAAGTAGTCTAGTTAATGCTTGATACCTCAGGTGGTACAGAACAATTATTCTCTCTCTCTCTCTCTCTCTCTCTCTCTCTCTCTCTCTCTCTCTCTCTCTCTCTCTTCCTCCCTCCCCTCCTCTCTCAAGTTAACTTATAATTTGTTAAGTTAGTTATAGTAAGATGCTAACAGTAATAAAATCTAACAATATACCACAAAGGCACATCATCAGCTTCCCTAATTCTGAGTTTAAGAAAGAACCATTACCAACAACATGAGGTCTTCAGCTTATAGACCCACACAAGCCTTTTCAGTCTCTATAATTTTACAGTCTGGTTCCCCTTAAGAAAAAAAAAAAAATCTACTCTTATCTTTCTATCTATCTTTTTGTTTCTGCCTCTCTGGAGTACCCAACCAGTCAGTGCATGCCATGACAGGTATCCATGTAGTCAGATGAAATAGTTTCAGTCTGTAAAAAGAAAAAAATTCCCTTTGCTTTACTTATATATCCCTCTTCCCCAAAAACTCTTGGCAACCACTGACCTTGTAGAATCTCCATATTTTTCCCTCATTGAGGATGTCATATTTGAAATCATATTGTGTTGTTTTTTTAAGATTGAATTATCTTACTTAGAAATATACAAAAAAATCACACTGAATTCTTTAATTCTAAAATTCATTCTAGTGCCAAGTAGTATTCTATTTACTATAGCTATTGAAAAGTAACTCATTTACTTTAAGTTTTGGAAATTATGCAAAGCTGCTGCAAAAATTCAGATACAGGGCTGGGAGAGATGGGTCAGTGGCTGTTCTTGCAGAGGACTTGGGTTTCAGTCTCAGCAGTCACATAGTAGCTCAGAGCCATCCATAACTCCAGTTCCAGGAAATCCGATGCCCTCCTCTGACCTCTATGGGCACCAGGCATAAAAGCGGTTCACAAGCATGCAATCAACACTCATACATATAAAATAAACCCTTAAAAATTAATTCAGATAGAGGAACTGGAGATATGAGTTAGCTGTTAAAAGCACATACTGCTCTTATAGAGGACCCGTTTATTTCCCAGGCCCACATTAGACAGCTCACCTGTAACTCCAGCTCCAGGAAACCTGATGCCTTTCTGTGGCCTCCTGGGGAATCTGCACTCATGTATACACATTCAAAAACAACAACAACAAAAAATCTTAAAGAACACCCTGAAACACAACTTGGGTACAGGGACCTGGGGAAAACAGCTCAGAGTTCCTTCAACAAGCATGCAAACAAAATGGACCTGAATTCAATTCCCAGAACCAGTGTAAAAAATCTGGCCATGGTGATGCCAATGCCAGAGATGCAAAGACTGGCAGGTTCTTGAGGCTGACTAGCCAGCCAACTTAGCCTACTCCACAAGCGAAAGGTAAAGTGAGGCCTTGTCTGTTAAAAAGGGGGGGGGGGGGGAGTGCACAGTGAGAGGGAGATACTGGAGGTGGACTTCTGGCCTTCACATATGTGCAGTTTTGCACACACACAACCCCCAATAAACAACAACAACAAAAAAAAAAAAACCAACTTTGGTACATGTGTTTGTACGTTAGATTTATGTTCACTTGGGTACATAACAGTGTGTGAAACTGCTAAGTCATACAGGAACCATAAAAGTAACATTTTACATTCCTTACATTTGTGAATGTTGGGGATTTGGCCATTTTGAGTACTTTACGTCAAAGTTGAGTTTCCATAATGTTCTATGACATTAAGCATCTTTTTAATGCTTATCTGCATGGTGAGGTATCTGTTAAAAGGGCTGTGAATTTTCTTAAGGTGGTGGTTGTGTGTCTGCTCTCCGTCTCGACTATCTTTTGACAATAAGTGATCGTGTATTATCGTGCAACTTCTTAATGACACCAGTTAGTAACACTTTTTTTTTTTTTTTGGCTTGAGATTTCACAATTACCATTCTAGAGGGTAATTTCACAATTACCATTCTAGAGGGTAATTTCACAATTACCATTCTAGAGGGTACAGCCCGCCGCGGCGGATGAACGATAATTTATTCGCCAGCTCTCCATCTCGGGATTTTCCGGCGGGCCAAGCTGACTCCGCCCTGACCGAGCAGCTAGGATCACCTCTATTTAAGAGCTCTCTCGGAACTAGCTGGAAAGCAAGGCACAACTGCGATTCTTTCCGCGGGCAGGCCTCCGGGATCGACGTGCGAACGCGGCGTGCCAGCCAGGCGGAGCTCACACGGCCCAGCTGGGAGGCTGGCACCCGAGCGCGCTCACCGCCCCGGGGCGTGAGCAGAGGCGGAGACAGAGGCGGAGGCAGCCGCCCCACCCGGCGGAGCCCGGTAGAGGAGGACGAGCGGCCCCCGGGGCGGTCTCGGGAACGCGGGTGTCGGTGCCGCTCACCTCCCGGGCGTCGAACGGCCTCGCGGGCGCTCGCAGGAGCGCGGTGTTCCGCGGCGGCGAGCCTGGCGCCGCTGGAGCGCCGAGCTCGGTCGCGTCCTCGTCAGGGCCCAGGAGCCGTCCTGGCCGGGCAGCCACGGCGAGGCGCAGCTCCTGAGACCCACCGCCCGTCCTTCCTCACCTGGGCCGGGGGACTCGGCTGAGGGAAAGGCAAGTAACCCCGAGGTAAGTCAGCGCCGAGGCTGCGGCCGGGTCCGCCGCTAACTTTCCTCAGCGGCTTGCTTCCCGGAAGGGGCGGGGGCCGCGCGATTCCAGCGCGTGGGCCAGAGGGCGGGCCTGGCTTCCGGAAACCCGGTAGTGGGCGGGGCCGCCGGCAAACCCGGAAGTCGAAAAAGCGCGGCACTTGCTGTCAGTCTTCTAGCGGGAGGTGGGAGCCTTTCTCAGCTGGTTTTAGCTCAAGTCGCGACGGAAAGTGGACATCAGCGCCGTGGCCACGGTTATGGTGTGACTGTAGGACAGGTGTTTCTCTCTTGCTATTCTTTTGGTGGGGGTGATGGGTTATTGACCTCTAAGTGCGCTAACAAGATTACATAAATATTCCTGGCCCTACCAACCCTTCACAGGGTTATTTCTGGTGTATTTGGGGCAGCAGGAGGTTGCAGAGCAATCAGTAGCTTTCATCGTTATCTCAGAGGTGATCTGGCAGTTGAGGAGTGATCCACGACCTCAGCGAGAGAACAGTGGCAAACATCCAAGGCTTCTCTGGTCCTCAGTAGCATTTGCTTTTATGGATTGCCGCAGACCCTCTCTGGGTTATGAAGAAGATAAGCCACATCCTCTTCACCTAAGCGTTGAATAGAGAGAACCTCCTGAGGATGGATGGTTTGGTCCAAGGTGACTCATTCATTGTCTCTTGCAGGTCATTTGATTTCCTTGCTCATTTATTTGTGGCAAAGAGTGAGGCTGTTTTAATCAATAAATTCCACACAACTCCATTAATCTTTAGAACGTTATTAATTCTTGCTTAACACATGAAAACTCAATGGCAGCGTGAACTTTGAGATGTAATGACTTAGTCATGTGATTTTGTATAGCCACTGGGAAAACACTACTAAGGCTCTCCTGTATACAAAAAAAATGAGAACTAGCCCTGTTTAAAATGAAATTTGTTTGTATTAGTGAAAAAACAACAGTAACAATTACCAGCTTTAATTTTCATTTTTCTCTTTCTTTTCTGTTTTGAGCCTCATATATAATGTTAAGCCTTCAGAATTGTATTAAGAAATATGCCTAAGGTAACAACTTACAAACTGGGCAGGGTACTGCTATTTATTAATCTATGACATGTTAATATCACCAATAGAATCTGGGAATTGAATCAGAAGTACAGCTTCCCACACTTTGGTTGGATATTACTGATCTTGTTTGTTTGTTTGTTTGTTTGTTTTGTTTTGTTTGTTTTTCAAGACTGGGTTTCTCTGTGTATCCCTGGCTGTCCTGGTACTCACTCTGTAGACCAGGCTGGCCTCAGACTCAGAGATCTGCCTGCCTCTGCCTCCTGAGTGCTGGGATTAAAGGTGTCTGGCTGAGACAGAGTCTCTTTATGTAGCTCTTACTGTCCTGAAGCTAATTATGTAGAAGACCAGGCTGGCTTTGAATTCCCAGAAATCCACCTGCCTCTGCCTCCTTGGTGCCTGTATTAAAGGCATTTGGATTTTGCATCTGGGGCTTCATCAGCGTCTGGAGTTTTCAAAAGATAAATTATTATTTGCCTTTCTAGAAAAGTAGCATGTATTAGAGAACTGAGAATGGAAGTCTGAGAAAAGGGGTAAGGTTTGAGTCTGTTCATTGCAGGTGAAGCGATTAACCTCAACTTTTAGTTTCTTTATTTGTAAATTGAAAATAGTCCCGATAAGGTTAATTCACAGGTCACAATGTGCTAATGTATTTGATCATACTTCGTTAAATTTTATTCCAACTTTGTCTTTGGTTGGTGATTTGATTCCTTGTTCATTGCCCTGTTTGGAGACAAAGCACAGGCTGTTTTAATTAAAGAACCTTGGAGATGGCTTCTGATCATGTCACATACCTGAGTAAAGTCAGAATTCTGTTAGGGAAGAAGTGGGCCACAATAAGCAAGTGACATTCTCTCATCTCTGTCCCCTGCTCTTATTGTACATGATTGTCATTGAAAAATTAAGAGAAAATTAATTGGGTTTAAAGGGAGTCCAGCCGTTACAGGGGGCATGTGTTTGTACACACACACACACACACACACACACACACACACACACACACACACACACACATTTACTGAGACAGGATCTCACTGTGTAGTCCTGACTGGCCTGGAACTCACTAAGTAAGCTTGAACTCAAACAATATTATATAACGTAGACCTATTTTGCCAGGGTTGATTTTGAAATTCTGGAATTTCTGATTCGTTTCAGTGGGAAATTTTCACTTCTCTGTGGTTGTGCATTGATAATCATTTATTCCCAAAGCATTAGCAAACCCCATTCAAAAGGACATGCTATTAGCTGAAATTAGCTATGACTTGCAATAACAGGTCAACATGCCTGTTTTGATTATCTGGCTTTCTACCTTACATTCAGTGTTTTTGAAATCTTTGATATTATAGAAAATGTAATTAAAAATATATATACATAAAGGTGAGCCAGGCATGGTGAGCTACAGCTGTAATCCCAGCACTCCAGAAGCTGAGGCAAGAGGATCACAAATCTCAAGCCAGCCCAGGCACACAGCAAGACCCTGACTTAAAAGTATAGAGAAGAAAGTAAACACTTCCCTACAGTGTAAATAAAATGCTGGTGAATATTTTGGTGGTGGATATTTTGGTGTCTTTCCCTATGCCTTTTTCTCTATTAAATTGCCATATAATCTATTTTATAAATACTTTAAAATCTGTTTAACTATATCCTTTATTCTTTAACAACTAAATAGTTCTTTAAAAGTTTTTTTAGAGCCGGGCGGTGGTGGCGCACGCCTTTAATCCCAGCACTCGGGAGGCAGAGGCAGGCGGATCTTTGTGAGTTCGAGGCCAGCCTGGGCTACCAAGTGAGTTCCAGGAAAGGCGCAAAGCTACACGGAGAAACCCTGTCTCGAAAAACCAAAAAAATAAAAAATAAAAAATAAAAAAAATTAAAAAAAAAAAAAAAAAGTTTTTTTAGGTACTTAACAATTGTTTACCACGTTTGGTTCTGGTAGGCACTGGGGATAGTGGCCAAACAGGTTTTTTGGTTTTGGTTTTTTGCCTCTGTAAACTTCATTAGAAACAATTTTAAAATAACTGTTTGAGGAGAGAAGTCCAACTCTGTAAATATCTCAAAACAGGAAGTCTTAAGATGGGTCCTCCAGGAAATGAAAGTGCCTGGACACCTGGCAGACCAGCAACCTCTAGGCTTCCTGACTAGGATTTAAAATACTGTGGCTGGGGAGGGGCGCACATCGTGAGCTGGGGAGACTAGGCAGGTCCACATGCCCTAGAGCATCTATAGGAAATAAGGAATCGGGCCTGGAACACATGTTAACATCTATCCCTTCTGTCTTCACACTATCCCAATTTTATTTTCATAGATTATTAGTAGAGACTTGCTGGGTAGTCTCAATTCAGTGTATCAGTCTTAATTCAACATGTAAGCCAGTAGCACTCTAGGGCTGCTTTTCACTCAGAAGAGAACGTTTTCTTGGGGATAGCAGAGCTCTTCGAACCAGCCTTTACTTCGATGGGAGATGGCCATTGTAGTTCCATCGCTTCTCATTAAAGACATCATGTTGGAAGTGCTTTTTGTACACTTAGAAATGTACCTGTGTACCCAGGCCCAGTGACACAGTGGGGTTCTCAGAGCCACGGCATTGATAAACATAAACAGCAGGGCTAATTGTGGCCATAGCCATTAAGCGGGCAAATGTATTTTCATGTGTTATTTTCTCATACATTCCTTGCCACTTCCAAGATGAGCTGTCATTTCCTTTCACAGATGAGGAAATTGAGACTAAGTAAGTTCCTTAAAGTCACAAGGCACATGAATGGCTTCTGCTAGCAAGCCTCCAGCGCCTCCTCGCTCCTCCTCTGCCTTCCTGCCTTCCTGCCTTCCTCTGGGCAGCCTCCTCTCCTTGCCTCTGCCCCGCTGCCAGTCTTCTTGCTTGGCAATGCCTGAGACATGGAGAAGATCATTTGTCATGTCCATCTGATATCAGTTGCACTGTAATCCTGGTGTCCTCTAGGGAGCCTCTGTACAGTGTAGGAGATTCGCTTACCCAAGCGTTCTGCCACAGGCCACTAGACAAGATCACAGGCAGCCCATGCTTGTAAGATATTATCTGTTCCTTGAATAACTTTAAGATAAAGACTTCTCACCTAAAATATCAAAAACTGTTAACACAGTGTTAAGAGGACTCCTCTGTACTTTTAATGCCATTGACTGTCTTAGATCTTCAGAGTGTTTTCCACTCTGAACAGAAAGTTTCCTCAGGAATGATGGAGCCCTTGGGAAGAGCCTTTACTTCCATGGGAGATGACCATCATAGTTCCATTCCTTCTTATTAAAGTTGTCACCTTGGATATGCTCTTCGTACAATTCTTAGGCCTCCTGGATTTTCTCTTTGGTCACTATTTCACCTTTTAAGTACTCATTAAGAATGTACTGTAACCCATAAACTACTTACTGTCTTTCTATTTTACCTTCCTAATTTGGAGTTTTCTGTCTTCTTTTCCCAGCATTCAAAGTGGGAATAAAGTTTGCTTGTGTTGAATAGCCATTGTAACGAGACTGGTCATTACAGTTGTATGAGTGGGTGGTCAGGAAGATGTTGAACCCAGTGAAGCTGCCACACTCATCCTGGCACTGTGGCCCCATGCCTCCCCTCCAAAGCACTCTCCTTTAAGTCCTCATTCTGAGAAACACGGAATGCCACTCAGCAGAGATGAGCATGTCTCTTAAAGTCCTCATTCTTTTTCACATCTTCCTATTCAGAGTGTGTTATTCTCTTTAATAGTCTTCCAGTCCCTAATTTTGCTCATACTTACTTGGGACATATTTATTTCTTAATATTACTTAATAGACTAGTTACCTGAGGTTCTCACCCAGTGCTTAGTACTGCCACCTGTTATATACGCAGGGTCTAGCTAATAGGGAATTTTTGTTATTTATACTTTGGAAAGGGAGTTTATGTAAGTAATCATGGGAGAGGACAGATTCTGTCTAGCCTGCCTTGAAGGTTTTTTTTTTGGCTTTAACCTTATAATCAGACGATGACCTCTTTGTACATAAACATTCTTAGTTTGGAGAACCCTGCCCTAAAGAGAATGGCCAGGATCATCTGAAATCAAAGCCCAAACTGATTTGGAGGTGGCTCAAGGTTATGAATTCACAGAGAATCTTTTTAAACACCTCATTCCTGGTCCTAGACACATGTATTTATGCTTTTTATTTTTTCTAGTCCATCTTTCCACTGAGAAGTAGTATGCCGAGGAGGTCCAGTGACAGGAAGACCTCATTCCAGCCCTCTTACATTGAATACCACCCCTCTCCTCACCTAGGGCCACGCTGGTACAGTTGCCACCATGTGAGGCATTACTCCTTGTCCAGTGTTGAGTCTGCTTTTTGTTCCTGGAAATTGGCCTTTTCTACTATATACTAAACTCTGAATTTCAGTGGATGCTCGAATTATGTTATCTGACATGCATAGCTCTTTGTGGCAGAATGTTTTAAAATTTATCTAGTGTTCCATGTTGCCAGAAATGAAAGGTCCACTGGAATAAAAGTCACAGTCATCTGTAACTCTTAGCTGAGTAGCTCATATTACAGATTATACTTATCCTCAACAAAAACAAAGGCACACCACGTATGTGGTACCTTTGTGGGCTTCTTGTTTTCTGAGACAGGACTCACTATATTGTTCAAGCTGGTCTTAAACTCACTATGGAGTACAAGCTAGCCTCAGACCTTCAATCCTCCTGACTCAGCCTCCTAGGTAATGGGATTCCAGGCATGTGCCACCATGTCTGGCAACATGCGGTATTTTTTTTTGTGTGTGTGTGTGTGTGTGTGTGTCTTGTTTTTGTTTTTTAAATAGTGGTCTTTTAAAATCATGCCCTAAGACGACCTCTCTGTTTTATTTATAGGACACAGCACTAAGCGAGAACCAGTGCTGTGTTGAGCATTCAAAATGCAACCAGACATGTCCTTGGACAACATCAAGATGGCATCCAGTGACCTGCTGGAGAGAAAAGATCTCGACAGTGGAGGTTTTGGGAAGGTGTCCTTGTGTTTCCACAGAAGTCATGGATTTGTCATCCTGAAAAAGGTGTACACAGGGCCCAACCGTGCTGAGTGAGTCGGGAACAGACATGGGTAGGCCCTACCTAGCCGCCTACAGAAAGTAGGTGTCGCCACCTATTCAGCTAAGCACATGGAGTTTTAAATGAGGCTCATCTGCTGGGAGACTTGACACACTGGCCATGTGAGGGGTGACCATAACTCTTACTGTTGTTTTGGGTGAGGACGTTGGGGTGAATGGAAAGATATTAGTGCTTGAGAAATGTATGGGGAAGACATCACTAAAGCAGAAACCTGGGTAACAAGGGAGGCAGAAAACAGGGCCATGGGTGACAACACCGAACCTGAAATACAAAGCAAAGGACAGTACCATCCTGAAAAGTCCCAGCAACCTTGTAAAAGGCAGTCAGTGGAGGGCTTCTCCCCTCCTCAGACCAGCTTTGAGAATTGTGCCTTTTTTGTTGTATTCTTCAGGCCGGGTCTGTGCTGCACTTTTTATTAATTTATTGATTTGAGTGTTGTGAGCACCCAACTACCAGTTCCTAAGACAGGGCTGGAGGGGACACATAGGTGAGAAAAGGCCTCTGCTTTCTCGGACCTGACTGCCTGGAGGAGACAGAACAGACCCGACTGTGACAGTCGTCTGCAGTCTGACACACGGCAGGACAGTGGGGCTTCTTAGGAACCTGGGTAGAAGGTTTTGCCCCGCCCTGCTCAGCATATTGCCTTTCCTGCCCACAGTTACAATGAGGCTCTCTTGGAGGAAGGGAAGATGATGCACAGACTAAGACACAGTCGAGTTGTGAAGCTGCTGGGCATCATCTTAGAAGAAGGGAATTACTCGCTGGTGATGGAGTTCATGGAGAAGGGCAACCTGATGCATGTGCTGAAGGCCGAGGTCAGTGGCACTCACAGCAGTCTGTGCTGACAGTCAGATCTGGCTGCTCGTGGGGGTTCCTTTGTTGCTTTCTGGTTGGGAATTTTGTTCCGTGATTTGGACTCTCTTTTTCTTTCTTTTTTGTTTTATTTGTTTGTTTGTTGGGGTTTTTGTGATTGTTGTTTTGAGACAGGGTCTCTCTGTTACGTACTCTTGCTGTTGTGGAACTCAATATATAGACCAGGCTGGCCTTGAACTCACAGAGATCCACCTGCCTCTGCCTCCCACATGCTAGGATTAAAGGTGTGTGCCACCACATCTAGTTTAGTTGGGACTTTGTAAAGTTAGTCCCTCTTATATCTGTGCCTCTCCCCTCCTTGGAGGTTGTCTTCCCCCCCACCCCTCAAGCCCCCTGGTGATTCTCTCTGTCTCCACTGCAAGGTCGCTCTCTACTGTACTTCCTAGCCTTTCTCTAATCCTGTCCTCTGCCAAAGAATCGTCTTCTTCTTACATGTAGTCAGTGTAAGTGATAACGAATTTGGGTTGATTGATGAAAATTTGTATGTTATAAACGATAGATAGTGATTAAGAAAAGCGTGTACACTGTTGTTGACTGTAAGAAAAGGTGGAATGTTAGTGACTGTACTTTTAGACCATTTAAGAAGTTACTATGTTAAATCTAGAATATAAACCACAGCACTGTAAAATTTAAGAACAGGAAAAAATGGAATTCATGAAAACTAGATAAGGTCTTAAAGTTTCTGTACCTATTAGGAGCTAAGTCTTGTTCTTGTGCTAGTTCTCCAGGAGCCTATAGCTGAAACAACACAGGCAAGTGCAAGAGGTGGACAAGGCAAGTGAGCAGATGATGTGATGGTGTTTGATAGGCACATAGTCACCTGCTGCGGAACATAGGCAAGGAGCCCACCCCAACCTGAGCTAAGTGGGAAAGGACAAGTTGAAGCAGACAACTAGAGAGGAAGCGTTCCAGGCACAGAGAATGCCATGTGTGAAGGAGTTAGAGGATGCCAGTTTGTGGAACTGCCAGTCACCAGCTTTGGCCAGCACGCAGATTGCATGTAAGGGGCTGAAGCATTTGGCTGCCTTTGTAGCAAATATTTCCCCTCTTTCCATCTCCCTACACCTTACAACTGCCAAATCAGATCTCTCAGAAATATGAACACCCGTGGGAAGGGTAAAAGATGATACGCATGGCATTGTAGTTTGACCAGATGGTTCTCTTCCTCCAACCCAGGTAAGATCAGCCATGTGACAGAAGTAGGCATTTTGATCCAGTGATACATCATCTATGATGGAAGACATTCTGTGGGCTCAGCCAATGAGAATCTTCACAGGATAGGCCCCAGGAAAAGTCTAGGACCTAGAGAAGCAAGAAGAGGTTGGGTTGGGGGACAATCATACTTGCTAACAAGGCTTTCCTGAAAGTATGCCAATGAAGAGAGGACTAGATCTCTGCTGCTATTTTTAGTTAATTAATTTTTGTAAACAAGGTCGATAGCAATGCTGCTCTCAAACGTTCAGGCTGAAGTGATCCTTTTGCCTCAGCCTCCTTAATATCAGACTATAGGTGTGTTCCACCACACCCAGCCTTCTGCTGTCTTTTATATTGTGGTGGCCAAGCTCTTGATGCCGTGGTTAAGTTACAGCATGGTGTGGATAAAGATGGTGTCCTAGCTTGAGTTTCTGTTGCTGTGAAGAAACACCACGACCACAGCCACTGTTGTAAAGGAAAACATTTAATTAGGGCTGGCTTACAGTTTCAGAGGTTTAGTCCATCCATTATTGTCATGGCGAGAAGCATGGCAGCATGCAGGCAGACATGGTGCTGGAGAAGGAGCTGAGAGCTCTACATCTTGCTTCTGCAGACAGCAGAAGGAAACTGTGCCACACTGGGCGTAGCTTGAGCCTATGAGACCTCAAAGCCTGCCTCCACAGTGACACACTTCCTCCAATAGGCTACACCTACTCCAATAAGGCTACACCTCCTAATAGTGTGAGTCCCAATGGGCCATCCATTCAAGCACATGAGTCTATAGGGTCCCTACCTATTTAAACCACCACAGATGGTGTGAAGACTGTGATTTGGTATGACTTGAAAATCTAAGTTCCATCACCTTGACCTTTTCCTGTGAACCAGTAACAAACACACATTGACTTTTAGGAATCATTCTTTTGTAAGCTGGTTCTTGTATTGAGAAAAACTGAAATTTACCACTAAAATAGAAACATGCATTTTTTAAATAATAACATTAAAGTTGATATAAATAGAGTATAATTTTAAGAGTGACCTGAGTTTCTACAAAGGTCTAAGGTGTCTGCTGCCAGGTCACAAAAACAAAAACAAAAACAAAAAAAAAAACTGATGGACCCCAGCATAGTTTTAGAATCATGCATGTAGCAGAGATGCTTATGTAGCTGTCAGCAGTGTGAACATATTTCCTTATACTTATTTTCTCTTAGTGTCATTTCACATTCCTGTTTCCCTGACATTATTATATTTAATGTAAATAACAATGTCATATCACATGAATATGCCATGGAGATGTTTGTGGATTTTGCTGTTCATTCAGATAATCTAGACATCATTTTAGAGGCCATCTTTGTAGTAGTGGTAGAAATAGAAATAATAGTAATAATAGTAGATGTCATTGTTTGCAAGGAACTTGATTTCATATTCTTTTAAACATGAGGTTTTTTATTACAAAAGGTACTAGACATAAAGGATCATAGAGTGGATAAAAATCAAGCGGTCTCAGGATATTCTTTTATAAATTATTAATTTTTAAAAATTAAAATGTTGCCAGGCGGTGGTGGCGCACGCCTTTAATCCTAACACTTGGGAGGCAGAGGCAGGCGGATCTCTGTGAGTTCGAGGCCAGCCTGGTCTCCAAAGTGAGTTCCAGGAAAGGCGCAAAGCTACAAAGAGAAACCCTGTCTCGAAAAACCAAAAAAAAAAAATTAAAATGTAATTACATCATTTTCCTCTTTCCCTTTCCTCCCTTCAGTACCTCTCATGTACTCCCCCCACTCCCCTCAATTGCTTTCTCTCTAATTCATGGCTTCTTTTTCCTTGTCTTTTATTTTATCTTATTTTTTAATACATTCCAACCTTTCTACCAAGTCCCCTTCCCCCATCCACTTTTCTTCCCTTTCTCTCCACAAGAGGGCAGGCCTCCCAAGGATATCAACCAAATTTGGCTTAGCAAGTTACAGTAAGACTAGGCACCTCCCTCTATTAAGGCTGGACAAGGCACCCCAGTATTTTTATTTGCATCCAGATTGGCATAGAATTTTTTTTTTTTGCACTGAATAAAATATAGCATTAGTACCCTGTAGGCCCTGGAATGGAATCTTTCTTAAAAGAGGCTTGTTTCCAGGGACAGCAGCGCTGCAGACCCCCTGATGGGAGAAACCTGCTTACACAAACCTTGGCTCACATCCCACCATCTTGGATGGAGTGGTTGCTCTTACCTATTAGATTATTTCTCCATTTCATAGACTTAATGTGTTGTTTCAGATCAGTGTCCCGCTTTCTGTAAAAGGAAGAATAATTGTGGAGACCATTGAAGGAATGTGCTACTTACATGACAAACGTGTGATACACAAGGACCTGAAGCCTGAAAATATCCTTGTTGACCGTGACTTTCACATCAAGGTAATCCACAACCTAGACTTGGAGAAGGTTGAGTAATTATGGTTTGAATTTTCCACTGGAAATCCATTCCCGTAGGTGATCATGATCAAGGAGGACCTAGCTCAGCGTTGAGCAGGCTGGTGCTGCTGCAAGGCTGCCATGATATGAAAGGGCAGGTGTGGCTTGATTGGCTCGGGAGATAACTAAGGATGCAGTGGTAAAAGAGTCTCATCCCTGGTTCCTGGGTTTTGTTTCCCTCTGGTTAGACTGAAACATGGAAGCAATCAAGGGTTGCTGTCTTCATTCTGGAAGGGACTCTCTGCTCATCATTTTCCCCAGGAACTCTAATGACTGAGACTTCTCCATCCTGGAGATAAAGGGAGTATGGAAGTGTGTGGAGCATATTCTTAGAAATGGCTGAAGAGTTATAGCAGGAGTCAATAGCCATTTTGGCCTCAATTCTCCACTTTATATAGCTAGGGGTGTGGTTCAGATAGTCTAACACATCTGAAGTTTGGGGCTCAGTCTGGCACCTCAAAGCAAAGACCTCTGCTTTGACATCTTGTTTATTTTCTTGTTTATTTCTATTTTCATTTAAAAAATCAATTTCCTTTTGAAAGCTCTTTTTGTTAAACAGTAAGAAAAGGACACCCATCTTTCAAGGGCTACATTTAGCTAAGGGAAACAGCAGCACATGTAATTAATTAACCTTGGCAGCGAGAATGCGAGCTGGAGACCTGAAATGGGAATAGATAGCTCAGGTTCAGAGTCCTGGGTGTCATCCCAGAGCCACCCCAACAAGAAACAAGAAGAACCTGAAAACATGTAGCACTGGGGAAAAACCAGGACCTGCTTGTAAGATCCACAGCAGACACTGTTCGTGTCTTAGTCGGCCATTAGTCCCAGTGTCTTTTAAGACTGTTCCTTCTTTCAATTAACAACTTACCCCTTATGTTCTGGGTTAAAACCTGTGAATAGCAGGTAAGCACATGCTCTAGCTCCTCCCCAAATGCTTCTTAGAGACAGAAGGGGAACTTCCCCTTGGATTCTTCCGGTACTCTCCTGCTCTGCCATTTCAACCTGCCACTTCCTTGTTTGCTCTGTGTCTAACTTCGTTGTCTTTCTCTGCCTTTACGTGTGTTTCGATTTCTTTCTCCCCATCCTATTTTCTCTTAGGTTCAGGCTGCCAACTCAAAACAAATAGTAGCAACAGTCTCACCCTCTGGGTGGCTTTGGGATGCTTGGAAACATAGCCATGGTCCTCTGGATGCTACTGGGCACGTAGAAGGTGTTAACACAGCCATGGTCCTCTGGATGCTACTGGGCACATAGATAGAAGGTGTAGTAACCAGTCTCCATCTTCCCCAGAAAAACAAAACCAAAAAATATGCAAAGTCAATGAGAAATTAGCACAAACACAGTTTTGTTGTCTTGTCCCCAGTCTTTTTATTGCTTAAAAATTAGATGTGAAGGGCCCAGCAAGGTGGCTTAGCTAATAAAGGTACTTGCTGCTGAGCCTGAAGACCTGAGTTCAAAGCTTGGTGAACGGAGAGAAGGGATTTCTGAAAGTTGTCCTCTGACTTGTACACACACATATCTTGGCATATGTGGCTCCCCAATAAATACATAAATGTTTAAAAAAAACTTTGGAAAAAACATAATTGAGATGCCAGAATTTTCCATGAACACTCCAAGTTTGTATGAGAGTCTATTGAGAGGTAATTATTCTAGCTAGACCCAGTATAACTAGAAAATTGTGGCACACGTGTACTGGATAGTCCTCAAATCTGATTTCATAGATACCGAGCTTCATTTCCTTGTAGCCTTCATGCAGTAAGTTCTGTTGGCCCCACCTCTTTTGCAGATAGCGGATCTTGGTGTGGCTTCCTTTAAGACTTGGAGCAAACTGACTAAGGAGGAACACAACAAGCAGAGGGACGTGAACAGCACCTCCAAGAGGAATGGGGGCACCCTCTCCTACATGGCACCCGAACACCTGAATGACATCAACACAAAGCCCACGGAGAAGTCAGACGTGTACAGTTTTGGCATTGTACTTTGGGCAATATTTGCAAATAAGGAGCCCTATGAGAGTAAGATATTTATCGATGTCGGGTTTTGATAGAAGTCAAAACTGTTACATACGGGTTGGTGAGATGGCTCAGTGTGTAAAAGCATTTACCACCAACCCTGACAACGCGAGTTCAGTCCAAGCTCCAGGACTTAGATGGAGAAGGAGAGAACTGACTTCCAAAAGTTGTCCTCTGACTTCTATACATGCACTGTGGCTTGTAGATATATCTCCTCTCTATCCCTCTTCCTCTCTTCTTCTCTCCCTCCCTCCCTCCCTCCATCTCTGTCTCTCTCTCTCTCTTTAATACACACACACACACTAAATTCTTGAAATGTAATATTTTTTTTAAACTTTCACATGAAATAGTGGCCTTTAGTGAATTCTGTTAAAAGTCTATGACTATTCATTTAATTGCTTTCTATAGTATCCCACATCTGATTTATTCACTGCTGTGTCTTTAGCAGACACACACACACACACGCACGCACACACACTATGCATGGATGTACTCAGAAGACTTTTGTTGAATTAGTCATCTCAGTTTAGGATAAACTCATCAGTTGGATAGATACCTTTATAAGACAGCTTAGCTTGGGAGTTGCTGTAAAACTCCAGGATTCTTCCTGGAATAGGGACGGCCTTTCATACTACCAGGTATACACCCCATGCTTTGACTGTATTTGTGAATGAGCCTTTTTCTTTACCTGTTGTGGGCAGTTCAGTCAGTTGGAAATGTAAAGATGAGTGAGTGAGTGTTTGTTTAGGGGAACAGTCATCCTTGGGTTTGGTCAAGCATGCAAAGGAACGGCTCCTTTCTGTGAATTCTTCCTGATTATCAACACCAGCAGATCAGGGATCCTCATCTCTGCTGATGCTCTTAAACCTCAGTCCCTGACCATGACCAAGATAGCCACTAGCGTGTTAGACCAACACATGTACCTCAGGAACCTCCGAAGCAGCACACCCAAACAAGCTCTCACGTTTATCCCCACTCTCTCAGGCTCCCTGTGCTCACCACCCATACTGAATTACACAATAAGCAACTTTAGCATCACCTGAGACTCACCCTTGTCCCCGTCTCCCACAGCCAATAAAACCTCAGAACCTGAATTCAGCAGCTAGGGATAGAGCTCCATGTTAAAGCGCTTGTCTAGCATGTGTGGGGTCCTGGGTTCAAGCCCTCGAACTGCCAGAAAAACAAATATGAATTCTATGAACATCTCCCTGTCCCCACTGGCCTTTTTAGTTCAGACCCTCCTTATTTCTGCTGCAGGATCTTTGAGCTTTTCACCATCATAAAGCAGCCAGGATGGTTGGTCGTCATCTTAAAAGGCAGACGGGACAGGTTGAAGAGATGGTTCAGTGGTTAAGGGTACTAGCTACTCTTCCAGAGGACTTAGCTTTGATTTCTGGCGCCCACATGGCTGCTCACAACTGTCTGTAATTCCAGTACCAGGGTATCTGACACCCTCTTCTGGCCCCATAGGTATTGCATACATGTGATGCACAGACATAGTGCAGGCAAAACCCCCATACACATAAAATAAAAATCAAGGAAATACAAAGTTTGGAAGGTAGAGGGACCACCTTGCCTATTTAAAATCCTTCCAAGACTCCCATAGCCCTTGGGTTCCTCAGTGTAAAGTGTGAGGCCCTTTGTGGTTCCGCCTTGACTACTCTCCACCTTCCTCTCTGCCTCTCCCTCATGTCCGTGTGCCCACTTACCGTGGGCACAGGGCACTGATGCATTATGATTTCTATCGTTCCCATTCTATCAGTTTCCTGCCGTCCTAGCTAGGAAGCCCCCTCAGGAGTCCTCCTTCCTGCTTCTTTACCTTGAAAACTCCTCTTGTTCTGGACTCAGGAAAATCTTCTCTGACCTTCTTCTCCACATGATTGTGTTACCCCTCATACTTGCACTAGAGTACCAATCATCAGTGTTTATTTTAAGTCACTCGCATTAAACTGAGCTTCTTAAATCCCAGGCCATCCCTTTTTGCCTCTGTGTTGAACTCTGGGGAATGCCCTGGCTTTACCCATGCATTATGTTTGTTCTGTGAAAAAGTAGCTTTGTTTTTAATTTTGTCTCTCATCTGCCAAAGTCAAAACCTCATCTGTCATCTCAACAGTAGACTGTGTTAACTCCTTGTCACAAGGCTGTTGCTCTATGGAGTAAGACAGCCATGGGAAAAGCATACACTAGGTAGGAACAGAATGGCAGTATTGCCTAGGTCCCGTCATCTTTCTGCTTGGGAGTAGATTGGGACTGAGAGCCCCAACTGAAGCTCGTCCCTCTTTGCAGATGCCATCTGTCCTGAGCAGCTCTTGATCTGCGTAAACTCTGGAAACAGGCCAAAGGTGGAAGACATCATTGAGCATTGCCCAAGGCAGGTCATCAGCCTCATGGAGCGGTGTTGGCAAACAGACCCAGAAGACCGGCCAACGTTTCCTGGTAAGAGTGGGTTGTGTGCCTGTTTAGGATGCATCTCACATGCTGACACTCTTCAGTAAGGTGACACCGGTAGTTTAGTTACTTCTGTTGCTGTGACAAAATACAGGACAAGCAACTTGAGCGAAGTGTTTATTTTGGCTTAGTTCAAGAGTACAGTCTACCATGGCAGGAGGGCATGGAAGCAAGTGGGAGGAGGCTGGCCACATCGCATCTAGAGTCAGGAAGGAGAGAGAGAAAGACGTTGACAGTCACTTGGCTTTCTTCTTGTGTTCAGTGCAAGGTCCCAGCCCATGGGATAGCACTGCCCACATTCAGGATGGGTCTTCCCTGCTTAATACCCTCACTGGCACACCTAGAACTGTTTCCTAGAGTCACCTAGAAGGGTGACCCTAAATCCAATCAAGCTGACAATGAACATCAGTCATCACAGGTAGGAATATGCTTTGAGTACCACTTCACATGTGGCTTCAGACTGGCTCCACACAGTTGGAGCATCTCGTCACTGAAAAGGTACTACCCTTCCCCAAAGCACGGGCTTCTTCATTTTCTTCTTCAGTTTTGGGGATGAGCATTCTTACTGTTTTGAAGTGCATGTAATGCTTTCCATATTAGCTGTTGTAAGTATACAGTCCAGTGGTGTGAAGTCCATTCCTGTTTTTCAGCAACTTTTACTACCATCCATCTCCAGGACTCCTCAATCCAGAGTACAAGTCTGTACTCAGGAAGCGTTACTCCACTTCCTTTTTCTCTTTTCCAGCCTTAGCAGTCACAGATTCTATTGAATTTGACTGCCCTAAGTATCTCATATGAGCAAAAATCACACAGTACTTCTGTCCATATCTGTCTTGGTTTACTGAGTATAATGTCTCTAAGGTTTATCCATGTTGTAGAATGTGCCAGAATTTCCTTTCTATTGCTGAATAATATTCCATTCTGTAGATAGATAGTTGTGTATTCATCTGTTGATAGACACTGGGCCTTACCATTTCTAGCATCTTTCAACTAATTTTCCTCCCCTTGTTTCGCATCTTCTTGGTATAGTATCTTCTTAGAAATGGATTCTGCCCTTTAGGTTGGCCCTGGAATTGAGGGAAATGAAGGAGATGTGGTGTTTGGCCCACTTTTGCACCTGCCTCATCCCCTAGATTACCTAGGAGTGTGTGAATTACCAAGCAGAGGAGCAGAGAATACAGTAGAAGGCAGTTGGGAATACAGAGCATCATGCTATTGTATTTCTGTGAGAAAACAACTGGAGTCGCACCCTCTGCTACTGTGTAGCCCAGGCTGGCCTCCAATTCAGAGATCCCCTGCCTCTGCCTTCTGTTGCTGCCATTAAAGGTGTGCACCACCACACCTGGCTAGAGCCCCACCTCTTAAAGATCCCACAACTCCTGACAGTGCTGCAGGCTAAGACCAGGGCACACACTGGGGGTCATTCAAGATGCAAACTGTAGCATTTTCCTGCTTCTAGGTAGGTTCTTGAACTTGTTTTAGAATTCTAGTTTGATTCATCTATAGTGTTTTTCTCTGCATGGTCTCCTTGGACATTCTAGGCATTATATTACCCATATGTCATTCATCACGTGGTTTATTTTTCCAGTTTGCCATTTTAGCACCTTGAGTGAAGCTTTGCTTTCTTTACTTTCTCCTTCAGCATTTCCCCTTTGTACATGTAGGATACATCAGACAGTGTTGTGGATTTGCTTCAGTCTTCATAGGTAAAGAAACTTAAAAAGAACGCTTTTTGGTTTTATTTTCCATTGTTTGGATTGCCATGTGTCATTTTTCTGATACTACACATATTTACACTTCTGACACTATGCAGGCTATCATGAAATTCCACATATAAGGGCGTAGTCTCACATGACTATCCCCCACATTGAAACATAGGATAACCAGGCTACTGCCCAGCTAACCACAAGTTTGGGCGTCTATACCCCCTCTCAGGTTTGGTAATAGACAGATTCATCTGGCTCAAGAAATCTTGCACTTAGGTCTCTGTTGTAGAGTATTAGATTCAGAAACAACCGGAGAGAAGAAGTATATAGATAGGCAGTGGGTTCGGGTGGGGGCTGCTGAGCCTTCAGACCCTCTGCAAGAGTGCCTCCCACTCAGCACCTCTTTTCTTTACCTACCCAGAAACTCGTGGGACCCCAGCATTTATGGGTCTGTGTACGAGTTTTATTACATGGACACAGGTCAAGCAAATCATTGGTCATTAGTGACCGAACTTAATCTCTAGCTCCTCTCCCCAGGGGCCACAGGGTGCTGCCAAGCATTCTAGCTCTAATCAGTGGCTTGGCTTTTCTAGCAACCATCCCCTGTCCTGAGGCTATCTACTCCCCCTGCTTCTGCCCAAATGATACCATTATTACAATAGGAGACTCAGGGATTTTAAGAGCTGCCTACCACGAACCAAGTGGGACAATGGCCATTTCCCTTGTGTTTCTGTGGTTATTTTAAGTATTTTGTTTTTGCCTTTCAGATTAGTTATTTGTCTTAGTGTGAATTTTTGTTTCTTTGTGCTGGAGTTTGCTCAGTTTCCTGAATGCACAGGTTTTTCCTTGTACCATCTTTCAGAGTCTTTCAAGTGTTTCTTCATTTGAGTGCATTTTCAGCTCGACCTCCTTCCTTTTGTCTTCTGGAGTTCCGATGACATACATACCAGATGTTGGTTGTGTACCACAAGTCTCTGATACTGTACTCCCGTTTCCGATGAACTTTCCCTCTTCTTCAGATTGGGCAGCTCACTGCTTACCCTCTGCCCCTTCCATTTCACTATAAACCCTTACTGAGCTTTTTGTTTTGTGTTTTCAACTCTAAGATTTATATCTGTTTATGTTGTGTGCACCACGTAAATCTAGGCTGTCCACAGAGTCTGTGGGAATAGGGTGAAATCACAGTTATTTTCTGTAGTGTTAGCTGATTAGTAGAGTGATCATTGACCAAAGGTTTTGTGTGCTAGTAGGTTGCCCCATGCATAGTCCTCTGGCTGGAAAGCACAGGCTTTTGTCATTGTTTTGTTACTGTTATTGTCTGTGCTTGATGATATTGCTGGGTTGCTAGCTTTTCAGCTTTGACTATGGGAGATATGAAGCAAAGAGAAAACACACTGAACTTGCTGCCATGTGTTTTCACAGACCCTGAGGTCCATGCAACACTGTCTGCCTTTCTTTCTCCCAGGGTATCCATATGTTTGTTATGTATATAATATCTAGGATGTTTTATTGTACTTAGCAGGAAAAATATGGCTAGTCCATTTTCCTAGAACTGAAGATTTCCTGTTTTCTTTTGTTAAGATGGGGCCTCACTCTGTAGTGTAGGCTAACTTGGAACTCACTATGTAGCTTAGTCTGAACTTGAACTTGTGACCGTCCTTCTGTCTCAGCCTTGCAAGTTCTGGGATTACATGCATAATTCACCATGTCCAGAACCACCCCCACCCCCACCCTAGTAGCTCTAGCTTTTTAGTGTCAGAGAGACAGAAAACATGGAGTTCAGTCATCCTTATTCACTTGGAGATTACCTCACATAACAGAACTTTGTGCTGTGGCCAGAGCAAGGCACACTGTTCTGCTGGAGCCAGGGATTGCAAGTGTTAGCCCTATTCTTTCTACCTGGCACTGAGCTCTGGTCTCTTCATCAAAGTCACTGATTTGGAGCTGCAAATTTTATTTCATTGCTTTGTCTACACACTACGGTAAGTGACTTAAAAATAATAGATTATTAATATTTAACTTTTCTAATTAAGAAATTTAGGGGTCTGGGAAGATGGCCTTGTTGGTAAACTATCTTGCATGCAGGAGGACCTGAGTTTGATTGCCACATAAAAAAAGCTGACTATGATAAGTGCTTGTAATTCCACTGCCGGGGAGGAGGAGACAGGCAGATCCTGCAGCTCATTGGCCAGCCAGACTATCCTTGGCAAGGTCTAGGCCAGCAAGAGACCCTGTCCCAAAAATCAAGGTGGATTGCAGCTGAGGAGTCATCTTTGGTCCTCCACACACACTCACACATGTTAGCATACACACAGTCATACACAAACATGCTCTCTTATGCACACACACACACACACCAGATAAGAAATTTAAAGGACTGTTTTTTCATACAGGCATTGAAGAAGAATTTAGGCCTTTTTACTTAAGTCAATTTGAAGAATATGTAGAAGAGGATGTGGCAAGTTTAAAGGTGAGTGATTATAGCAAGTGCCCAGAACAGCAGTGTACAAATACGCATTATCAAGAATGGATACAGAAGCAGTGTAATTTGTGACTGAGATTTGAAGTAAGCTAGCGTGGGGAACACAGGAAACAAAATTAGAAATTGTATGAACTATCATGTTGGCAGTTGGGCCCATTTCTCCATTGAAATGTGTGAAGTGAGAGGGAAATATATGTACAAAATACAAAGACACCCACCATTGAAGAGACTGGAAGTTATTAATTACAAGTGGGTCAGTCATTCTGAGGAATTTATTAAAATAAAAAAAAAAATCCTGGGAATATGGCTCAGTGATAGATGATGTGTGAGGCTTTGAGTTCCGTCGCCAGCACCACAAAACAAATAACCACACATTAGAAAGGGGGAAGGGGCACCAAACAGGAAGAGAACAGAGCGAATCTATGGAGACACACAAAGGAACAAAAATGCTAACCCACAGGCTAATGCTGAGAGGGTTAGAGAAGCAAGCAGACACTGCTGGGAGCAGAACCACACACATGCTGACAAGAAGAGCTAGTTCCTCCGTGTTCTTCAGCTTTGTGCTAAGTTCTCAGTGGCAACAGCATCTCAGGCTGCAGAGAGGGGTTTGGTGTCTGGAGTAAGAGAGGTTTAAAGTTTCCAGCCAGCCAGCTGAGAGGAACAGAAACCTGCATACACATCTGTACGTACATACACACACACACACACACACACACACACATGCACGCACGCACGCATGCACCCCTTAGTCATCACTGTGCTGCCATAACTATCTTAGGATCATACACATAGATGTGGAAAGGAAACATCAATAAATAAACCAAGCAAGCAAACTGATTTTTAAGGAAGGAAGTAGGTAGGTAGGAGGTAGGTAGGTAGATAGAGAAACTAGCAAGTGTTTACAGACTTTGGAGGGATACTTAGACTGTAAAAGAAACATATAATAATCAAGGTAGATACTAAGTCAAAGAAGGATTACCTCACACTTGATAATGACAAAAAGGTTCAGTTCACAGGAAGATAACTGTAGCTTTCAATATGGACATACCTGTAGTATCATGCCCTTAAATACACAAACCAAAATAGACAAATCCTCAGCCGTGCTTAGAGATAGTAATACATCCCTTTTTAATTGATGCAGCAAACAAATCCAAACAATCAGTAAGAATTTAGACTGTTCAAAACTCACATTTTTAACACACTTGACCTAATGTAAACATACAGATCTCTGTATCAAATAATGTCCAAACAACTACTGTCTTAGTTTTATTTTCTTAATGTGATAAAATACCCTGACAAAAGCATCTTAAAGGAGAAAAGGTTTATTTGGCTCACAATTCAAGGGTACAGTCCATTACAACAAGGTCAAAGTAGTGGAGACTTGAAGCAGCTAGTCACTTTATAATCCACAGTCAAGAGCAGAGAGCAATTAATTCATATACCCATACTAGTATCCTGCTTGCTTTTTCCATTCTCTAGGATCCTCTGCCAGGGAGTAGTGCCACCCCCAGTGGGCTGGTCTTCTTAGTAATCAAAATAATCCCCCAGAGACTTGTCCATAGGCCACTCTAATATAGATAGTCCTCTACTGAGACTCTCTTCCCAGGTGATTTTAGAGTATGTAAAGTTGACAATTAAAATTAACCATCACACTTACCTTTAAATACTTTGCAAAAAACACAGAACATTTTAAAATTAACATGTATAAACATTTTAAATGCTTGATTATAATATGGAACTGGAGAAGTGGCTCAGTGATTAAGAGCTGTGACTGCTTCTCCAGAGGACTCAAATGCACAGGACCCAGAGGAATCTTACAAATCAGAAAGACAAGCTGCTGTATTAAATCATAGACAGAGGCAAGATGTAGTAGCACAAACTCAGACAGAGTCAAGTAGACCTCTGAGTTTGAAGCCAGCCAAGTCTATATAATGGAACTCGGTTTCAAAAACAACCATAAAAACAAACAAGCAACAATAAAAATGCAGAGACAAAATACTGAAGTCAACAAATCACCAAAGGAAATGCTCAGACAGTGACTGCATCAGAAAAGTAACCCTACCAGTAACCAGGAATCAGCATTCCAGGTGATACAGAGTGTCTACAGATGGGCAAACATGGAGAAACTTTTCAAAAAGACATGAGAGAAAGGCAAGTAAATGCTGGTATATGGTTATGGATTGAAAGAGCATATAATCCAATAAAGCTGTTAGTGTTCTTAATGTCATTGATGTATAGAGCACAATACTAATGGAAAAAGCCCACCCAAATTCTCTAGTAAACTCAACAAGCTGAAGTTGGTCTGAGGGAAAAAGAAACACAACATACTCACCCCAGGAAACTGATGAAGTAGCTAAAATAATGTTTTTGAACAAGAATCATAATAAGAAGAAATGCCATGTCACTGACCAGCAAATTTCAAAACTGTATCTGGTATCACAAAAAAACAAATTGAATCACTTAGAATATTTTTATCCCTAAAATTACCATTTTTGAATGATTGGTAATAGTAAGTGTTGGTAAATACAGACATCCCAATTGGTGAAGTTTTTGAACAATAAATTACCTATCAGGCATTGTAAAAACCTGTCCTCATGTGTGTTCCAAGTGTTAGGAAACTAACTGTCCATGCGTGCATACTCACAGCCTTAGGAGCCCATCCTAGCATGCACATTCAGACACGTAATTGCAAAAGTTGCTTATACTTTAGTTAACAAGTAAAAACTTAGAAACAATGCAAATGTCTTAAGTAGATGCCCCAAATCATGACGGATCTAAACCCACACAGCCAATATTGAAAAGAGGTGAAAATAAAATGTAATTACACAGAAGGACCTTCAAGTCTTATTAGTGAAAACACAAAGTCACAGAACAGCACTATTGTGAGTCCCTTCATATCAGATAGTGTGTGTGTATTTGCATGCTTTGGAATGTGCATGCCAGTGCCTAAGAGGGAGAAAAAGGCTGCATGTCCCACTCTGAATAAGGATTCCCTCTAGAGAGCAGGGCAGAGGGCTGGAGGGAATGGCACACAGGATGGAAAAGGAAAATCACTTTTACAAAATGTTAAAATTGCACGAAACTGCTGGACATGATAACACAGACCTTTAATCCCAGCACTTAGGAAGCAGATGCAGGTGGATCTCTGAGTCTGAGGCCAGCCTGATCTATGGAAGTGAGTTCTAAAACAACCTATGACTACATAGTGAGACCCTGACTCAAACAAAGCAAAACATAAAGCTGCATTTCATATAAATAAAAGCAGTATTTAAAATGCTGCAAGATGTGGACATACTAATGTGCTGTGGCATTCCTTCCCAAATCATGCGTTGTTTTTTTTTTTTTTTTTCAGCAAATGGTTTTTGAACCACTTACTGATGTGAGCATTCTGTTAAGAACAAAATACAAATGGGAGTAGGAAAAAAATCTTAAAGTTAGAAATGTGTTAAGCTTGTTCCTTTGGTGGGCTTCTGAAAAGTCTGATTTCCTACATTTCTTATTTTCTTTAATGAAAATGGTACTTACGGAAGAATATTTTCTCTCATCCTTCTGCACCCCGACCTGAGGGTTGAGCTTAGGGCCTCATGCATGCTAGGCAAGTACTATATAACTGAACTGTATCTCCACCTCTGTTTTCTATTTATTGTGATAAAATCAACTTTTTTTTAAAAAACCATTTTTAAGTTCAGGATTGCATATCTATCACCACTTTCCATTTCTAGAATTTTATCATCCCAAACTCTGCTTACTAACTAATTAGTCTTTATTTCTTCTTCTCCACAACAGTCTCCATTTTCGGTCTCTGAATTTGCCTGTTCTAGGTATCCCACACGGATAAAACCCTACAGTGTTTATCCATTTGTAGAAGCACTTTGTTTACCATGTCATTCATGTTGTTGCTGAATAATGTCCCACTGTGTGGATGATGCCACACTTGTCTGTGCGGTCATCTGTTGATAGAGTCAGAGTTCCTCGCTGTGAGCTCTTGTTGAATGATGCTGTGGAAACATTGGTGTACAGGCCTTTGTTCTGCTCAGGTGCTTTCAGTTCCCCGTGATATTTACTGAGAAATGGGATGGCTAGGCCACGCAGGTATCTTGTTTCACTGTTTAGGAGCCTTCCAACCATTATCCATGGCATCTGAACCACCTCACGTTCTGCACCAGCAGTGTACAAGAGTTCAGTGGCCATAGCCTGACAAACACATGCTGTTTTTATGTTGTTCTTCTTTTTTAGCCATTCTGTTCAACAGGAAGTGGCATTTCTTGGTGGTTGAGCATCTTTCCTGTGCTAATGCTTATTCCCATTAAATATCTTCTTTGAAGAAATGTCAATTCAATTTTTTCCGCTTTGGGGTCTTTGTCTATTGTTTTTGTTTTTTTGACAGTGTCAAACCAAACAGCCAAAACACATCACCAACTCATGACCCACCTGACTCCACCCCACATGCTGGGGTTATAGACATGTCCCACCACCGTGCCTAGCTAAAATAATGTTGTGCTTGGGATCCATCCAGGACTTTACACGTGCTGGGCAGTAGTCTACCATTGCATCATATCTCCAATTGCTGGTTTCTAAGTTGAGTTATTTGTAGAGGTGGAGATGGTGGTGGTAGTTATTGTGGTTGTTGAGTTGTGTGTGTGTGTGTGTGTGTGAAGTATATATCCTGAATGTTTATCTCTTATCAAATATATCAAATTTACAAATATTTTCCCATTCTGTGGGTTGCCTTTTCGCTCTTCGGGTGGTTTCTTTTGATGCATCTAATTTTGATGTGGTGAAAGTTTGATTTGATTGCATGGGGATTATTAGCTGTGCTCTTGGCGTCATTGTCAGGAAATAGTTGCAAGAACCAGCATCATGACCATTTCCTCCTATACTTCCTTCTAAGAATCTTGAGTTTCAGCTCTTGAATTCGGGTCATTGATGTATTTTTAGTTCCTTTTTGTCTATGGTAAGGGTCCATCTTCATTCTGTATATATGTTATGTCCAGTTTTCCCCTCTGAAAGCCCCAGGGCGCCCTGGTCAAACATCAGTTAACCATGGAGTGGGAGTGCTTGTTTGATCTGTGTGTCTGTTTTATGTAACTGTCAACGTTTTGATCTCTGTAGCTTTGTGGTAACTTGAAATTAGGAAATATAAGTCCTCCAGTTAACTATGTTAATTTGACATATCATTTTATGTATTGGGGAAAATGTTAAATTTCTGGGGGAAAAAGTTACTGCTTATTAAATTTATATAAAATGTCTTCATAGTGTGAAGAGCTTGGTTCTTTTCAGAATAATTTTCTGCTTATTACTAAAGTCTGTGTGTATCTTCTCAATTATAGAAACACTATCCAGATCAAAGTGCAGTTTTGAAGAGAATGTATTCTCTCCAAAACGATTGTGTGCCCTTACCTCCAAGCAGGTCAAATTCAGGTAATGTCCCTATTTATTCATTTGCTTTCTCAGTCATTCATTTTAGCCTCTAAAATACTCTGAAAACCATACGGAAACTGGAAGAAAATGTAAGATCAAACAGCTGCCTTAAAAGAATTCTTGCATGCTCTAGAATCTAGTTATGTAATATACGGAGGTGCTTTTTTTTTATTACGACAAAAGCAAAGACATCATGTGAGATACCAAGGTCACTGTCATCTGATCTGGAGCAAATTACCTAATCTCTTCCAAACCTCATCTGGTCATAGATATGATGGCCTACACTCCCACAAGCTTTATATGTACTTCATTAAAAACGCGCATGTGTGTGCATGTGTGCGTGTGCCTGCATGCCTGAGTCTATGCACCACATATGGGCAGTGCCCATGATGGCCAAGAGAGGGCATCAGATCCCCTGGAACTGGAGTTATAGGTTGTTGTGAGCTACCTGACATGGGTCCTGAGCTGAGAACTGAACCTAAGTGCTCAGCAAGGAGGTTCCCTAAACCACTGAGCCATCCCTCCACCTTTTCTATAGGCTTTTAAAGAAAAAGAACAATAAGATGTACACAGGACATAGCTGCTCCTTTTTTAGACCCCACATGGTTCCAAGGCTGACAGTCACCGTCTTGATCCAATGCAAATCCTCTTCTGCCTCAGCCATCCCTGCAAAACTCTGTTTAGTTGCTTGTGATAATTCCCATGTTTTTCCCTGACAGCGAGGGTTCCTGCTGATCATATATTAAACCCGTAGAAAGCAGACGATTATATGCTTTTCATGATTCTTATTTTCAGCATGTCACTCCAGGACAGGTTCATGAAAATGTTCAAGTTCCTATTTTGGTTTTTATATTGATCATTTCTTCTCTGCTGCAGAACAGCCCGGTTCGCTGCACAGCTCCCAGGGACTCCCCATGGGGCCCGTGGAGGAGTCCTGGTTTTCTTCCTGTCCAGAACCCCCACAGGAAGAGATTGAGCGCAGTGTGCAGGCTAAACTCCAAGAGGAAGCCAGTTACCATGCTTTTGGAGCATTCACAGAGAAGCAGGAGAAAGCGCAGCCCAAGCGGAATGTGGCTTACAGCATAGAGGAGGAGAGGAAACGAAGGGTCTCCCATGACCCCTTTGCGCAGCAGAGACCTCATGAGAATGATCAGAGTGCAGGCATCAAAGGTCTTTCTGATCCCAGCAGAGTCAGATATGGCAATGCGGCACACCAGCCGTCAGGGCCGGCCAGCCAAACACAAGTGCCGCTGTGGAACAACGGATTATATACTCAGCATGGGTTTGGAACCGCAGGTGCAGGAGTTTGGTATGGGCCAAATCCAAGCCAAATGTCTAAGACTCCCATACCCGAGAGCAACCTGCCGGGAAGCACACCCACCATTCCATTCATCTCCCTGCCACCATCAGGTAAATGAATTTTTAACAGTCCCTGTCTTGTCTTGTCCTTTTCCCCCAAAACTGAAGCCACCAACGTTGTCATCAATTCTAAGTTATTGATGGGACAAAGAATAAGTTCCTTAGAGCCTCCAGCTGGCAGGGGCAGCCTTCCACGTTGAAATGGTCTCCATCAGACCACACGGTCTGCAATTGGATTTGGATTAGAGACCCTTGTAACTGATAGGCATCTCTCTTCAGCCTGTGGGAGATACCAGCTTCTCCAATAAATGGAAAATATTTTCTTATGTTCTTTTATTTTGCTTTTTGTCTTCTGAGGGTAAGAAGGAAGTCTTAGGTATTTTTGTTTCTTGTTTAAGATATAGGCTACAGTTTGTGGTAAGAAAAGTATTTTTCACCTTCCATAGCTCTCTCTTGTGAAATCTAGGCTAGTTGATATAGTTTTCAATACTCTAGCATGGAAGTAACGTAGTATCCATCATTATTACCAAATAACAGTTCCCATGATACCTTCCCTTACCCAGATGTCATCCATCAGCAATAACTGTACTGTGTCCTAGGAATCCAAGGATCAGCAGTGTAGAGGAAGCTTTGAGAACCAGAACTTTCTGAGCTGGCTGTGTAGCTCAGTGGAACAGAACTGGCCTAGCAAGCATGAGGCCCTGTGTTCCTTGATACAAAACAATTTGTCTTTCAAAATGACAGATTCCCCCAAAGTATTCTGCCTTTTCTTTAGGTTTTCTTGTAAGCTCTGTGGAAAGCACATTATTGGACAAGGTATTCAGCAGGATCTATACCATACACATACTCATGAGTGGGATGTCTTTTGTTTCCCTTGCCTTTGTAGCTAAAATGTTTTGTATCACCATTGTATTTTCTTCATTCATGTGATTAATTCAATAAAAATGTCTAGAGTGCTCCCTGCTTCTTACCTGACTGCTGGAGAACTGTAACATAAACAAGCAGCCTGAGCTCCTCCCCTCACGCAGCTTTGAATCGGCACGGGGGAAAGCAGTCATCACCAATATTTAATAGGTCATTTTCTGGCCCAGTCTCCATATGAGTAGCCCAGTCTTACTAGTTGGCTCCAAGAGTCCTCCCTCTGTCTTGCCAACAGTAGACCTTCTTAATGATGCTGAGTTTTTGCCAGTAGCCAGGGAATCTCAGTTCACGGCCAGTCATGGAATTACTATACCCTGAGGAGGATCTCACAGATGTGGTTCTTCTGCTTGCTTCTCTGATAAGATAGACCTAACAAATGTGAACTTTCTAGCTCTAACTGCCATAATAGGAGGGTGTGTCTACCAGTAAGTGGGAAAGGAGAATAAAGTAGCACTTGGGTTGCTATTATTTTGAGTAATGCTGCTGTAAGCTTGAATGTAGAAGGCTCAGTCTGTCTCTCTCTGGGTCTCTCTATGGGTATTTGCGAGAGAGAGAATGTGTGTGTGTGTGTGTGTGTGTGTGTGTGTGTGTGTGTGTGTGTGTGTGTGTGTACATAACCTAGAAATGGAATTACTGAATCATACAGTAATTCTATCTTTAATTTTTGAGAAACTGCATGCTGTCTTCCACTTTGGTTATACCATTTTCATTCCCAGTAATGCATAGGTGCTTCATTTTTTCACAGTCTTGCCAACACTGATGTCTTTCTTTTAATGGTAGGCATCATAATGGTTGTGAAATCAAATAGCCACATTGTAAAGAACTGACTGTTAAGGGTGCCATAGGATAAGCAGTTGAACATCCATATGAAGCCCTGCACAACGTTACATGCCGTATATTTTTCTTTTGGGTTCAGTCTCATGCATTTACCTATATCTTTTTCTCTATTCAGATGAGTCCATAAAATATACTATATGCAATAGTTCTGCTGTTCAGATTGGAAACTACAATTATATGGATCTTGGACCGAGTTCACAACTACCAGACAACCTGTGCAGAGAAGAGCCAGCTTTCAAGCACCAAGCCATCTTTGGTAAAATGCTTGTTAAGGACCAGTGTTGGGCTGAGGTGCAGCTATTGCAGATTGTTTATCTCGTATGCATGAGGCCTTGAACTCAGTTCCCAGCACTGAAGGGAGTTTTTTGAAAAGGGTACAATGTCTTATGACTTGAACACTTCTTGACCATTTTTACTTGTTGAGAGGAACATAATAGAACCTTAAATTTTCTTTCGAGATTATCTCTGAAAGTTATTCTGAGTTTCCTCAGTAATTTTTTTAGATATATAATTACTTGTATGACTGTTTTTTCTGCTTGCACTATATTCGTGCCTGGTGCCCAGAGAGGTCAGAAGAATGTATCGGATCCTTTGGAATAGGAGTTAGGGATAGTTGTGAGCTGTCTGGATGCTGGGCACTGACCCAAGCGAGAATAACCAGTGCTCTTAACTGCTGAGCGATCTACTCCAGCCCTTACTCAGTAATTTTTAATCCTTTGTTAATCTATTTTTTTAACACAGGGATAATCACAGTATCTAATTGGTAGTGGTGGTGTGAAGCTTATACTACTCAATGTGTATTGAAAATGTAGGACACTAACTGTGAATATTAAACTTGTCATCATCATCCATGATCCCGTTCACACTTGGAGAAATGGCTCCCTCGGCTCTGCAGCAAAGGGATTCTGTACAATGCAGAAGGCCATGCTGTCCACAGCACTGTGTGATAAGAACAGGAGCTCTCATAGGTGTCCACGGCTTTCTGCCCTGAGACAGCGATGCATGCCTGTGATCACATCACCAGGGTGGCTGAAGTGGGAAGATAGTGAGTCCCAGGTCAGCCTGGCTATAGCAAGACCCTCTCTCAAAAAGGAACTGCAGTTCAGCCTTCTGATTAACTGTGGGGGTTGGGAGTTTGGGTTGTTTTGTTTGTTTTGCTTTGCTTTGTTCTATGAAGGGGCTTGTAGTAGGCAAGGCTCTGCTTGCCCTGAGGCCTCTCCATCCTTGGAGTGCAGAAGCAGCCACAGATAGTCTGCACATGGATGAGGATAGATATGGTCCCCAAAACTGTTCACAAAAGGCAGGAGCCAGACTAGGCCCACAGGCTGCATACTTTGCCAGTCGCTGAACTACTGCACTGGAAGAGTGACCTTTAAAATGCCCAGGAGATGGATTCTTAGCTTTTGAGGAGCTGAAGTTACCTTTGTGACTCTCCTGACACCCAGGCCTCCTCTCTAGAGAGACTGGAAATTTGCAGTTATTGAGGCTCTTAGACTACTGCCAGAATCGACAGACTGCACTGTGGTGCTGATGACAGAGAGGGGAATGAGGGGCCTCGTTTGTCCCTCACATTCAGCCTTCTGAGCCTTCTGACTGTGATGATGAATTCTCCCTTTTCTTTTCTTTCTTTCTTTCTTTTTTTGGATTTTTCAAGACAGGGTTTCTCTGTGTAGTTTTGTGCCTTTCCTGGAACTCACTTTGTAGACTAGGCTGGCCTCGAACTCACAGAGATCCACCTGGCTCTGCCTCCTGAATGCTGGGATTAAAGGCTTGCGCCACCACTGCCAAGTTTTTTTTTTTTTTTTTTTTTGGTTGTTGTTGTTTCCCGAGACAGGGATTCGCTGTGTAACAGGCCTAGCTGTCCTAGAACTTTGTAGACCAGGCTGGCCTTGAACTCACAGAGATCCACCTGCCTCTGCCTCCTGGGTGCTAAGATTAAAGTCATGCATCACCAGGCCTGGCATTCTTTTTTTTTTTTTTTCTTGAGACAGAGTCTATCTCCTCTGTCTGTCTGCCTGTCCACCTCTCTCTCTTTCTCTCTCTCTCTCTCTCTCTCTCTCTCTCTCTCTCTCTCTCCCCCCACACCTCTGCCTCCCAGGTGCCAGGATTAAAGGCTTGTGCCACCATACTGAGCCATATCTTATTTTCATGTGTTTCCTTTACTTATTTTTATGAAAGTCTAAGATGATAGAGCTAATAACAAGAGAAAGGCCATGTGTATATAAAATGAAGGGTCAACAGTTAGATGAAGGGAGAGAAAACCTTAAAAGGTGTATGTACCTCATCTGTTGAGAGATAGAGAAGACATTGTAATTAAATGAGGGTGACACTTGGTCTCAGTGTCCTTATTAAGAGGAAAGTGAACTGTCTAGAGATGGGTGGCCTTGGTCTGTGGCCATGTGAAAGTTGACAATGTCCCAAAGAAACAACGCCCTCCCCATTCCATGTAGTTAGTCTTAACCAGAACAGGCTGCAGGTGCGAGCTGAATAGAACAGCCATGTAGGGGATTGGTTCGTGAAGCCACCAGTTGTGGCTCAGGGAAGTGTCATCTGCCATGAAGGAAGGGACATCCTATTTTAAGTTGTACAAAGACTCCTTAACGCCTGGAGCTAGGCCTAGTATTGTCCATCAAGTCACTAGCAGTTCTCCCCAGGCGGTGGTGCACCCTTAGAACCCCAGTCCTCGGGAGACAAAGGGGCTACAGAGCAAAGACTGCCTCAAAGAAAACAGAAAGTTCCCTTTATTGCGTCTCTTGGTCTGCTTCACTTTCCTGGGCCGTTTCAGCATAGCAGACAGGAGAATGTTCAAATGAGCAGCAGTCTGAGGCGTCTCCTCTTTTCTGTTTTGCAGATAACACCAGTAGTCTGACTGATAAACACCTGAACCCCGTGAGGGAAAACCTGGGGAGGCAGTGGAAAAACTGTGCCCGCAAGCTGGGCTTCACTGAGTCTCAGATCGATGAAATTGACCACGACTATGAGCGAGACGGGCTGAAAGAAAAGGTTTACCAAATGCTCCAGAAGTGGTTGATGCGGGAAGGCACCAAGGGGGCCACAGTGGGAAAGCTGGCCTGGGCACTTCACCAGTGTCACAGGATAGACCTGCTGAACCACTTGATCCGCGCCAGCCAGAGCTAAGCCTGGGCTGGCTCTGGCAGTGGGAACCAGACTGTTCGCCCGGTGTACCAGCCCCGTTTGCCCCTGGCCTTCAGAACTCATCTCAGTATGAGCCCTGCATCTGCGCAGTGTCATGCATTCTGGAACTAGAGAATAGGAAGAGAAGTCTGCAGCCAACTGTGGTTCTTCAGAAAGTACAAGCATGAAGATTGTTCAATGGCCCAGGACAAGGTTGGGGTGGGGGATAAAAAGAACAGCTTATTGGGTTGTGAAAAGGAGAGAAGAGGTGTTGGAGGAGAAAGTTGGTCTTCATTCAGCTTGTGCTATAGTCTTTAGTTATGCTATTTACTCAGTTTCCCGTGGTTTCGTTTGGGCAAGGGGGTAAAAAAAAAAAACATTCAAAGAATGTAAAATCCACTAGCTTCCTACTTCATGCACTGAGTGCAGTCAAGTTCTGCTCAGATGCCTAATACGAAGCCACGGTTCTTCCTACAGTAATAGGCTCTGTTAACTTTAGCATCAGTGCTGTGCTGTCACCTTAAGCTTTAAGAATCGTGTGCAATTCTAGTCTGTCAAATGTAAGTTAATGAGGAGATGATAAGGAGTGCTAAGGAGGAGGAAAATCTAAGGGCAGCGGGAGATCAGCAGATTCCAGCAGTCACCACTGACAGATGCTGCTGATTGCAGCCACTCTAAAAACTGCTCTAAGTTTTTCAGTCCTCTTCTGCCATTCTGACGCTTCGTGCAGTTCCTCAGCCTGCGCCCCACAGAGGGAACAGCTGTGCAGGAAATACCGATCAGGAAACGGCACCTCTTCCTCCCTGGATATGACCAGAGCCTCAGCACTGCTCACTGTAGAGCTGTTTCCTCAGTTTACCCAGAAACATGTACTGTAAAAAAAATATGTTTCTTCTATGTGCCATGAATCAAAGAGGACAGCTTCAGAGTCCAGTCACTGTGCCTTTAGCAAGCCCATGTGCCCCCCGGGAGGAAGTGGAAGAACTAGAAGAAAGACTGAAGCTGCCTGAGCCAACCACAGTCACTGTTGGCACCTGCTGGCCAGAGGCTACGCAGTGACAGTCAGTCTGGTGATTAGAAAAGATTCAGGTATCTGGTTGACAACGGTGGGTTGTGATTCTGAATCCCCTGCAACCTCAGAGATACATAGCACTCCTAGAATGGGCTGCAAAGCAGCTTTGGCTTTGGTGGCCCTTTGGTACTGGTTGGCACTTCATCCTCCACTGTTGGCCTATCCTGAACTCTGTAGAATATTTAGAAACATTCCTGGCCTCCATCTGCTGGATGCCAGTAGGACAAGTCAACTCCACCCACCAGATGTGACAGAAATGTCTCTAGACATGGCTACATGTTCTTTGGAGGGACCTTGCTGTAACTTTATATGCCTCAGTTCTGTCACAGGTGCTGGGTTCATGCCTTCAGTGCATAGTATGCACACATTGGAAGGGATTTGGAGCAGGGAAGGTTCCAGACTTTCTTGGAGGAACCTGGATAGTTTTTAAATACTTTCTTCTTAACTTATATTCTAATGCTGTTTTAAAAAGACAGAATTAGAATTTTTAATGGAGTTTTGAGGGGGATGGGGGGGGGTGACAAGAGAAGCCAGAACTGTTTTGGGAATTGTAGTAGCAGTCAGGGTCCTAATGTTAAAATCACGTCTATTAAGTGTTCTGTAAGGGAAGAATTATGGGTCCATTGCAGAAGACAGGTGCTTCAGGTCCAGGCCCAGATTGTGACCACAGACTGGGTTACTGGCCAGGCTTACCACTGACATCCAGACGATTGCTTGGCACCTTGAGTTGTGGCTGAGCCTGTACGAGTTGAAGGACAGTCATCAGATGAAGCCTTATACTTCTGCCACGCTGGCCAGTCCCCTGTACAAGAAAGGCTTTGAACCAACTACACGGAGCCAGTCATTGATAGGCTAGACCCAGAGACCTTCATTTGCTCTCTGCACCCCATAGGCTGCCCATGACGACTCATGACTTTGTAGTCAGTGGCACCTGCTCCACACAAGTGCACAGGACATGGGTGTCTCGCTGGGAGCCCAGCATGGATTTAGAGCACTTCTTTAAAGCCACCTCCCAAGCTGTGCAGAATGCTGTGGACTGGGGTGCAAGCCAGGCCTGAGTGTCATTGTCCACATCATTGAAAAAAACAAGATCACCACCATCAGGACACTGAAGGCCCGAGGAGACTAACCCTGTTCCCAGAACCCAGAGTTCTGTTTGGTTCTGTTTTTAGTAACCTTTCTTTAAAAAAAAAAAAAAAATAGTGAAATAAAATTTTATACTTTAAATACAGGGTACTGAATGATGTTTGTGTGAATATACTGCTCATGTTGGCATTTCTTGTGCATTCGATTGAAAAGGTGTTCCCGAGCAGTACGCACTGTCCCCACGAGGTCACATCACTGAAATCCACATGGCTCAGAGGCCTTACCTTCAACTCAACTCTAAAGTGCCACCCTGAAAAGCCACATTTACCTCTGAAGGGTTGCGGTGCATGCCAAATTCCACGTCGACGCTTGAGCAGAAACCAGATAAGCAAGGGGAGCCCGACCAGAAAATGAGGGAGGAGACTCCACAGTTGCTCCCAGGCACAGGTTTTCCACTTGCTGTGGTTGTGATCCTGCCTCCTTCTGTTGTGTAGTTATATATAGGAATGAGAAGAGGAGTTCAGCCTCAAAGACATCCTAACCATTTATCTTGATGTTCTTTTTCTTTGCTTTTTAATGAGTTCTTTACAAAAAGATGCAGCCTGTAACACAAATTGCTAAGTGGTCTTACTAATTAAAAAAAAAAAAAACGGAACCAGATATTGGGGTGAAAGCTGAAAAATCAGAGGAATTGAACAAGCCAGCCACAAGTTCTTATCTCTAGGAAATCCTCAGCCCAAGAGAGCTACTTCCTGGACTCACACCTTATATACCTTTCAGTGCCCTGCCATCTTCTTCTCTCCACCCAGCCCTATCACTTCCTGTCTGTACAGACCTCCAGACCTCTATAGTTAACTAGTGCTAGGATTAAAGATGTGTGCTACCACTGCCTGACCTCTGTGTTTAATATAGTGGCTGGCTTTGTCCTCAGATTCCCCAAGCAAGCTTTATTTGTTACAGCACAAATAAAATATCACCACAGTAACCTATGTAATCATTTCACTTTGACTTGATGAAGGTTCACAAATGAGCAACATACCCACTTGGCTCTTTTTCTTTATATTTACTTGTGTGCACTTGAGCTACAGTGCTCATGTGGAGGTCAGAGGTCAACTGATGGGAGTCTGCTCTCTATTCAAGTTGGGGTAAATGTCATCTTGACAGTGAGACCAACAACATAGTTTTTTATTCCTTCACATCAGTTCCTTGGAAGAATCTTTCACCTTGCTTTTTAACCACACTTTCCAAAATGCCATGTTCATATTCAATGAAAATTACAATAATGTGTCAACTCTCGTCCATATATCTGGATGCTCCTTTATCTGTGTCAGCACTTCCTCAGCTGTTCTTTGCTGGAGTTCCAGTACTTGGGAGGCTGAGGCAGGAGGCTCGAGCATCCAAGCAAAGCTAGCTTCACCCTGGGCTGCTTCTCCATGGTATAAGCAATTTACAAAGTTCTCTAAAAGGTTGATAATCAGTTTGTGGCTAACATCGAGTTGCTTGGTGTGATAACATTTCATAGTTGCTGACATAATATTATCAAAAATTGAGCCAATGAACCAATCGCTTCTTCCTTCATGTCCAGGCTTTTGGGCCAAGGAAGGTGAGGAAGAGGGGAGGAAATCAAGGTGGGCTTCATGGTTTTCTCGCCTTGAAAAAAAGTTTTTTTAAATGGAGAAGGGAGGAGCTCAATGGCATTTTATAAGCAGCTGGTTAAAAAGAATCAAGAGCTAATGTTGTTGCAGTGAGAGGTATTGTTTCTTAACATGGTGTTATGAAACCACTAAGCAGGCCTGAATGCTGCTCCACAGCCATGTGGTCCAAGTCGTCCTGACTTCCCTGACTGTAGTTGTTTTTACTCTTGGTCTTTTGGGGGGCCTGCCACCCAGCTCCCAAATAAACACAGAGTTCTTGCCAGCTTTTCTTAAATGATTCCATCTCCTTTGCCTCTGGGCTTTTACCTTTCTCTATTTCAGTGTATCTTTTCTTTCCTTCTTATTCCGTGTCTGGCTGTGTGCCTGTCCCCCCCCCCTTTTTTTTTCTCACTCCTTCATCTCTCCTCCCAGATTTCTCCTATTTATTCTCTCTGACCGTCAGCCCCACCTATCCTTTCTCCTGCCTTACTTTTGGCCGTTCAGCTCTTTATTTGACCTATCAAGTATTTTAGACAGGCACAGTAACACAGCTTCACAGAGCTAAACAAATGCAACATAAAAGAATGCAACACATCTTTCCATCATTAAGCAAATGTTCCACAGCATAAACGAATGTACACATCTTAAAAGAATACTCTCCTACACACGGATAACCTAAAAGCTTGCTGCTATCATTTTGCTTAGCAGCAAGGGACTCAAAAAGAGATAGATCTATGGAAAATGTAATGTAACCAGGTGTGGTGATACAGGCCAGTAATCCCAGCATGGGGCCAGAGGATCAGGAGCTCAAGGTCAACATCAGCTACATAGTTCTAGGCCAGCTTGAGCTACTTAGGGCCCTTTCTCAACAAAAGGAAACAATGGTGGTCTTGTCTCTCAGAGGCTCTGCCTAAACGCCCAGCAGGTGGCCCCGCCTCCCCAAAGCTTTGGAAACCACGGCAATTGCAAGCAAGGAGCGGTGCCAAGTCTCCCAGGACTATCCACCCTGGGAGAGCCAGATGTAAGAGAGAACAGGCTTCGTTTCTGATCAGGCCTGACAAGAGGCGTGGCCGGCCGGGGCGTGGCTTCGAGTTCGGCACTTGCAGGGTGGCATCCAGCTGGGCGCACGCGCATTTCGCGAGGAGGTGCGACCTGGAACTATGGCGACTGCAGCGGTCCATCCTGCGGCCCTGCGACTGCGGCTGCTCCTCTCGCCCCTGAAGTCCAGGATCCGGGTGCCCCAGGCTGCAGCCGCCTTCGGGTAATAGAATGCTCGGAGCAGCTTGGGGCGCCAGCCGCTGGCAGGGGAGGGACAGGTGCCTGGCACCCTCAGACCGGGGTCCAGATCCCGCCGAGCTAGTGCGCGAGCACTTCGGTGGCTGGGGTTCGGTTCTAGGGCCTGGGCTGTGGTCCAGCCTCCTCAGATGGAAGGGACCGGGAGGGACTTTTGCTGGTAGTCATGGATCCCAAACCCAATGTCTTTTAGCCAGTTGCTGGGGACAGTAACTATTCCTGCCTCCTCAGAAATCCGCCTAACCTGCTTCAGTCGCAGGGCCCAAGTTTCCTGAGTCCTTTTGCTTGCTAATCTGGAAAGTCAGTGTGCAGGAGAAGCTGCTTGGGAACCTGTGTAAATTCAAAGACCCAGGTCTCCCTGTCCGAGGTTCTCGTGTGGGTGTGTGGTGATGCCCAGGAAACTGCATCTTCCCTTCCGTTCTCCACCACACTCCACTCCAGCCCTTGGATAAAACAATAATAACATTCGTGGAGACCTGCTGTCTTGAGAATAGTTGCTCAGTCTCAAGAGAATCTGAGCAGAAAATGTGGATAGAGCAGTCTGAAGCTGTGCGTATCCCACCGTATACACACGCAGACATACCCACTGCGCGTGTGCGGTTTACGGTGGGCCATTGACACTATGACTGGCATTTAGAACTTTCCTAGATCTAATGTGGAAACCGATCATTTGAGCACTTAATTTGGAAGCAGAAAGAACAGGAAATTGAACCAGATTTTTAAACGTTCATAGCACGATTGTGTAGTTCTTGGGTTTTGTATCTAATTCCGGTTTCTTCCTTCGTTTTAGGAGTATGTGACTTTAGCGGCTCCCCCCCCCCTCTTTTTTTTAAATCTATACAGGTGGAAAACACGTCAGTGGCTATGGTTGTGTGAATTGCCAGTGAACAGTAGGCATTTTACCCAGTTCCTTGATTGCAGGAAGGGGGATTGAGATGATGCTACCAGGGCTGTGTTAATGCCATACTCATTGGTGACTTGATGGATGTTGAGAGTCCTATTCACTTAGCTGCCCTGTGAACCATTCTTCCTGGAAGATCTCTGTGAAGGTTTCCCTGGGTCTTGTCCTGCCATATTCGAAACACTGTTTCATACTGACATGGCCTGTAATCTGAGAAACAGCCTGGGCTGGTTAATCCTGAAGCCAGGCTGCAGCTCTGCGCCTGCAATCCGAAGCCATCCTGTGCAAACATCTTCACACGCAGGGTCAGCCCTACAACTAGCTGGGTTGTGTGGTACGGAGCTGCTTGTCTGTCCACTGCTTGGAACTTTGACCCTTTTCTTACATCATGATCTCTATGGACTGTCAAAAGTATTCTCTGTGGGGAGCTGTATGTCAGTTTGATAGTAATAATTTACAGAATCTGACAGTCTGACTGAAAACAATATTTTCTGAGTTTACCCTAAGGAGGCCCTGCCAGAGAATCAGGTCCAATCCTTCCTCTCATGCCTGCCTCCACCCACTACTTGGCAATCAGACTGAATGTCACCCCAGCACTTTGGCCTGTTGGAAATTCAGTTCTGCCATGAGGTTAAAGAGAAATCATGGCCTTATGAGTTCAAATAGCTTAAATAGCTGTATTATCGTCTCTTCTAGCTGTGTGACGGTAGACAAGTTACTCAACCTCTCTGGGTTTCTGGCCTTGCAGAATTTGTATTTGAAACAATGACTGTGAAAGGCCTGGAACAGAATAAATATAAACAATTAACAAGTGCAATTAATGATGTAAATGGTGAGCATATAAATAATAGTGTAGTATATAAAAGAAGTCATCAAACTTCATGTAACAGAGCCCTGGCAGAAGCTGATACTGTTACCCACAGTTATTTGTTAAGAAGCAGGGTACAAGCGGTAAGGACTTTCAAAGTGAGCCTGTATCTTATTGAACAATCCCCACTTTCATCTTGAAGCAAGGTGTTGAAGCCAAGATTCCGGGTTGGATGCTTGGATGCTCATCCTGGGCTGGATTAGCTAATCCTGTGATCAGCATGTTAGCTTTCCCACCAACTTCCAGCCTTTCTGTGGTAATGTTAGGGTAGGTGCATCGTGCACCTCAGGAAGGAAAGACAGAGTGCAGACACATGGTAGAAAGAACTAAATTCAGTTTACCTACTTTCCCCAAGCTGTTACGCCCCCTCTTGGTACCATGTAGAAAAATCCCAGGTCGGAGCTAAGGACGCATGAGGTACACTTTGAGGGACTCTGAAGCCTTTTGTTCTCTAAGAAATTAACTCAGTCTTGCTGGTCTGTCGGACTAAGTACAGTTGCCTCCTTCCCACTCAGATTGTGGTGTTGTGCAGGCTGGGCTCACAGATTTAAAAGCCTGGCAATGACTTAAATTCAAAATTTGAGCCCTGCTGAAATAAGAGAAAAGAGTGCTGGCATTGGTAGGCTGAACTTGCTGGGCTGCACCTACAGCCCAGGTCTCCACCACCCCCACCTTCACTCGAGAGGCTCCACACATGCACACAGTAAGCACTGAGCTATGCCTGCCCATTGCCTGCTAGCCTTAAGCTTCAGGAGGACATGCTTTTAGTGTCCTGCAAGGTGTGACTTTGGAAGCAGCTATAGGGCTGCGGCCCAGAGACAGAGACCTCAGGATTGTCCTAGTCACGGGTGTTGGTAAAACTTAATACCATCTCATAAACACATCTGCTTCAGACACCATGATTGGAAGACAGGTTGTTGGGAGAATGGGAGGGATGGGTGGGAAAGAAGCTCTGATGGCCAAAGAGAACTGGGTAGATGGTTCTTTAAGTTTTCTGAGGGTTTCTGTCTTCATTCCTACCTGAGAGTTGGAGAAACCCAGCAGTGAATGTGGTTCCAGAAATGAGCAAGCATTAGGGCCATCAAGAGACTGGGCTACAGGCCTGATCTTCTCCACATGGACTTAGCTGTTTGCACAAGGAACTGACCACAGTCAAAGAGACCCCCTGACAAGCTAGAGCCAATGCTTTGGGCTTGAAATGGCTCCAAATGATGTATCATGTATTCCTATGGAAATAAGCCAGTTCTCAGTCACTCTATGATTAAACATGAACCTTTCTTTATGTTTGAAGTTAATAATTTATTAATATTTAATAATCTTGTTTGTAAATAATTCTCTGTCTTCTCCCCAGCCTTGGAGAGAAGAACCAGGTTCTTGGCAGGATGGGCCAGTGTGGTGCGTGTACCTCTGGTGTGGCAGCACACTGGATGCCTATGATGAAGCAGAAGGGATCATTTCCACTGACTGCAGATCCCCACACCATCCAGTCCCTACCCTTGTCCCCCTGTCCTCTCACTCTGCCTGGCTGAACACAGGCTTATGAGCATGCCACATGGTCTCAGACCCATCAATGCTGTCCTGCAATGTTCTTAGTTAGATTTTTACCCTTCTTTGGCATTTTTTTTCCCACAAAAGACGCTTTTCTCTCTTCTCAGATACCTCTACCCAACCTGACATTTCTTGTTCTCTCCACCAAAGCCACTTACTTCCAAGACTTTGCAAATCCTTCCCTGCTAGAGTTTCTAGTAAGGTGAACTCTAGCCAGCTGATGTCCCTAAACTCTTGTTTAGTCGGTGATAATTTAGAAAGAAATCTGGAATGGGAAACCAACACTTAGCTCCAGCTTCCAGGTGCAGGAAGCAGTTGGGTTTGTTGTTTTGCTGTTACTGAGGAGACTGAAGGAAAGACGCTTTTGTGAACCAGTGCTCCAGGGAGAGACTGATGCCCAGGGCTCTGCTAGCAACACCAGTCCCGAAAGCCACTGTCTCTGGGCACTGAGGAAAATGGGGAAGGGTTGTACAAAATACCTGCATAGCGCAAAATGGCTTTGACAAGCGTGTTCTTGGGACTGCAGGGAAGGGAGCCCCTAAAAGAGCTCTCGTGTATAGAGAGCAGAAAAAGGAGACAGCATTTCTGTGCTTTACTGCTAACGGGAGCCCAGGGACTACTCCTGGGGGGGGGGGCTTTATTTAATAAAACACGATGCACAGGAAGGAATTTTTATCTGACCCAGGTGCTTCCAGCATAATCCTGCCTCCCGGGGCGCTGGGTCTTTGTTTTCTCTCCTGCTGGGCTGGGAGCATGCGAACATGTGCTGAATGAAGTGAGTCTTTGTTAGTGGAGTGTGTTTTATTTGCATCTGTCTTGAATCTAAGATGCTTAAAGTCATCCTAGCAATAAAACCCAATTCTTTGGAGGAATAGGATGTTAACAAAAACAAATTGATGTCGTTGGCTGTTGTTTAATGGCTTTATCATTGTTCCTCTGGTGTTTGTGTAGATGAGCTTTCTTTAGGCTTTCTTATTTCCCAATTTTGCCATCTAATTTTAAGAAATTAGATGCTAATGTTAGATGTACCAATATTCAACATCCACACCCACATTCTTTATTAATTTTGTTGCTATTGTTTAAGACAGGTTTTCCCTAACTATCCCAGGCTGACTTTGAACTTGTGACAATCCTGCCCCCTCTACCTCCCAAGCGCTGGGATTTCACCTGGGTCACCATGTCCAGCTTGCACTCTTTATTACTTGAACTTAGCGAATCAGATAAAGTCAACACAAGGAACAAAACCCTTGTTTTTTCAAAAGTGCCATCATTTTGACCAAGGTCAGAGATGGGGTGGGGTACGCAGAAGAAAAAGGAAGTCAGTGGTGACTTAAGTTTACTGCCAATCCACAGGAAGAGAGATTCCTCTTAGCATCTGTCCTGGCATGCCCCTCACATCCTGAGTGTGGCTGCCCTCTGTCAAGGAAGAGACCAGGAAGACCGTAAGGCCAAGAACTGAAGCAAAGGCCATGGATGAATGCTGCTTACTGACTTGCTCAGCCTGCTTTCTAGTGCATACAACCCAGGACCACCTGCCCAAGAGGGACACCACCCACAGTGGTCTGAGCCCTCCCTCATCAGTCATGAATATTTAAAATTCCCCCATAGACTTGCCTCTGGGCCAATCTAATGGAGGCACTTTCTCAATCGAAGTTCCTTCTGGCTTGTGTCAAGTTAACACATACATCATACATACACACACACACACACACACACACACACACACACACACACACACACGCAAATCTAACCAGGGCAGAAGGCAAGCCCCTGGGTGCTGTAGTGTGTCAGAACAGGAAGACACTGTTCAGATTTGCACTCTGTTATAAGGACACAACCTTGATTGGAAAACTCAGGCACAGATCAAATCAGTACAGCATGCCCCGAGTGGGGTACCAATGCTAACTCGTGCACAAGAACTGATACTTCAGCATATTAAATATGACAGTTTGACATGACAAATAAGTCTCCCTCTTGGGACTTCTTTCTCTTCCAGCACTTCAGTGACTTCTGCCAAGGTGGCTGTGAATGGCGTTCACCTGCATTACCAGCGAACAGGAGAAGGGGAGCATGCAGTTCTTCTGCTTCCCGGGATGTTGGGTACGTGTGGATTTTAATGGATTGTTTCTGTAGGCTGTAGATTCTCCGTGATGCATCATGATGCTAGATGCCAAGCATCGATTGTCTATGTGAGTGCTTGCTAAAAACTTTTAAGGAATACTTGCCTCACTCAAAGTTGAATGATTTGGAAAAGAAAATAACTTTCTACTGCATTAATTTTTTATTCTTCCCACATTTAAACACACTGTGAAAATGGTTTCCTACTATTTGGGAGGGTTGCAGGGGTCAAGGAAACAGATGAAAGAGTAGATGATGAAGACAATAAGCTTATGACCAGCTATACCCATTAGTTTACCTCATATCGGGGGTTAGGTATTTGTGTAATCTCAGTATATACTTATTGTGACTTGCTTCTTTCTCCTCAAGGTCACATGCTAAAATTTTCAGCTACTTTTGGTCCTCCTTGCCAGGCCTTCACTGATACACTCCCACTGAGAGTCTTGGGACAGACACTTAGTGCCCTTTTCTTAAGCTTCTGTGTTCAAGGAGATATTTACTCCAATAACTGACACCCAGTTAAACCATCAGCAAAAACAATTTACCACGTTATATTTTATTATTATTTCAACACTGCAGTCACTAACTACACAAAGCACCCGCCCTAGTATAATTTTTCATTTCTGTAAAATATTAGCATGATTCCAAAGCTTTAAAATGGAACAGTGGGATTCTCTCTCCTACCTTGTCCCCCAGTACCCATGGGCCACTCAGATCATTATGTACTGATAATCATGTATATTCTCCAAACATTTGTTGAAGATTTTAGTACTCTTGGTCCTAGTCTTCGGATGCATATGTTTCCTCGTTTGTGAAACTATTATTTTAGTCTGCCCTCCTCTAACCCTGCCCTAATTCCTGCCCCTCCTTCAGGATAGTCCCTTCTATATCAGGAACATACAAGAAGCTCCTGTGAGAGCCGTGGACAAGGGCTGAAAACCCATCCGTCTGCTTTTGAGCTCAGCTGTGTGTTTCCTGTCTATTTGTGGCCTGAGTACTTGGGTGCTTAGGGAAAAAAAAAAAACTGCGCAGTAAATACATCTGCCACTGGATGGAGCTCCTACCCAGTGATCTTCCACACACACAGTGGATATGAGCCTACCACACTTCCAAGTGGCTGGTTGGTGAGCTGGGACTTGCCAGTCAGGGCCACCACAGGCTCTTGGCATAGATTCTTTTGTGCTGGTTTGATAAAATATAATTTGATTTCTTAAACACACACATTTCAGCATTTTAATTTACTTTTCTCTGTTTTGGTTGTAACTAAAAAATAAAGTCTTAAGAGTCATTAGCTTAATGGCAGATAAAATATCTAGAACGTGAGACTTCTACCTGGATGCCACTGGGCTCCCCATCATTTCTAAGTCATCTTTCTTTAGATTAAAGAGAGAGAGAGGAAACCCAGAAAGTATCAAATGAAAGTTCATTTCCATATAGTTTAGTTAATTCTTTCAATGGGTGGGTAGGAAAGAACTAACAGAAAGGCTGTCAAAAGAGCCACAAAAATACTGGTCCTGAGCCTCGCTTCCTCAAAATCACCACTAGGGGGAGACCAGAGGCAGGGCCTAACTCCATCTGGAATGGAAATCCGCCTCTGGGTGGACGCAGGCGGCCCTTGCAAGACACCTTTCCCTGACTGACTGAGAAACAAGAACCGTGTTTTGAGATTGGTACTGCTTCCGTTTCGCTCTGGTATGTTGGCTAGACTGACAACATTCAGAATGTAACCCCGTGGCTGTTTTTAGGAAGTGGAAGCACGGACTTTGCACCACAGCTTCAGAGCCTAAATAAGAAGCGCTTCACAGTGGTGGCCTGGGACCCTCGAGGATATGGACAGTCCAGACCCCCAGATCGAGACTTCCCACGGGACTTTTTTGAAAGGGATGCAAAGGATGCTATTGACTTGATGAAGGTGAGACCCAAAGAACTGCTGGAGTGAGGGAGGGTGACTGGACCCCCCTTCGTTTCTTCTAATCCCTGCTGTTCCTTCTTTCTACAAAGGCAATACCTAATGTAAGTCGTATGTAAGCAAGATCTAAAGGGCCAAGTAGACACAGAGCCCAGCTGTCTAACGAGGGTGCCAAGACACCCAGGCTCTGCCTTCCTGGCTAGTCTCATGGCATACACAGTTTTAGTTTTGCTTCGTGTTACTTCATTTTTTATTGTACAGTCTAAGCAGGCCATGAGATCTTTCTGCTTGAGACTCTGGTGTGCTAGGATTGCAGGACTACAGCACTGCACACAGCAAAATACAGTTTTATATTGATGTCACTGGAGTCTGAAGACAGAGGCCCAAATCCATGGCTTCCTGTGTACCAGGCGTAGGTGCTCATCCCGAAGAAAGCAGCAAGAGGTGGTGGTGAAGAGGCAGGAATGCATTTTGAACAAAACTGCCCTTTGGAGGAGGTGGAAAGTCTTTCAGCCCATCTTCCGGGTACTGACATGAGCTTTAGGTTTACAGAGAGCAAGAACTGGAGAGAAGGCAAGAAGTCTGCATAACTAAACGGTCTTGTTCAAGGTGTGGTTCGATGTCATCTCAGTCCTGGGTCTGCAAGGTGGCCTGAAGAAGTCGTGACTGCGCATGAATGTCATCTCACGGAGTGATCTGTCTGTAAGGCTCTGCTGTTCCTGGAATCCACGCTGACTTCAGGTTTAGGACAATGTGGGTCTGGAAAAGGACACTATAAAAGGCAACAGTAAGATGTCACCACTGCTCTTATGTTTATGCCTTCAGCCTTGAAGAGGGTTGTTTTAGTTAGGGTCATCATTGCTGTGATGAAACACCATGACTGAAGCAATGTGGGAAGGAGAGGGTTAATTCAGCTTATGCTTCCACATCACAGTTCATCATCAAAGGAAGCCAGGACAGGAACTCAAGCAGGGGAGGAACATGGAGGCAGGAGCTGAGGCAGAGGCCATGGAGGAGTGCTGCTTACTGGCTTGCTCCTCATGGCTTGCTCACCCTGCTTTCTTATAGAACCCATCTGCTTTCTTAGAGGTCACCAGCCCAGGATTCATCCCACTCACAATGGGCTGGGCCCTCCCCATCAATCACTAATTAAGAAATTGCTCTACAGGTTTGCCTACAGCCTGATCTTACCGAGGCATTTTCTTAATTGAAGCTCCCTTCTCTCTAATGACTCTGCCTTTGTATCAAGTTGACATCAAGCTACCCGGTACAGGGGTTAAGACTGCTTATGTTGGTTATGTACCACCAGCCTTTAGACAGATGCTCCTTGAGTGCCCAACATGCCTTCATGCAGAGTTGAGCAGGAATCCAACCCAAAGTTAAAGAAGATACAAAATGAAGATGTCGAAGTCCAACTTTTATCCAGTTACCTTGTAGGTCCAGGTGAGGAGTCAGTGCTTTTAAGTAAACATGGTATTTTGTTTGGTTATTTTGATTTTTTTTTTTTGAGGCAGCATCTTGCTGTGTATCCCTGGTCTAGCCTCAAACTCACTGTGTAGCAGGGTAGCCTCTACCTCCTGAGAGCTGGGATTACAGGTGTGTGATACTGTGGTATCATACCATACCTTACAGTCGTCCAGTTTGCTGCTCTTGACTACGTGTCGAGGAGATGCTGCTTCCTTCCCGATGAACGTACTTCTTCTGCCACTGTCCCCTCTCCACAGTCTCGTTCTCTGTGGTTTCAATTACCCGTGGTCAATTGTGGCCCGGAAATAGTAAGTGGAAAATTCCAGAAACAATTCATAATTTGTAATGTTTTATAATTTAAATTAAGGCCGGGCGGTGGTGGCGCACGCCTTTAATCCCAGCACTCAGGAGGCAGAGCCAGGTGGATCTCTGTGAGTTCGAGGCCAGCCTGGGCTACCAAGTGAGTCCCAGGGAAGGCACAAAGCTACACAGAGAAACCCTGTCTCGAAAAACCAAAGTAAAGAACAAAAAATAAAAAAAAATAATTTAAATTAAGTTTATTTTTAGCTCATACATTAAAACATAAAAAAAATGTATATGTCAGGGGGTTAAATAAGGTTCCAGTGCATGTCTATACTGCATAATGTTCAAAGCAGGTTAAACATGTCTGCCACATCAACTGTTGTTGCTCAGTTGCTCTCTACTGCTTTCTACCTTGTTTTCTGAAACAAGATCATTCGTTGGCCTGAAGGTCACCAAGTAGGTTAGGCTGGCCAACAAGCCCCAGGGAGCCACTGTGTCTGGCTTTTGGGGGTCCTGGGAGAAAACTCCAACCCTCATGCTTGTGCTGCACACACTTTGCCAACAGTCCCCAACATTTATCATTTCCTCATGAGAAAAACTTCCAAAATATTTCCTCTGTCTTTCTGAAGTGCAAGTTCATTAATGTTATCTGTAGCACCCTGTCGTGAGTTTTAAATCCCATGCCATTCTGAGTGGTACAGTGAAGTGTGATGCTGCCCAACCATCCTGTCTCCATCCTGCCCAGACTGTAAGACATCGTCTCTCCAGCACATCCACTCTATACTTCACGTACATGTGTAGCTCTCGGTACCATGTATGTTACAAGGCATCCATGGTGAGGGTGGGGTCTTGGAATGTAACCCCAGCAGGTACAAGAGAGCTGCTGTATTTCACTGAATGCATGCATTGTCTTATTCCATGCATCCTCTAGTGGCAAATGATTAACTTAATTTTAAGCTACTTTTTGCTAGAAGTTGCTCAGGGACATTAGTCACTTTTGTGATTATGAGCAGTGTTGTGTATATCCTGGGTCTGTCTCCTGGTAAATGAATCCAGGAGGTAGTGTGCTAGGCTATAGAGAATGTATCCTCATTCTGCATATTAATGTCAGTGATTATCCGGAGTATGTGCACACACATGTGATCCCACCAGCAATTATCCTGACTAACATGTTAGTTTCTTACCTTTAATCTTTTACTTGTGGAAGCCTCTTCCGTATGCTTTGTTAGCTTTCTCTACTGAGCACATTTCCAGGGGCCTGGTTGCTTCACCCAAGGACGGACGCAGCTTTGCCACGACTCCGTGCTCCCTCTGGTCTCTCTAGCCAGATCCTCCCACAGTCGCAGCTGTGGCTTCACCAGATACCCTGCTGCATTTTATCTTGCGCTCCTCTCCAATCTACAGAATTGCCTCGGAGCCTTGCTCGGGTGTATGCAACACACAGTGCTTGCCCTACACAAAGACAGCGGATTTCTGCTGATTCTGTACTTTGACATTTTATTCGACCCCAAAATATGCTTCCTGCATAGGTCAAAATAATACTGTATACTCAAGTTTTTATGACAGTTACATTGTGGCAATGCTAATTGACACCAGGTCTCCAAGCAGCAGACTTGCAGGACTCGGCTCGCCACCACCCAGGTTCTTTAGAGAGAGTGGAGTGGTGACTGTGTCGTGTGTCCTGCTGTGCTGGCCACAGGTGAACACTGACTATGCCAAGCCTTCTGCTGTGTTGCCCACAGGCGCTGCAGTTCAAGCAGGTCTCCCTCCTGGGCTGGAGTGACGGGGGCATAACGGCACTTGTAGCTGCTGCGAAGTACCCATCTTACGTCCACAAGATGGTGATCTGGGGAGCGAATGCCTATGTCACTGAGGAAGACGTCAGGATTTACCAGGGTAAGTTCTGCCAGTCATAGACGTTGTCATGACGATCCTCCTTGCTCCCTCCTCATCTCTCGTGTTGATATGTGTCGGCTGGCAAGTCATATCTCATCCACTTACAGTTCTCAGCTCTAAGGTCAAAAGGAGAATGAGTTTTCAGGAAAGCCATATAATTTAAGCAACCTAGAAATGGATAGCTTTCTATTTCCAGAAGTGAAACTCGGATGACTCAGGCCAAGGCTCTGGGAAAGCAGTGTTTACGTTCACTACCACGGGTAGAGAGCTTGAAGGAAGGAGGCGGCCCTGTGAAGTGTTACTCAACCTCCTTTAAAATAATGTGAAAGCCACTTGCAGTGACGCATGCCTGAAACGTCAGCTGCTTGGGAGGTTAAGGCTGGAGAACTCTGAGTTTGAAGCTAGCATGGGCAATGTAGCAGGGCCTTGTCTCAAAATAAAAATCGTGAATGAGGCCAGGCGATCGTGGCGCACGCCTTTAATCCCAGCACTCGAGAGGCAGAGGCAGGCGGATCTCTGTGAGTTTGAGGCTAGCCTGGTCTATAGAGTGAGTTCTAGGACAGGCTCCAAAGCTACATAGAGAAACCTTGTCTCAGAAAAAAAGAATCTGAATGAATGAATACATGAATATTATAAAGGAAGCACTGGGCTGAACAATTAACCTGCATTTTCGTTACAATCATCTGTGAAGTTTTCTTGTCTGAAGTCTCATTTAAGCCTCTCCTTGAGGATTTTGGGGGCACAAGAGAGGCGCTGGTGACCTTCAGCCTTGGGTTCAACTATGGCCTGCCACTTGCCTTTTTTTTTTTTTTTTTTTTTTTTAAGATTTATTTATTATGCATACGGTGTTCTGCCTGCAGGCGGGAAGAGGGCACCAGATCTCATTACAGATGCTTGTGAGCCACCATGTGGTTGTTGGGAATTGAACTCAGGACCTCTGCAAGAACATCCAGTGCTCTTAACCTCTGAGCCATCTCTCCAGCCCCGCCACTTGCCTTTGAAAAGCTGAAGCCCCGATGAGAAGTTAGTTCATGAACTAGAGACCAAACCGGGGCATCTGATCCTCACTCTCCCTCATTTCTCATCTCCCAGCACTGCTCTCTGGCCTGCACCCACAGCCAGAGCATCTGGAAGGATTGCAGTGACTTGGCACTCAGCCCTGGCATGGTTTAGCCTCTAGCAAGCTTTCTGAATTGGGAGGATCACGCTCTCAGAAGGAAAGAGAGGTACCCCAGGGATTAAGGGGGGCCATTGGGACAAAAGAGAAGCTGCCTGGGTTTCCCACCACTTCTACCTGCCACCTGGGCCCATCACAAACCTCCCTTTCTCACCGGAAGCCTTTTGTGTCTTTACTAAACCGTAGATGGCCTAACAGGATCAGCTTACTCCCAGTGGGTCTAGCATTTTCTCGCCACAGCTGTGTCCACAGTATGTCTTTGGTGGGCCTTTCGGCCTTCAGAGCCTGAAATATTTACCCTCTAGCCCTGGCAGAAGTTGGCAGAGCCCTGCACATGCTAAGTCTCTTCCAGGTGCTCAGCCATTCACGTTGTGAGCTACTTAGAGGCCACATCCTGTTCTAGAATCTGAGTTCTCTGCGAGCTTCCCGTTTCTCCAGCAATTCAAAATTCTTAAGTGACGGATGACAGAAACCAATCCTAGTCTGACCTCCTCTCGTCCCCACCTTCCTCCCGTGTGGCTCAGAGTCTGCCTTGGCAGGGTGTTCCACTGTCGCCATCCACGAGGTCCTGCTGCCTTGGGCACCAGATGCCTTCACTTCTCGTAAATCCTTGACTTCCCTTACTGGGCCCTTCCTCTCTGCTTGAACAGGTACACAAGATTCTTCCTCCAAAACACTGCCCCCTTTCCCTGTGGTTCCTCCTCGCCATGCTGTATCCTGCCTCACAGCTCTATTAAAATAGACGTCTGTGTTCTCGCTCCTTTGGTGGCTGTGTGGTCCTTCTGTCCCTCCCTGCTGGGTGGTTCTCACCATAGCAAGTATGATATTGTCGAAGATGGTGGATACTTTTGACTTGTCCGTAGCACTCCCTGACCGTCTAGACGTTTGAGTCACGTGCTGAGTTTGTGTGGTCTGCAGAAATACCTCCCCCGGACACCCTGGTTATCTGTGTCACCTCTGTCTGGATAGTCACTGATCTTTTCAAAGCAGCAGCTTCTAGTGCCGACTTGGTTTTGTTTTCTGCTTCCATTATTTCTGTCTCCTTCTGCTTGCCTTGGATTCTGATTTGCTTTATGTCCTCCAATCTCAAAGTAAAAATCTTGATTATGGATTTGAGATGTTTATTCTTTTCTGATATATCATTTAATGCTGTAAATTTTACTCTAAAGCAGCTAGATCTAACAACCCATGTGTATATATATATGTATATAAAGGGAATTTATTAGATTGATTTACAGAATTCAGTCCAGGTACCCCAACAAGGGTGGAAACAGGTACTTAGCAGACTTATGCTTACTGAATTAACTCTTAATTAGTAAGTTTTCTTTGCAATTCTAGGGTTTAGCATGGATTATATGCTCTAAAGGGAAATAGGGGGATATGTCAGTTGCTTTTGGGATCCAAATTCTGTTGTGAATCAGCAAACATTTTGATTCAATTGGTTATTCTGGGCACTTGACTATGAAGCATAATTACTAATTTTGGGTAGTGATTATGCTTTGGGACAGAAACAGCTTCCTCTTTAAATAAATTAACAGAAGTTAATAAATAAATGCAAAGAATCTTTTTGAGTACATGTTACATGCCAGGCACTATTATCTGCACATTCTGTGTAATTACTTACTCCTTATTCTACAGTGTTAATATAATTCATATTTTCTGCTTAGGGAATTAGCACTGTGAGGTTTAGTAACTTGCCCAGTTTCACACAGCAGTAAGTCTAGGAGCTGGGACTCCTACATCATCATTTTGACTTCCAAACCTATGGTCCCAACCATTGCTTGAAAGACTTCTGGCTTCCCCTAGGTGTAGCTGGGTTTCCTGCCCTGAGATCTTGTGCTCTTTCCTCTGGGATCCTGAAGCCTTGCCACAGACCGACATTCCCATAGACACCTTCCATTCCAAAGCTCTACATAAATTAATCCATTAAAGGGGCCTCATGCTGTTCCACAGCAGGAGCACGGCTGGGCACCAGCCAACTGGGTTCTCAGAAGCTGTTGGCCTTCACATCACAAGGAACTTGTTTTTCCTAATTGATTTTTAAAGCTTTTATTATTATTATTATTATTATTATTATCTTTTTTTCGGTATTTAGTCATTATAATTTAACCCTTCTGTCATAAGTGAACTATGTTAGTTGTGGGCCTGCTGGAGGCCAGGATTGATTCTGCGGACACCCTTACTATCTTTGTGAGCTTTGTCCCAGCTCACCCTGCCTCCCCAGAGCTCTGACCCTCCTTGTACTTTGGTTACATAGGCTTACGCTCCCAAGCAACAGATTTGTCATCGGGCCACACCACCATGACTTCTTGCATATACTGCCATCCCTGGCTTGTTCTTTCTCTTCATTACACTGCTAAGATTCTCTCATGGTGCTGCTGTGGCTGTGGTGCTCTGGTTTCCACCGCTGGATTGTATTCACAGGTACATCGGGCAAGTCTGCCAGTTACTTTGTGCATCCCTTTACCTATGGACAACTAGTTTACCTCCTGTTTCTAGAGACCCTCCTATCATCTCCAGGAAACTGCTGACCGCTGGATGCAGGGACCACATGATGAGTGACAGCTTGTCACTCTTGTATGGCAACAGTGAGCATGGACTCAGATTGGCCTTGGCTCCCCCTTTTGCTGCTGGCTGCCTGACTCTGTTGTCAGGGTTTGCTTTCTCTCTTCTGGACTCACTCAAACGTATTTACTAGTTACTGTGGCTCTGTTGAAGCACGAGAACTGTGTTTCATGGGTCTGGGGAGAAAGCTCAGCTGATAAGGGACTTGGCACGAAAGCATGAGGCCCTGACTCCTAGCCCTAGCACCCATGCCAAAGGCCAAGTGCAGCAGCACGTGCTTCGTTCTGGAAAAGCAGAGACAGGACCCTAACCAGCCAGCCTAGCCCCATCTGTGAGCCTGTCTCAAACAAGGCAGACAGTGCCTGAGAGGAATGGCATGATACTGTCCTCTGGTCATCATATGCGTGTGTCCACAGACATACACACACACACACACACACACACACACACACACACAAATTTTTCTTTTTAATTTTATGTGTGTAAGTGTTTTGCATCCAGAGGCATCGTATTCCCTGGAACTGGAATTACAGGTATGTGTAAGTTGCTATGTGGGTGCTGGGAATAGAACTTGGGACCTCTGGAAGAAGCAACCGGTGCTCTTAACCACTAAGCCATCTCTCCAGGCTCCAGGAAAGAATTTTTTAAAAGTATTTTATGAAAGATGGGCTTGTTCTACTGAAAGATGGCCCTTCACAGGATGTGGTCTGCCAGACACCCCTGAGTGTAAGTATCCACAAGCAGTTTTTAAAGTTTTTATTATTATATTTGGGAGATAGGAGAGGTACTAGGAATTAAACACAGAGCCTCATACATGCATTTATTTTGCCACTGGACTCCCTCCCCCAGGATTTCTTCACATCTTATTCTTTCCTTTTCCCGCTCTCCCAACTCACCTTTCCATTCTGAAATCCACCCCCTCTTTATTTTTTAACCAACCTTACCATAACCATCTCTGAAGTCTTTTCCACTCAACCCTTCTAGTCTCCACAGTCAAGTCCCCCTGGCTTCCCTCTGGGTATCTAGGCCAATCTCAGGCAGAGGCAGAGGCAGGCGTCTTCTTCAGAAGGCAGTAAGGCGGGAAATCACAAGGATTCCTCCACTGGAGTACTTCCACTCATCGAGTGCACCTTGAGAGCATGCCAGGTGCCGAGCACTGTGAGCACCCTACAGTTACATCTGATGTCAATGTGGGTTACTGCTGTCACCTGACCTTTCTGGCGTGTCCTTTAGCAACACCTGTGCTAAAGGCTTTCATATGCAGCATTTAATATGTTCAGGAGCACCAGGATCTTAACCATAGTGCTTAGGGAAGTATGGGAAAGATCAGGCTGAGTAAATCACATTGGCTGCATTATTTTTAAGGTAGACGTTATCTATTATTTTTCCTTCCAATTAATCATTTATAATATAGTTTAGACTTAGCAGTTAGCTCGACACACTTTTTCTTCAACAGAGCCCTTACGTAAATGTGTAAATGCCAAACAGGACCATATGAATAAAGGTTCATGTTGAGGATTTAACAGCTGTCCATTCATTTTCCTTCAATCTGTTGCATCATTTGCTTGTTTCTCATGAACCAGAAAAAACTTTTCTAAGTAGCTGGTCCTTTATATCTGCATCTGTGGGTCAATCAACCATGGCCAAAAGTATTTGAAAAGTAATTACTTCTGCATTGAACATATACAGACTTGTTTGGTCACAATTTCCCTAAACAATATAGTATACTACTTATACAATATTTAAATTACATGAGTTAAAGTAAAATAATGCAGAAATGGTTTAAGTATTTGGGAGTTCCTATGTCAGTTCTGTGCACATTCTCTGCAATTTTGCATAATTGGCAAATCCACAATTTGAAGTCCACAGGGGTTCCTAATAGCAACCCCCCCTCTGTGTTTTCTGGGGAGATGCAATGCACATGTCTACTCACCCCAGAGAGGGATCCATGACAGACCCAAGTATGGATACCACTAAAGTCCAACTTTGTCAACTGTGAGTTTTATTGGGGTTACTTGCAAAGAGCATTAATGACTCAAAGACATCTATATCACCAAAGCCCACTCCAGTATAGGTGACAGCTCACAAAGCTGGGAACCCGTAGTAAACTGCTAGCCCACAGGTGACTCATCAGGTTGGAGAATGTCCTTTCCAGGTGCCTCAGTTGGTCTAAATCTCTTCTAGGCAGTTCAGCTGGCCTCTGCTCCTTCCAGGCAGCAGGTCTGGTCTCAGAGTCTTCTTTGCAGCTTTTCTCCTCTGAGAATCGTCTTTGCAGCTCAGCTTTCTCTAGTCCGAAGAGGACTCTCGGCTTTTATCGCTTATTCTGGCAGGGAGGGGCCTAGTGAATCTGGTCAGTTTCAGGGACTTCCTGAAGCTATTTTGAGTTGTTTACCTTCCTGCTTAAGGAACTTTCTGCAAGACAGAATGTTTCAATATTAGAGAAAACTGTTATACAACACTTTAGGAATGAGAGATAACTATAATGTCTCCTCTGGAGACACCCATTAGAGAAATGTTTTCCTTTTATGTTAATATCTTTAGCAGATAGTGTTCAACTCAGGTCTGATTTCATTCAGTCACTAATGAGTTATCATGTTATGCTTGTGGGAAGCCTAGCCTAGAGTCTGATGTGTAGCAAGGCATAAACCAAAAACGTTTGCACTGGGCACACATTCCCTAAGGGAAAGAAAGATGGACAGTCAAGCACAAGGCAGAAGGCCTTCAAAAACAGTGACAAGTGCTGAGTAGAGCAAGAAAGTCATAGAGAGCATGCGTGGTGTAGGGGGGCTCTCTAACATCTGAGCAGAGACTTAGATGATGTGAGTGAGCCACGAGGGTACTGGGAAAAGTCTTCCCAGCAGGTGGGACAGTGAGCATGAGGCCCGGAGGTGGCCTGGCTTGGGTTACTTGAAGTAATACCTTAGCCTGATAATACCTTAGTCTGAGACTGGACTCATCCTTGTCAACCCCTCTGTTTTTCAGGTATCCGAGATGTTTCTAAATGGAGTGAGAAGACAAGGAAACCTCTGGAAGCCCTATATGGATATGACTACTTTGCCAAAACCTGTGAGAAGTGGGTGGATGGCATAAACCAGTTTAAACATCTGCCAGATGGTAAGTTGCATGGACTGATGGTCCCTTTGCTAATTGCAAGGGATACTTGAGTTCCTCCCTTGATTTCCCAGCATTCCTTCATAATGAACAAGCACACCCATTATCCTCACACTGTTAATGTGTGAACAGAGACAGAGGTTTTTTGTACAATAAAACGAGCCCTTGTGTAATAAGTGTAAGTGCCAGACAGGACCATGTGACTAAAGGTTCATGTTGAGGCTTTAACAGCTGTCTGTCCATTGTCTTCAGTCCTTCACATATGTAGCAGCACAAATCTGTACTTCAGAAACCTGTTTCTACTTTCTAATTGAAGAACAGGTCATTAGAAGGAGAGCCACCATACAGACAATTTCTTCCTTCCTGTCTGGATGGGCCTACCCTCTCCTCATCTTACTTCTAGGACAAAGCAGCAGGAAGTCTCTGCCATGTTCTTCAGCCCCAGCAAAGTCAGAGAGGGGAAAAGGCTGTTGAATTCTCTTTTCAACTTCAGAGCCAATACATAACCTTAGCTGTGGACAAGTACCTCCTTTTGTTTATCTTAAAAAACTAATAAGATTCCCAGTAAGAATTAACATCTTTAAGCAGAATTCAAAGTTTATTTTTATATAGCTATGTGTTTAGTCAGCTTTCTGGCACTGTGACAAACACCTGAGATAATCAGCTAACTAAGAGGAAAGGTGTATTGTGACTTAGTTCTGGGGGTTCCGGTCCATAACTAGGGAGACCCACTGCCTTTAAAGCTAGGTGGTGCAATGCATCATGGTAGGAGAGCTTGGCAAGGCAAAGCCATTTGCCTCATGGGCAAAAGGAAAAAGAGGAATAGACTGGAGTCCACTTCTCCTCCAAAGACACAACCCCCATTTCCCATGAGCTTTCACTACGCCCCACCTCTTAAAGGTCCCACCACTCTCTCCTGCTTCATGCTGGGAAACAAGCTCTAACATGAGAACCTGGGGGAACATTAAGATCCAAACTGTAGCAAGCTGCTTGGAATGGATGTCTACCCTCTCTTCTTTTTAGTTTTGTAATTGCTACAAAAATAGAGTAGCTGAGATTGAATGTTGGAAACATTGTTACAGAATGCTTGTATCTGAAGGGACAGTTGATCTATTAGGTAATCCTTTCCAGAATGAATCATCTGTAATGTCAAAGCTTTTGCAATGAAAGGGACTTTGGAAATGTTTTGTGTCTGGTTTAAGTTCAAAGGAGCAAATCCATGCCTTATAATGATCCTGTTGAAATGCAATTTTTCATCCATAGTAATGAGTCCTAAAAATGTGTTTCTTTGCATCTTAAAACAACAGATCTCTGGCTCTGCTGGGGTTGAAGAACATGGCAGAGACTTCCTGCTGCTTTGTCCTAGAAGTAAGATGAGGAGAGGGTGGGCTCATCCAGAAAGGAAGAAATTGTCTGTATGGTGGCTCTCCTTCTAATGACCTGTTCTTCAATTAGAAAGTAGAAACAGGTTTCTGGAGTATAGATTTGTGCTGCTACATATGTGAAAAAATGCCATTAAGCCAACGAGTCAGTTCTCCATGAAAGCGAGCACACTGAGAAGTGTAGTCTGGTGCTTTCTGGGAGAAGGCCATGAAGAGATGGAAATAGTGTTACACTGACTGTTCAGAAGCACATCCTAACATAGAGAACCCAATGTGGAAATCATCTTAGAGCAGGACAAGTAGTTCATCTCCCTTCTGTACTTATTGATCTGACAGGAGTCTTTTGTTCATGGCTGTGTGCTCAGGTTTACAGACACTTGGTCCAGCATGGGTGATTGCACAGCTGTGGAGTTATTGGGGCCTGGATTTGAGGTCTTGGCTTGCTGTCAGAATGGCTTTGGGCAGTGACTTGATTTCTGGACAGTATACTAATACATACCTCATTAATTTTTGAGGAGATTAAGTGAGGTAATATATATTCAGCTATGGTAGGGTGCTGTGGACAGTTATTATGAAAATGCTACTACTGTGATTTTTTAAAAAAGCACCTAATTTACAAATGTTTGTCAATGTCGAATGAGTTAAAATGTAAGAGCTAGCTTGGCATGGTGGCATGTGCCTTTAATCACAGCATTTGGGAGGCAGAGACAGATGAATCTGTGAGTTTGAGGCCAACCTGGTCTACATAGTAAGTTCCAGTCCAGCCAGCAATACACAGCGAGATCCTGTCTCAAAATTAAAAAAGAAAAAAAAAATGCAAGTGCTGTAAGCATTTCCATATCCTGCATTACCATATACAGCAGGCAATTGTAGAGCTGACTTTCATCAACATCACCCCATACAGCTGGCAGGTATGTACTGCTCAGAGCAGTGCTTCCCGGTCGATGGGTCACTCTCCCTTGGTGGAGAGCAATCACCAGCTGGAAAGAAGAGCAGGGGCTTGGTGTCTGGTGGGCAGTGCCCCACGCACTGGATCTCAGCCAGCTCAGTTATATAGCACCATCCTTTTGGAACAGGCAGAGATGGGAGGGCCATGGAGGAAGGAACTAGTAGCATGGATACTGGAACCTTCAATACTGCTGACCGTATGTGTAACCTCATAATAGCCACAGGCAACTGTGATTATTGCTGTTTGAGACCGAAGCTCTACCTGGCTAGGAGCCACCAAGGTGTGGTACTCAGGGGTGTCCCTAAAGCATAAACACTGAAGAGTAACTTGTGTCCCGTGTACAGGATAACTTCACGGTGAAGTCCCTGCATCCTGAGGACTGGCTAGGCCTTCAGCCATTGAGACACAACCTCAAAGGAGTTTTCAAATGTCAGGCATCATCAACATGACTGACAGGCTGCCTCTTTGTAATATAAGACTTGCGGGGGGTTTTTTCGTTTGCTTATTTGATTTTTCTACCAGTTTACATGAATAATGAATTTAAATCAGGAAAAGCTGTTTATTTACTAGTAGAGCATCACAACAGGCAAGCAGAGCACAGAAATAGAAGAGGGAAGACTGAGAATGTTAAAAATGAAAGGACCCTCAGTTCGATCTAGCTTCCACTGACAGGGAAGCCACGATGCAGAGGGACACGTGTGTCAGCAGATTGCAAAACCCCTGAAAAGGCTTACCTTGACTTGAGTTCCAGAGGTTCCCAGTCATGAGAAAGCAAGCGCTCTCGTTGTTTTGCATCTGTGGCAAGGTACTGGAGCACTTGGTTGAAAGACATCATAGGATAGTTTTCTGTTGGTAATACAAGATAGGATAGAAAGTGAATTAGGTACAGTTTAGACTTACCAAAATAGGATAGATAATGGAATATTTTCTCTGAATTTGTCAAATGCAAATGGACTAGACATTGTTGCTGTATTTATTGCTTATATATATTGTATATAGTTATTGTACTTATTGTATATATTTTTTCTTATATAGTTATAATTGTTTGATTTTTTATTTTTATTAGACAAAAAGGGGAAATGTGCTGCTATTTTATTTGTATGTTAATAAATAAAGTTTTGCCTGGAGATTAGAGGAAATAGCAAGCCATTAAGTAAACATGGAAGTCAGGCAGTGAGTGGTAGCACACGCCCTTAATCCGATCACATGGCAGGCAGGGTCTCTGTGTGTTCAAGGGCACACTAGGGAGCAGCCAAGTGTGGTGATACACGCCTTTAATCCCAGTACCAACCATAGAGACCTGGAAGTCTATACAGACAGGAAGTGAGGTAGCTGGGCAAAGAGCCAATGAGATGGCAGAACAGTAAGGCAATAAAGGCGTGGGTAGACAGGAAGTAACTTAATTCTGGTAGCTGCAGAACTGGAGAGGTAATGTTGGTGGCTATCACTATTTCCCTGATCTCTAAGGCTTTTGCCCCTATATTTGGCTTTGTGTTTTTTATTTAATAAGACCATTTAGAAATTTGTCTACACTTGGTGGAGCCAAGCTGGTCACATCCCAAATCAGAGAGTGAAAAGGGAAGAGAGAGTAGGCTAGGTTTCCACAGTCCCCTCAGGTGCATGTCCCCAATGATAAGGATGTCTCACAAGGCCACACCCTGAGGCTTTCACCACTTACTAATGGCACCTCTCTGGGGACCGAACCTTTGGTGCCTTTGGGAAGCACTGAGGACCAAAATCGAGCAGCGTATCTCTGTGGAGTTCTGCTTCTTCCCTGCAGAGAGACTGTGCTAAGGGGATTCCCTGTGCTCTTTTCCCTCAGGTAACATCTGTCGGCACTTGCTGCCCCTGGTCCAGTGCCCAACCCTCATCGTGCACGGGGAGAAGGACCCATTGGTCCCACGATTTCATGCTGACTTCCTTCACGAGCATGTGAAAGGGTCACGGTGAGTCTCGTCACAGCCTCTAAAACTCCTGGTCACCTCAAAGCCTCCGAGGAAGTGAGAGAAGCCATAGGAAGGAAAGGAAGTGGGAGAAGTGGGGGTCAGGATACATGCTCCCCATTTGGAAAGAGAGTGCCACTGGGCACAGAGGATCCGAGCTCTGGGTCCTGGGGAGCCTCAGCAGAGGGACTCTGGTAAATGTCTTTGAGCACAGTGAGGCCATGTGTTCCTGGGCACTGAGCTTGTGAACAGAGGTGGAATTTTTCTATCCCGACCTCCTAGTCCCAAATGAACATACAAAAGCTTATATTAATTACAAAATGCTCAGCCAATAGCTCAGGCTTATTATTAACTAGCTTTTACATTTCAATTAACTCATTTCTGTTCATCTATATGTTGCCACATAGCCCATGGCTTTACCAGTCCTCTGTTCTGCATCTTGCTTCCTAGGCAGCTCACTGGAATCTCTTCCAATTCCACCCTCCTTCATCCCAGTCCTGTTTGATTGTCCCGCCTAACTTTATCCTGCCTTGCTATAGGCCAAACAGCTTTATTATTAACCAAGGAAAGCAATACATATTCATAGCATACAGAAGGATCATTCCAGAGCAGAGCTCTGTAACAAGAGAAACACGTTAGATTTGTAACACCATTGGTAACAATTCAATATACCTTGGGATTTTTAGCTCATTTAAAAACAATAACAATAAAAAACACCCATAAAACAAAACCAAGAAAGCAAATTGTCCTTTGCTAGCCACCACATATAGTTATATTCTATATTTAACTCTGAAGCCTTTTTGTCACTAAAATTATATTGTGAGCTCTACAAGTCATATCCATCTTAAATATATACTTACTCCCTCCATGCACCTGATTTTGATGCCTGTGGAGGGCCAGTACTGTTTAGCAAACTGAGCACCTAGCTTAGGTCCCTGCCCTCAAAGTCCCTGAAGCCCAGTGGAGAAAGCTGGTATCCCAGCAGCTTCAATGCCTGAGAGTGAATCTTCTCAGTGATTCTTTTTTTTTTTTTTTTTTTTTTTTTTTGGTTTTTTGAGACAGGGTTTCTCTGTGTAGCTTTGCGCCTTTCCTGGAACTCACTTGGTAGCCCAGGCTGGCCTCGAACTCACAAAGATCCACCTGGCTCTGCCTCCCGAGTGCTGGGATTAAAGGCGTGCGCCACCACCGCCTGGCCCTCAGTGATTCTTAACAGTGGGCTTCTCTGGGGATTTGGACGTAAGGGGAGGGAGTGTTTCTTATTCCACAGCAAAATACAATTACATAGTAATCTATATATCTCCCTATATATGAAGTGTGTGTGTGTGTGTGTGTGTGTAATTCTTTACATTGAAAGGACATTCTTCACCCTACATATTCCTTCTGTAGCAGTTCAGCCATGAGTTAAACAAACGTGAGAACATGAGCAGGAATAAGAAGCACTTTGAGAAGATTGTAAAGTAAGTGGAGAATGAAGGTAGAAGTTAGATTAAAATTACACTGTGGGTAAACTAGAAGTTCAGAGTAAATAAGGCGTTTTCAAACTTGACTTTTATAAAATTATAATAATACTAAGCCATGGTTGTGGCACAAAATCCAAATAGTTTATTTTCTTATTAATCTCCCAGATGTTTTCTGTTCATCTCAATCTCTGTTTTATTTTAATTTTATACATTTAGAGTATGCAATGTGGTATTTCCATGTAGAATTTTGTATTTTAAAGATATTTTACATAAAATATCTAATTATACTTCACTACAGACTTTGGGAAAGTAGTTCCATTTTTAGATGAGATTTCAAGGCTGGTCGATGTCAAACAGTGTTTTAAGCTATTTAGTTAGTAAGTGACAAGTTCTATATTTTCCTAAACAGAACTTTTCACCACAGCACAAATGTCTCATGAATGTCATAAAGGCACAGCCATGCTGGGTAGCCTGGCTAACTGTCTTCTGCTTCAGAAATGACTGGTTTTTACACAATGACCCTCGTGATAAATGCAGAGGCTTCCCTTAAGGAGCCAGGCTCACTAAATGTCTGTCTGTGAGAACGCTTAGCCTAGGAATGCAGTCCCAAACCTATCTCCTAGCAACAGAATACATCAATATTGGAGGAAAATGTGCCCTTCCTGTACATTTGGCGGAAATCATTTTCTCATAACAGTGTTCATTGGAACTTATGGGTTGGAGGTAAAATGTTATTAGCAACAGTTCTCTAAAACCGGTCTGTGTTTCCCACTCCTTTGGCTAAAAGAGCACTTTATGTTGGTTGGGTACCTACAAGACCATGGCTGGCTTCTTTGGGAGCCCCCAGAAGGAAACTGGATTCCTAGAGCTGCAAATCCCTGCTGTGCATCTGCACCAGGCCCTCTGAGGCAGGACAGCTGCACACCTTGCCAGGCACGTCTTTAACCACACTTAAAGGCGTAGTCTGTCCTCACAGGATTTTGCCAAGAAGCACTTACTGTATATGAGTCACACCATGCTGCTTTTACCTCCTTGGAAGGAGACCAGCCTCCAGCTTTGTTAATCTGTCTCCTTCCCTTCTCTTTTCTCTCTTCATAGGAGAGGAATCATAGTCTCTTAAAAGCAAGGAGGCCTTTGTTTGAACTTTTTAGTTTTAGGCAGCTGCATTTCCCCCACCGAAATTCTTGGATAAAACCCATAGTCAGAGCTGTTCTGACTGCAGCAGTAAGGTGAACAGACCCTGTCTTTGGAGTCCTCATGCCCGATCCTAGTTTCAGGGCTCCCGTGTAGCCAGGCCTCCTTCCTGGCTGAAGGACTTCTCGCCTGGCTTGTCTGCCAGCCTCTGGGTGGATGTTCCCCATTACAAAGCGTACAGCAGCCCCAGCAGCCATCCGAGAAATCTTGCCGAGTGGTAATTGGTACCCATGTACTCTAGAGCTGGTGTGAAGAGGCTCTGAGAGGCAACAGAGCTAGGCTGCCTGGAGAGGCTGTGACCTCACAGCTAGGTCAAGCCACTGTGCTGTGGCCCAGCTAGCCTGACTACCACAACAAAGTTAGAGAGTTCCTGCCTTAGCTGTCTTCTAAGAAAGACTTTCAACTCTACAGTAATGCCAGAGCATCCCCCATGCAACCATCCGCTCTCCATGTTCAGTTCAGAGTTCACTAAATGACATGACCTTCTCAACACTTTACTATAACTCAGGGTCCCTGGCACTGGACATGATTTTGCACAACTGTAGGCTGTAAGTGTTCTGAACGTATTCAAGGTGGGTAAGGCTAAGATGTAGTGTTTGGCAATATAGATCCATTAGGTGCATTTTTATTTAGGGTATTTTCTTAATTTTTTTCTGCATTGCTGAGGGTGAGGTCAGGGCCTCCACACATGCTAAATATGCATTCTGCCTCTAAGCAACACCCTCAGCCTCAAGATTGTCAACATGTGGTAGCGTAATGAAGACATCACTCCATTACAACACAAACATCCATCTTCTTTCATTTCTAGAGATGTCGACAGAGCAAGTCTCTTCTGAGCCCTCTCTCCCCAGCTCATAGACAGTCTTTTCTCTGATCCTGTGACCCAACTGGCTTTCCTTATAAGGACACTAGTCATAATGGATCAGGATATGACCACATTTTGAACTAAGTCACTTCTTTAAAGATGCTGAGATTTCAGTATGTGATTGGGGTTGGGAGAGCAGTTCATTCCATGCAAGTGTTTTTGAGAAGGCTTCAGGTCTCAGGAATTAACAGAAGCTGGAGTCTGCATTTCAGGTCATGGCTCAGTATCTTCTGCTCAGGGAAGCCTCCTTACCCCATGGTCACATGGCTCCGTGTTCATACCTTTTAAAACAGCTCTCAGCATGTGATTTCATTTTTATCCTATAGAATACCTCTCTCAGGATATAACCTAACACATCTTACCGGCTCTGTGCATGTCGGGGGAGGGAGGAGGAAGGAAGGGCAAAGGCAAAAAGCAGATGTATAGACAGGAGCAGAAAGCACCCAGAGGGCAGAGTCTGTAGTGGCCCAGCTGCGTGGTGAGTCAGGCTTGGGAGCCAGGCAAGTGGGAGAGAACGGGGTAAAGTCAGTGTGTACAGAGCAACATTGCAGGTTTGCGTCAACCAAGAGGAAAAGCCAAGGGAGTCTTGTCTGGAAATGAAAGGATGCTGAGTGGCATTTGTGGCATTGGGATTAAGAGCACTGGAGGGCTATTTGACTGTGTACCCTTGAGCATTGCAAGTGACATCTCTAGCTTGTTTCCTGGTACGTAAATTGTAGGTGCAAGGTAATAATGTCTCAACCTGACTTTTAACAGATTAAACCAGCTCTACTCACATTAGGGAGGGCGATTACCTTGCTCAGCCTATGGATTCAGGTCTTAATGTTATTCCCAAACACACTCAAGAATAGCTGTAATATTTTCTGATCAAATATCTGGGCACCCTGAGATCCAGTCAAACTGATAGGTGAAATTAACCATGTCTGTGGGGAAGGCTTGACAGGCACATGCTCCCCTTCACAGGGTTCTTGGGCTTGGGTGGCTTTCCTGGAGAATATGTTAACAGAGTGAAGGAGAGGGGCAGGAATGGTCATCTAGGTAGTGGTGGCTAGTTACTGTGTTCTTGTCTGGGTCACTGAAGGGAGAGAAGGCCTCTTTCTGGGGCTTCCTTGGCTCAGCAAGTCTAGCCACCAATGTAAAATATCTTGGCCTGCTGGAGCAGTGTGAATTGGAACATGAAGATGGAATTGGTTCACAATAGCAACTGAGTTCCTTTTCTCAGTCATATAGCAAAGCAAGACCAAGGGCCTGGGGAGGGAGAGGCTGATGGACGGCACCCACTGCGGCCTGTACTTTTATACCACATCTTGTTGGGAGCTCCCACCTTCATGCCCAGGTGATTCCTCCCCTGGAGAAGCTTAGCAGAGGAGAGCAGTCAACTAGGCTCCCCTGTGGCCACAGGGTTAGCTCCAAACAGAAGTCACTAGCGCTTACTAGGCTGAGGCCTTTTCCATTCAAAACGAGCAGAGTCTGACCCTTTCCAGGTAAATCTTAAACATTTTTTTTTTTGCAAAACTTTTCTTAGAAAAAAATTCTTCCAATTGGAGATTTTATGTCAACCAATAAATTATGCTTCTTGAGTCAGAATATTCATTAATTTGCTGTGCTTAGTTAGAACCTTCCTAAGGACTTACCGATAGCAGACACCAATGAAATGCCTACAAACTGGTGCATGTGGATGCATCCTTTCTTTTGGTCCCCATGATAATCTCAGGGGTACCATTACTACCCTGTTTCCCAGGGGGAAAATGGTGGCTCTGGGTGAGGGTGTAACTGCTGGTGCTGAGGCCATGCTGCCTCCATAAAGCCCTTCACCCGCTGATGACCCCCTCAGTTTATGTCCATCTCTCACTGCAGTTGGTGGGCCCCAGCTGGATCCCTGGTGTCTCCGCAGGTTTGGGAAAGCCTTGTCCTCCACACACCAGAGCTGGTGGAAGTGCTCCAGGGGGGCGTGTGCTCCCCCTCCCCACACCACAATGATTTAATTTCTTTCCCATGAGCGAGACATGATTGTAAGATTTAGGAAAAGAGGCCTCTCCTTGAGATGTCTGCCCCCAGCCCCCGAACGTCTAGTAGGGTAATGTCTGGGGTGCGGTGCCTTCTGGCTTCACTAGAGGAAGAAGTTTGTAGTTCTCACATCTTTACCTTTTCCTTAGGACTTTCTCAAAAGCATGATCAATAAAAGAAGACATTCCGTTTCTGTTATGGGCCGCCAGGTTTGCATGGCTTTGGAGGTCTGCCATTGAAGGATGAGGAAAAGGTCTGAGTAGCCTGTTGCTGTCCCGTTTCATGATGGACAAGAGCCCCTCACAAAGAATCAGCTGCTCTTTTGGTTTCCAGAGAAAGCAGAGGAGCATACAGTCCTCCTGGCTGACTTATTGGTTCAGAACATATTGAGGATCTTGTCACATTCATTCAGAGTAAGGATGCTAGAGCACATTCATTATGGCCTTGTCACTAGTGGACAGCTCTCACAGTTTCATTTGAAAGCTGAAAATAGTGAGACTGGAGACAAAATGGTGCCAGTGAGATCAGCATCTCATGCCACCATGACTGAGAGGGAGGGGCTGGATCAGCAGAGCTGAGATGACCACTGGGTTTACCCCAAATTTCACAGCTTCTTCCTAAGAGATCTAGACTTTCCAAAGATGCCTCATGCTATAGGACCCCTCCCCTGCAAATAGGAACTTTAAACCGTTAGGGCTCCTTCACGATGTTGCACGAATCCTAAATGGTCTTATAATAAAAACCCGGAGCCAGATATTAGGGTAAATGCTAAAAGACCAGAGAGACCAAGGAACAAGCCACAGCCACTTCTCACCTCACCAGCTCCATGAATCGTCTGAGTCAATGCCTCTGAGTCCTCAGCCAAAAGGGCCTCTAGTTCCTGTCTTATCAAGCCTTATATGCTTTTCTCTGCCCAGCCATCTCACTTTCCATCTCAGCCTTCCTAGTGCTGGGATTAATGGCACATGTACTTCCTAAATACTGGTAGCAAAGGCATGAGATCTCAAGTGCTGGGATTAAAGGTGTGTGTCACCACTGCCTGGCTCTGTTTCTTTTAGACTGGATTAATCTCATGTAGTCTAGGGTGGCCTTGAACTCACAGAGGTCCAGATAGATCTTTGCCTCCAGAGTGCTAGGATTAAGGGTGTGTGCCACCACTGCCTGACCTCTGTGGCTAGTTCTGTCCTCTGATCTTCAGGCAAGCTTTATTAGAGTACAACAAAGTATCACCACATCACAGCCATCTGAGACATGTGTTTAATGGTAAGCTTTCCTACTGATTTTCCTGGAGAACGTGATTGTTTGAAAGCCACTCATTGAGCCATGTGCACCCTTTTGTTGTCTGGGTAAGAACTGGGTCAGCAGCAGAGCGGCTGGCTGCCTGGCCAAGTGTTTATGCCTGGCTGTTCTGGTCCTGTTCCCATGAGGTTTCACAGCAGGTTCCCCAGAGAGTGAAGGGAGGATTTACACTAAGAACTTGGAAAGGCATCAAGGAGAACAATTTTCTCCATACTTTCATCAGACTATCCATCCGTCCATCCATTTATCCATCCACCTACCCATCCACTCATTCACCCACCCACTATCCATCCAAGCATCCACGAAAGCACCCACCTGGCATCTAGAGTAATTCTCTCATATTTTTAATATAAAGAATCTCATGTTTGTTTTCCCAAGATCTAGAGATGTTGTAGAAAAACTTTAGGCTTCACTGTATAGCTAAAAGAAAGTGTGTGGGGGGGGGGGAGGGGGTTCACAGCTGGCCTCTTCCTGTCCTTCTTGGGAACAGGCAAATTGTAGAAACAGGGCAGAACAGATGACAGCTGAATTGGCTATCTCTAGATGTACTTCAGGATGGTTAGGTCAGGGTTTCTTGGCCTCTGAACCCAGCTTAATCCAGATAGATAGTAGTAGTTTGGCCTACACTTGTCCTTCTGTTACCCCAGCATCCTGGGAAACAGTCTTTTCTGTATCCTAAAAACTGCAGCTTTGAGCATCCCTGCAGCCCACGCCTGTGTGTGCAGCTGGGTCATCTTTGGGACTAGTATAACTCATCCCTTCTAAGAAGCCCCTTTTAAATTTAAAAGATTCTGGTTATTAATAGCATTATTAATCTTTCAGCTGCATCTGAAAGATACCCTCAGCATATATTTCCTTTTCACTTGATCATCCTGGTCCTCCCACCCCCGCAGGAGGCCCAGCATCCTCTGAGGGTGACTGCCTTCCCCGAGTCCTCCCAATTGCCTGCTGAATTGCTAAGAGCCATCATCAGTACTGCTGCTGAAAGACCAGAGAAGCACAGAATGCATCATTGGAATTTTGCTCCAGTCTAGCTCTTCTGACACCCAGTTGTCACTGTAGACAGCATGGCTTGAACTTGAGCTTGCCTCCTAAAAGCTCTGTTTAAACTCTACCTCTTCACTTTAGAAGCTAATAGATAATATTTTTAATTGTATTTTTTACATTGCAAATCAGTCTCCTCTTTGACCCACATCAGATTAAATGCAAGAAGCCTTTCCAGGACAGAGGGGTCCACCAAAGACACGATGTGACAGCTGCAGAAGTAGCTCTGCACACATGGCTGCAGATGAACCCCGTCACCCACCCCAAATTCCTGAGGCATTTTTCCATCCGTCTGCTGCCTGTAGTCGGGCTTACTTGCTCTGCAGTCTGAACATGACAGGATGGCTTGGAACCTCGCATGGAGGCTGCTGCTGGCTAAGAATTCCTGCTAGGCTTGCCCACGATGCAGATACAAAAAAAACCCAAAACCTCACCTGTGCAACTCAGTGAATTCTGACCATTTCTCATTTTTGTCATCTTTCCTTTTAAGAGTTAGGATTGCAGTCAGTCACTATCATCCCTGTTATTTTTGTAATCATTTCTCCAATAAAATCATTTCCCCAATTTAAAAACACATTTGTTAAAAATGGATTTTTAAAGTAATTACCAGGTCACCTTCTCCACCGTTTTCGAGTCAAACCATGTTTGTTACCTGATGCAATCCCAAACATATTGTCACTGGTCAGTGATGGCTGTATGGTCTATTTTTGGGGTGGTCAGAATTCCCTTAAGGAGTTCACCCTGACATTCACATTCATGGGAAGTTGATATAGTTCTGAAAGATTCTCATCAAGTGTTGACGAGATGGAAGCATTTTAAATATGTACAACTGATCCAAAGCTGGGTTTGTCTCCTAGGTTGCACCTAATGCCAGAAGGCAAGCACAACCTGCATTTACGATTTGCAAATGAATTCAACAAGTTGGCAGAAGACTTCCTGCAATGAAATTACAAGAAGCCTTTGGTTTCTGGGTGATGCTGTACTAAAGGATCATGTCCTTGTCTGTTACCAGGATGCTCCAGAATGCCTTCCTTGCCTTTCTCCTCAGTTCACACACCTGCCAGGCTTTCTACACTCCCCATGATGTGACTCTATGCAAGCAGGAAAAATAGCATACCCAAATCAGGTTATAGTTTTAATTGCTGCAAAAAAAATGAGTATTGACATTTTTAACATTAAATTATGAGTTTCTATCATTGTCATAATAATAAATTCTTACCATAATTTATTTTCAAATAAATTTTATGTGAAAACTTAATAGTGTTCACATTTACTCAAAAGCTGGGTTTGTCTTAGTCCTTTATTCATAGGATATCTGGAATGCTAACAATTAAACATTAAGCAAAAGTCCCACAGTATTATCCCCTGAAGCTTTGTATTTCCATTTAAAAAAAAAAAAAAGAATGTCAAGGAAAAAAGGACCATAGGTATTATACACATGCTTTTTATTAGTATAGATATCTTAGACAATACTGAAATCTTGAAAGGAGGTCCACACTATTACGTCAACAGTGAATTTCTGACAGAGGCAAACTGAGCACCATAATTTACAAGTAGAAAGACCATGCTGGAGGACAACAGAAGTTCACTAAGGGTGCACAAGGTATCTGAGAAGTTCTCAAGCCTCATCCTCGCCCTCCTCCTCCTCGAACTCGCCCTGCTCATCAGCCGTGGCATCCTGGTACTGCTGGTATTCAGACACCAGGTCATTCATGTTGCTCTCTGCCTCGGTGAACTCCATCTCGTCCATGCCTTCACCCGTGTACCAGTGCAGGAAGGCCTTGCGCCGGAACATGGCAGTGAACTGCTCCGAGATGCGCTTAAACAGCTCCTGGATGGCGGTGCTGTTGCCAATGAAGGTGGCTGACATCTTGAGGCCTCGGGGAGGGATGTCACACACGGCCGTCTTCACGTTGTTGGGGATCCACTCCACGAAGTAGCTGCTGTTCTTGTTCTGCACGTTGAGCATCTGCTCATCCACCTCCTTCATGGACATGCGGCCCCGGAAGATGGCGGCCACGGTCAGGTAGCGGCCATGGCGCGGGTCACAGGCGGCCATCATATTCTTGGAGTCGAACATCTGCTGAGTGAGCTCAGGCACTGTCAGGGCTCTGTACTGCTGGCTGCCCCTGCTGGTCAGAGGTGCGAAGCCTGGCATGAAGAAGTGCAGGCGTGGGAAGGGCACCATGTTCACAGCCAGCTTGCGCAGATCTGCATTCAGCTGGCCTGGGAAACGCAGGCAGGTGGTCACCCCACTCATGGTGGCTGACACCAGGTGGTTGAGGTCGCCATATGTGGGTGTGGTCAGCTTGAGGGTGCGGAAGCAGATGTCATACAGGGCCTCGTTGTCGATGGAATAGGTTTCATCTGTGTTCTCTACCAGCTGGTGCACAGAGAGGGTGGCATTATAGGGCTCCACCACAGTGTCAGAGACCTTGGGTGAGGGCATGACACTGAAGGTGTTCATGATGCGGTCTGGGTACTCCTCTCGGATCTTGCTGATGAGCAGGGTCCCCATGCCTGAGCCAGTGCCTCCCCCCAGTGAGTGGGTCAGCTGGAAGCCCTGGAGACAGTCACAGCTTTCAGACTCCTTCCTCACTACATCCAGGACGGAGTCCACCAGCTCAGCACCCTCTGTGTAGTGGCCCTTGGCCCAGTTATTTCCTGCACCACTCTGGCCTGCAGGAGAGAAAGAGAATATTAGACACTTAGGAAGTCATTGGTAATGTCATTGGACTATGAAGAAAAGGAAAAACTGGCCTTAGAAAATATTTAGTAGTCTTTGTATTATGGGAAGGAAATATTGTAAATGTATCAAGGCCCTAAAAAACCCTGGGGATCATAATAAAGTAAGAATCAAGTTGAAGAGGACACATTTTAACAATACTCAGTAGCTTCTAAAATTAAACAGGGAACATTCTGTAAATACTCTTAATTATGTATAATTAAAGAGTCAGTGCAAGGCAGATCTAAGCATTTGGTCTACACCTTGGTCACTGAAGTGGTTACCTGGCATCACTGGTCCTTTGAAATCACCTGCAGCCTGTGATGCCCTCTTTGAAGAATTTCATCCTCTCCACCCCTCCCCCTAGAGGCCTCTCCTCATGGAGGCCTTTAACAGCCCCTACAGGCCCACACTCTCCTCTGAGCTGTCAGGAGTGAACAGACATGATATTGTCAGCTGCATAGGTGAGGTCAGGACTTGTGGTCTGTGGACACAGGCTCAGCTGGGCACTGCACACACAACTATAAAGCCCATGGCTGCTGGGAAGGGGTGAGTCATTTGGCCAGCTCCCATGGAGCATGACGACTTACCGAAAACAAAGTTGTCTGGCCTGAAGATCTGGCCAAAGGGTCCTGACCTCACTGAGTCCATGGTGCCCGGCTCCAGGTCCACCAAGATGGCCCGAGGTACGTATTTGTTGCCTGTGGGGACAAGAGCTGACTTACAACTGGGCTTGGCAAGGAGATAGATGTAGCTGCATAATTCATTACAGAAATCCCAGCATTGAGACAAAGGAAGAAAAGGAAAATGGAGACATGAAGCATGCAGAAATCTTCGGGAGCTATAAAGTGCTTTTATTTATTTTACTTATTTATTTATTTATTTATTGCAGTTGGCATTTTCAATGAGATGCAAAAAGCATTTCCTTGTTGTTTGCATGCTCCTAGGCCACTTCCTCTGCCACAGCATGGAAAGCAAGGCTGACATCCAAACCCTTACCAGCAGCTTCATTGTAGTACACATTGATTCTCTCCAGCTGCAAGTCGCTGTCACCATGGTAACTGCCAGTGGGGTCGATGCCATGTTCATCGCTTATCACCTCCCAAAACTGAAATGCAGAGAATCACATCATGCTTAGGATCCTAACTGTCACCCAGAAAGGCCTTGGTCAGACAGCAGGCAAGAGCCTAGGGAGCTGCTGGCCCCTGTGTGTTTGGGCAGCAGCTGTGGCAGAGGGTCTTGGAAATGCGCAGTGAGTGCATCGGCCATATTATGACCAGAGATGCAGGGCTGGGAGGAGCCTGGAGAAGGAAGTGGGCACAGCAGATCCCCTGCCAGAACTGCAGAGGCAGCAATTCTCTCACTCCAGACAGGGTTGAATGTTACTACATACAGGCTGATGGATGGGAAAGGGCAGAAGGGAAGATCAGGTGCCCCGCCCCCTGCGCCTCATGGGATGAATGACTGCTGGCACAGACTTCATGGCAGCTTTCAACAGCCCAGTTTTATACACCTGACTGACCTACATATTGGCTTTCGGGTATTAACCTCGGGCTAGGAATGTTTGGGATGGGCAGCGCAATCCTACCAGGGCGCCTGGCAGCCCTGGAAAAAGCTGGCCATCCTGAGGATACAGCCTCCATTGTGACTTGGCAGCAGGAAAGGGGGTGGGGAGGTTGGGTGGGCAATATGGCGGTGTTGAAAGAGACCACGTCCTTGTACAGGCGCCCGCCCACACCCATGTCGAATGCCCACTGCTGCCTCCAGGCTGCAGTCGGGTCTCACAGCCCCAATTCTGTGCAGTCACCTGCTGTCTCACAGACGAGAAAGACGACCAGCGCATTTTATGTAAAGTCTAGAGGAGCACTTGTAAGGGAATTCGTCTAACACCCTCGTCTGTTGGCCCAAAGAGACGCCTCTGTAACATCTGTCAACCCAATGACACTGCATTTTTTTCATTCATATGACAGACAAAAAAAATATATACAAATTACATTTGACACGAGGTTCTCAACACGTATGACAGTGACCCCCCCCGACCCAAATTTCAGAGACGAAAAAACCCAGAGGAATGTCAGCTGCATCTCGCAGAAGGGTTGTGTCCCAAAGCAATGTAATGGACCCTGATTTAAGACACCCTGTCACGCTCATCGTGGCAGGTTGAACGGCTTTTCAGGACCTGGCCCGCCCAGTAGCCAGCGGCAGAATGCGTCACTGGCCCGGGCTCCTCTGGCTTCCCTAGGCTCGACTCAGTCCCCGGCTCACAACCTTGGGACCCCCGCCCGAGCGGACGACCCCACCCACTCCCTCCCCAGGGGCGCGCCCACCTTAGCGCCGATCTGGTTGCCGCACTGGCCCGCCTGGATGTGCACGATCTCGCGCATGGTGCTGGCTGCAGAAGGGGTGGAGGCGCTGGCCCTCGGAGCAGTGCGTAGACAGAGGGCTGGGGAGCGCAAAGACTTGTCGCCCTCCCCCAGCTCAGCCTTTTATACCCGGGGACCCGCCCGGCCACGCTGACGTTATGGGGGCAGGGCCGAGGGGCGGAGCGGCAGGGACTGCGGCACCGCGAGAGGGAGCCGGGGCGCGGTGCGAGGTGCAGGGGTGCTCGCCTTGCACCCAGCGTCCTAGCGCTACTGCCGCCCTTGGCCCATCCTGCTGGCTTCCCCTCAGCGTCCACCTGAGCTGCTCCGCCACTGGCGAGACCTTTGGGTCACACTGTGGTTCCTCTCCCATCTCACCCACTCCCCACCACTCAGGGACTAGAGATTGGGGTCCCGCCTCCCCAGTAGCAGGACAGGAGTCGCCTGGCTCTTGGAGTTGGAGCCCAAAACTGAAGATAGATGTCAATCTGAGCAGGGGCAGGTGCATCTTGGGCTGATGACTGAACTTCCTCTCCATCTCTTTCAAGTCTGGGTGGCAACTGAGGGGCGTTAAACTGCAGGCTGGGTACCGCTTGGGAGGAAGAGGGGGTGTTCCGAGAGGTGCTGGGCTGCTTTTTCAAGGACAGAGAGGATGTGCTCTACAGGTCGATTGCTGGGCTGGGGGAGGAAAAGTGCTCGGAACCAGATTTGTCATATGTCTGCTCTGAACTCCTGGGTCCTCAAAGCCTCTTCTTAAATGTCGAAATTTCTCCTTGCGTGCACATGAGCAAGAGAGCGAGGAAGAGGAAAGGGTGAGTCTAATACAGCACTGAGGTCAAGTGTACTCCTTCCAAACCTTAGGCCACCTGCGAGGTAATTTTGGTTGCTGTTAAGCCACAGGTGGCTACTGAGCTCTTGAAACACAGGGTCCCTTCCTGAGTTGAGATGTTGCTGTGTGAGAAACAATGGTTTTCATGGGCTTGGTAAATTAGCCAAAGAACTCCACTGATAACAGGTCACAATGTTCATGTTTGGATACAGGGTTTGAAATATTTTTTAAATGACTCACACGTATAAAAATATGATAGCCAGGAAAATAAAAAATACTGGTGCGGTCCACATTCAGGTCTCACGTTACATTTCTCTTGGTTAGTACTGCTCTATAGCATGCATCATAATTACCCTGATTCCGTCTGTCAGAAAAGCAAGGTTTACAGCTACAAAGCCAGAAAGCCAAGGAACCTGCATTCTTCCTATTAGCAGAAACCCTGGGTGAGTTTCAAAGGTTTGGTGTGAGGGCTGGACCAACAGGAGTTATTCTTCGTTGGGTTTGGAACAGTGGACAGGTAAACAGGAGCCTCCACCTTTTCCTCTTGGGAGCCAGTTTCTTCAAACATTAAATAATTATAGGTGCCTTGGAGCTGGCTTTGTGAGCAGGAAATGAGAAGGTATATATGAAAGCAGGCTGCGTTTATAAAGCAAAGATGCTTCCATAAAGTCCAAGGTGATGCTGTTGTAAAGGTGGATCCTGCTTGCCATATTAATATTGGGTCATTCGCTGAGGTGGAAGCCACAAGCCAGTCACTCACGAATTAGCCCGGGCTAAGTCCCATATTCATGGGCTCTGCTTCAGGGAACCAGCCTTCCAGGCTCCTCCATCCTAGCAGGCAGGCAGTGCTGGTACCTCCTCAGATGGGAATGGATGTCCTAAATGTTCTCCTCTCTCCCACCCACCACCACTGAGTATCAGCTGGATAACCTGTCAGCTGTTGGGTCCCCACTGGCAGGTTATCCAGCTGATACTCAGGGACAAGGCTTGGCCTCCATCTCTTCCCCATTCTGCCTTCAGTTCCATTTCTTGGCTCTTTGTGATTAGCTAGAACCTTCCAGACCCTCTGCAGAAAAGGCCCTGCTTTGGAGAATGTCACTGGTTATGGCATTTTACAAAGTTTTCCTGGAGAGAGTTGCCCATTGGCCTGTGTTGCTTTGTTCATGGTAGAAGTTTAAGGCCAAGAGGAGCAGAGGATATGACTCTGAAGGGATGACCCTGGGATGTGAGGTTCCCCTAGCAGACATAGACTAGGTCACCTCAGGGAGTGCAGCTTTTCTACTGTTTCTTCTCTGAGTCCTCCAGCATTTCCCCTTTGAGCCTACCTCACTGGGTAGAAATACTGTGCTGAGAGACAAGCAGCACTCAGTGTGCTCTGGACACTGAGTAGCCTGGAAGTAGGTGAACAGTGACTGTGTTGCTCAGGGCAGGAACAGGCTCCTGAAGACCATCTGCTTTGGGCATTATCTGGAGGCAGCCGGCTTCCGCCATCGGGCGCCCAGCCCTGATGTCTATTAGTGTATAGTCAGGGAAACACAGATTTTAAACAATGCCTGCCCTGCCCGGAGTGACTCATCTGAGGGCTGTTTGCTTTCCTCTGTCTCGCTCTCTCCAGTATGACTATCCAAACTCCATCCCACTATCATATCACAAGGCATGGCTGCTTTGTGGCGCTCAGAGCGCATGACAGGAGGAAATGAGCCAAGTAATTCTCCCTGCTCTCAAACAGGTCTCTGAAGAGCTTTGTGGAAAACAATTAGCCCTCCCTTCTTTTAATTGTTTTTCTCATTTAAAAGGGGCAGTTCTGCTGGCTATTGGGCAGGTCATGTATGGTAAGGGACAACAGTGTCCTCCAATCGTAGGCCATTTTCCTGCTTTAGACCTGATATTACCAGCATCATCCCTGCCCTTACATTACATTAAGGCATTACAGAGTAGCAATGACAAAAACTGAGACTAGAGGGTGGATGGCTGAGCATGGATTCAGGTCTTACCCTTCTCTCATTCTGCCCAGTTTTCCTTCTGGCCTTCACCAGGCTCCACCATGAAGGGGCCCAGTGAGAAAGCTTTGGGGAACAGTGTTCTGTGGGTGTATGTTAGTTGCAACCTTGACTGATGCTCCTTCTGTAGGTGACAGACATACTTGAGACAGATTTGTCAGCCCGCTTATAAGGGACCTAAAATTTTGAAAACATTAGTTTCAGCATTAACCCCAACCAAATCTATTGATTTTGCATCAGATAACAGTCATTTAGAGTCAATGTGTAGTGATAGTTTCCAACCACCTTCAAGGATGTGTCAGGTACTATTTACAAGTATAAATCTCCTTTGTAGATGGAAGAGGCTCCTCCTGGCCAGAGGCTGAACTCATCTTAAGCTCTAATTCCACAAATATTTGTTATGGACATGCTTCTTGGCCATAAAATTTAAAAATTTAGAGCTGGCAAATAGCTCATAAGTAGAGATGTTTGCTGTACAAGCCTGGCCACTGAGTTCTATCTCCAGAGCCCCCGTGAAGGTGGACAGAGAGAACCGACTTCACAAAAAGTTGTCCTTTGGTTTCCATGTGCATGTGCATGTACTTGGGCACATGTGCACATACACAAAATCATTTTTATTTTAAAATTTAGAAAGTATTAAGAGGTCTAGTGTATCCACTCATCTCTAGATGTGCAGTATGTATTTCACTATTGATTTGTTTGTTTGTTCGGGAGGTTGTTTGTTTGTTTATTTTTCTCTGTGTAGCCCTGGCTGTCCTGGAACTCACTTTGTAGACCAGGCTGGCCTAGAACTCATAGAGATCGAGGTCTGCCTCTGCCCCCAAGTATTGGGATTAAAGGTATGTTCCACCACCCTGCTCACTATGGTAGTAGCTTCCTTTTTCCTCCACTTGTGGGTGGAGGTGTTGTTGTTCCTTCTGACCATAATTTTAACGTTTGCCTTTGTGATTAAGAACAAACGCTATCTTCTTATTCCTTGACTTAAATCAGATACAATGTTACAAAGTCCCAGACACATGCAAACTTCCCTCAACTGCTGTCAAGCTCCCCATCACCTAGACATACCAAGTCCACAGAATGAATTGTTTCATATGCCTAAGGCTGTCAGTGTGAAGGGAAGAACCACCCCCACCTCATTCCCTGGCTGGTAAGAGCACAGGCCACACAGGCTGAGTGAGTGGGTGCCAATCCCAAAGGCCTAACCTCTGTGTACCCACTTCCTGGTCTGTGAACTGCAAATAATCATCTTACCAGCCCTCTGCATCTGTATATTCATCTAACCATATTTAAGGAGTCAAAATTATTTGAAACAAATGCTCCCAACTGGGCGTGTATCAACTTTGTTGTCATTGTCTAAACAATACGACACACACAGTAAATACAACACGATATGTATAATGTTGGGTGTTGTTAGTAATCTAGAAATAATCTGTAGTCTAAACGAGGCTGTGCATAGGCTGTGAAGAGTCTGTACCATTTTATATAAGAGACTTGAGTATCTAATGGACTCCTGGAGCCCATTTCCATGACACTGAGGAACAACTGGACCTCCCTGGGGCTGTTACAAAGACTGAACAGTCCAATGTGTAACAGCAGTTACAATCCCACCTGCCACATAGCAAATGTTGGTTACATACATCTGAGTGATTGCAGCTGGCATGATCATTTCCTCTCTACCCTCCCCCATCCCCCACTTCTCTGCCCTTTTCTCTCCCTCCCCCACTCAGGGAGCTTGCATTCCTTATTATTCTTGCCACTGTGGCAATATATCTGATAAAACAAGACAGGGAGGATTTATTTGGGCCCCTGATTGCAGAGGGTTCGGTGTGCATTCCTTCTGTCCCATATGCTCCTGCCTAAGTCAGAATCGGCTCATGTCAGTGCCACAGTTTGTACCATCCATATCTCCCAGATGCTCTTGCATTAAAGTCTTGATTGCTAGCATCTGGTCCTATAAGGGGGTAGCGGAACCTTTAAGAGGTGGGGTCTAGTATAAGGAAGTTAGATCACTGAGAGAATACCCTTGAAGGGATATTGGGACTCTGGCCCCACCTCCTCTCAGTCTTCAATTCTTAGCCACCATTCACAGAACACTTTCCTTCACCATCAGTTTCCACCCTAAAGTACCACATCCACCGCAGGCCACAAAGCAATGAGTCAACCCATCACGGACAGAACTACTAAAATTAGAAGCCAAGTGAAACATTCTTCCTCCTGACATTTGTTTCATCCCTGGCATTTTGTCTCAGGGACAGGAAGCTGACTGACACAAGTACTTTCTATACGGCGCTCTAGTTTAGTAGTTCTCAACCTGTGGGATGAGATATCAGATATCCTGCATATCATTTACAATTCATAACAGTAGCAAAACTACAGTTATGAAGTAGCAACAAAAATAATTTTATGGCTGGCAGTCACCACAACATGGGGGACTGTATTAAAGGGTCGCAGCACTAAGAAGCTTGAGAACCACTGTTCTGCTTAATTGAATCTTTTCTGCCCTCTGTGCCCCATGCTGTTGTGGGCACACCCTTCTGTTACCTTGTGTACTCTTGGTCTGTGAGAAGGACCAGTGGACTGCAGAGGCGACAAAACAGTGGCACTCTTAAGCAGCCGGTTGAAGCATCCTTTGAATGATCCTCTAAGCCCCTTGGGCCTGCAGGTCCCCAGAGGACCCCCTGCACCACGCAGGGCAGCAGAGTGAGGCACCCTAACCTGCGAGAGACCTTGTTCCCATTTCTTCGCAACATTGTTTCCCTCATCACCTATTCACAGAACAGGGCCTTTTACCATCTCAACCAAGATCTGTTTTGCCAAGGAATTTGGGTGAGGCTGAACATGCCACGCTCCATCCTGCTAAGCTAGTGTAGAAAACACTATTCAGTTCTTCCAGAACATTCCAGAGCCCCAGATCTGTTCGGTTTTGCTTTCAAGGCAAATAGCAACTTGGGCAGGTTGACATCAATATTTTCTTTTCTTCTGGAGGGAAGGATGCCAGTTGTTTGCACAGAGACTAATAATTCCGCCTTTGCGGAAAGTGTGCAGGGCAGAGTTTTGCAGCAAACATTTGCAAGCATGAGGGAGAGAGCCTGGCTCGGAGATGGCTGCCCTGTGTGTTCATCCACGAGGTCCCTTCCCGGCCACACCGCTGTATTTCAGCCTCTGATTCAGAAACGACCCTTCCTTCCCTGTCCCTACCGTGGTCGGTGCTGCTTTCTCAAGAGCAGTCTGCATGGGAGGCTGAATCCAAGGGGAAGTGCTTTCTAAACACCAACTGACATCCTTTAGCTAAAAAGGAATATTGGAGTAATCGTTTCAAAAGTGCTTATTGGGCTGAGAGCACTTCAGACATGACAACAAAACAAAAAAAACAAAAACAAACAAACAAACAACAATAACAAACTGTCCAGGGCTGCCCTGACTATATAACTGGGACCTTCGGAGAAATCCCAAATCGTTTCTGGTTGTTATGTCTTTTTATATCCCAGATTAACCCCAGAAACAGCAGACTAATTGGAAGGGTTGCTGCTTCACATCTGTCACTATAGATTTGTTCAGTGCCACATGTACAAAACAGCCCTAAGCACTATCTTCAAGTGTCAGATGTAAGACGAATTTTAAAGGTTTTTTTCTATAGTTGGCCCACGTAGCCCATGCACATGGCACATCCATGGAACCAACCAATCATGGATGAAATATATCCAAAAATAACAGAAAGAGGTGTCAACACTGAGCATGTGCAGACAGTTTTTCTGTCATGCTAAACAACTATTTGCCTAGCTTTGCCATCGTATCAGGGATTATCAGTAATCTAGAGACAACACACAGTAAACAGGAGGAAGTGTGTAGGTTATATGCAAACATCTGAACATTTTATTGGAATCCACGGGGATCTTGGGACCAATCTCCTTGGATACCAAGAAATAATAGTGCTCATAGCCCCAAATGTTGCTACTAATGTAATACCACCAATACTTCATGGCTATTCTAACACGAAGCATGCATGTTAGAAATACATACATACATATATATAATGTTATATAATATTATATATATTCATTATAATGAATATATATGACCTTTCTAAAGTTTATTAGGATGTTTTCCTCCATTATAATGGACCTATGTGACCTCTCCAAAGTTTATTAGCCAGATCACCTTTGTCATTTGGCACTACAAACAAAGAGCTTACTAACGAATGAGCTAAGTTATTTACCCTGTGATAAGCACAGGTTTATCTGAGTCCAAAGATTATGTTATTTCCATTCTACACAGTCCATGTGTGTTAGGCAGATTCTAAGATGACCCCTTCTCCAACTGTTCAAACACTAATCTAAGTACTGCTGGGATGGGTTTTTATAGGCAGGTTTCACATCAGTTTGCCTTAAGGTTTCCTGGGTAGGCTGTCTCTAATGGTCCCCCCAAAACAAGACTGTTAGCAGCTGTGACAGAAGAGCACCTCAGTTTGGACCATCAGGCTCAGTGTGCTCACCTGTTGACCTCAAAGCGAGGGCTACTGTGTCACAGAAAATGACTAGACACTTGTAGATATGGAGAGCAGTCTTTGGTGAATAGCAGTAGAGATGAGAAGGCCCTCAGATGAATTGAGTGAAAAGAGCCTCTGAGCTTCAGATGACAGTGTAGACCAGGATGGTCCACTCTGTGATGTCCTGAGGAAGGGACTCATCTTCAATGCTAGGTTCCTGATCCCTGGAGACTGTACAATGATTGCTTTACTTTTAGCTGCTCAGTTTGTAGTGACTTATTACACAGGAATACAGAACTAGCAAGGTTGTCCTTCAGTACCCATGGGAAAGGGTTATATAAACCTGCAAATGTGTATCCCCTCCATACAACAGTTTGTATATGTCTAGGACCTTCCACACCCCCTTGTATACTTTAAATCATCTCTAGATTAGTCACAACACCTAAGCAGTGTAAATGTCATTTAAATAGCTGTTTATACTGTAGTGCTTACAGAGAGCAGCAAGACAAAGTCTTGCTCTGTACATATACAGACAGCCTTTCCCCACAAATAGCTGAAACTTGAGTTTGGCTCAATCTACTGATAGGGGACCTATGGCTATAGAGGGACGGTTATACTTGACTTCTTCCATGATGTGGGATGGGAGATTTGAAAGGAGATGTTGAGAATGCTCTAAAGCCTAGGATGCTCAAGAAGGGTCATGGAGAACGGAGCCAAAGATGATAAGAAAGCCAACCACTTGCACTAGATATGCAAATGATGGCCATGGGTAGCAAGGGCTCAACCCAGGGCATGTGGCAGAGGAGACCAGAGAGCATCACATGAGTCCCATATGGGAAATGGGCAAACTAGAGGTTTTTTGTTATTGTTGTTCTAATATGTCACTGCATGAGAAGAAGTCTTCCACAGAAGCCCAGCTAACTGGGTAAATGAGCCCTGGAACCACTGGAGTTGCATCCATAGAGGTTTCTACCTTGTCCTAGAACAATAAGAGCCAAAGGAACCAGTGGCCAGGACTAACAGTGTTACTATAAAGACATTAATTAGGAAGTCCCTTTTTATCTGTGGCCAGGTGGTTTTTGATGACCCATGGCAACCCCATGCAGATCACACCTGTTCTCTATGTTTACTTCCAGTTAAGCCATGGGGCTCCTGGCTTAACTATTTCATCCTCTCCCAGGACCCTCATGAAGCAGGGCTTTGAATCCCTTCTACTCTAGGGAGGCCTTAGACTCAGAACTGAAGGAACAGTCCAGAGCTCTTGTCACTGCTTTGCCCCTGTTCCAAGGGCTGTCATTGGACAGCTCTGACCACACCAGCTACAAGACGCCTTCATCACACCAGTGCCTCAGCAGAAGCTGTACTAGTATTTTAACCCCCCCGCGCACCTGTTTTGTTGTTAGTACCAGTATCCTAGGTAGAACATGACCTCTGCTGCTGGAGCACCATCATTTCCAGCAGAAAGATGGCCGGCGATACTGCTGATCAGTTGTAGGGCACCATATTCACAGGCAGCATGCTCTGGTCTGCATTCAGCTGGCCTGAGGAGTGACTGACACCAGGTAGGTGAGGTCATCATATGGGGGTGTGGTCAGTTTGAGGGTGGAGAAGCAGACGTCATGCAGGGTCTCATGGATGCAGTAGATTTCATCAGTGTTCTCCACAAACTGGGGCTCAGAAAGTGTGGTGTTGCAGAGCTTGACCTTGGTGGCTAAGACTATGCCAGAGGGTATGATGTCTAAACTGGTGCCACCCCCCAGTGCCCTCTGTGTAGTGGCCTTTTGCCCAGTTATTTCCTGTGCTGCTCTGGCCTGTCAGAACAAAGAGAATATTAGAGACACACATAGGAATCCCAGATTGTGTCATTAAAACTCTGAAGAGCAAGCTGGGACTATTCTTGAGAGACCCTGGATAATCTTTTAGACACACTTTTGTTTCCAAAGGTAAAATTTCCGTAAATTAATGACCCTCAAAAAGGCCGAGATCCAGAGTGTTGGGGAAATGTTGATCTCAGTTGCTAAGCTACAGCTGAGGGGAGTAGAAGCACTGCTGTGCTGTTGCTATGGAAACAACAATGTTCTGTGCATGTCAGAAAGCTGAGAGGATTCTGAGTTTTTACCCCATGGAAATGTTTGCGATGAAAACGCTTAGCCAGGTTTTAAACGTTACACAATATAAACATATGCCATCTATGCTGTAGCACCTCATTATCTTCAACCTTTCTGATTTTATAAATTGATTTAAAAATAAGAGTCACCTTTCCAAGACTCGGGGTCGGGGGGGTGGGGTGGGAGAGGTTGGAATTAAACTGGGGAGCTGAATATGGTGGCATATGCCAGGAAGGCCAGTACTGAGGTGGTAGAGGTAAGAGGATCATCCTAGGGTGTATGAGATTGTCTCAACAAAAGAATCAGCTTGAAGGAAAGGAGCCGCCTCTGAAAATAGGCACAGAGAACATTCTGTAGATACTCTTAATTATGTATAATTAAAGAGTCAGTGCAAGGCAGATCTAAGCATTTGGTCTACACCTTGGTCACTGAAGTGGTTACCTGGCATCACTGGTCCTTTGAAATCACCTGCAGCCTGTGATGCCCTCTTTGAAGACTTTCATCCTCTCCACCCCTCCCCCTAGAGGCCTCTCCTCATGGAGGCCTTTAACAGCCCCTACAGGCCCACGCTCTCCTCTGAGCTGTCAGGAGTGAACAGACATGATATTGTCAGCTGCATAGGTGAGGTCAGGACTTGTGGTCTGTGGACACAGGCTCAGCTGGGCACTGCACACACAACTATAAAGCCCATGGCTGCTGGGAAGGGGTGAGTCATTTGGCCAGCTCTCATGGAGCATGACGACTTACCGAAAACAAAGTTGTCTGGCCTGAAGATCTGGCCAAAGGGTCCTGACCTCACTGAGTCCATGGTGCCCGGCTCCAGGTCCACCAAGATGGCCCGAGGTACGTATTTGTTGCCTGTGGGGACAAGAGCTGACTTACAACTGGGCTTGGCAAGGAGATAGATGTAGCTGCATAATTCATTACAGAAATCCCAGCATTGAGACAAAGGAAGAAAAGGAAAATGGAGACAGGAGGCATGCAGAAATCTTCAGGAGCTATAAAGTGCTTTTATTTATTTATTTATTTAATTTTTGCAGTTGGCATTTTCAATGAGATGCAGAAAGCATTTCCTTGTTGTTTGCATGCTCCTAGGCCACTTCCTCTGCCACAGCATGGAAAGCAAGGCTGATATCCAAACCCTTACCAGCAGCTTCATTATAGTGCACATTGATTCTCTCCAGCTGCAAGTCGCTGTCACCATGGTAACTGCCAGTGGGGTCGATGCCATGTTCATCGCTTATCACCTCCCAAAACTGAAATGCAGAGAATCACATCATGCTTAGGATCCTAACTGTCACCCAGAAAGGCCTTGGTCAGACAGCAGGCAAGAGCCTAGGGAGCTGCTGGCCCCTGTGTGTTTGGGCAGCAGCTGCCGCAGAGGGTCTTGGAAATGCGCAGTGAGTGCATCGGCCATATTATGACCAGAGATGCAGGGCTGGGAGGAGCCTGGAGAAGGAAGTGGGCACAGCAGATCCCCTGCCAGAACTGCAGAGGCAGCTGTTCTCTCACTCCAGGTAAGGGTGAATTTCTGTGACAAGGGGATTGAAGATTCCTGACACAGACCCAGCACCTCATTGAAATGCATAGGTTTATAGCTGTCATACATACTGGCCTTGAATGGACGAGTTTAGAGAGAAGCCTGAGGGGGAACAGAACAACAGTGGAAGGCTGGTTATTATTAGGATGCAGCTTCTATTGTGAACCTCAAACAGGAAAGAGGTGGGGGGTAGACATTTTTGTATCATGCCCACCCACATACATACACTGTGCCTGATATGAACACCTCACGGTGGCTTGGAGTTATAGCGCTACCTAGTGCCATCATTTGCTCACAAGTGGAAATAAGACTATCATGTTGTATGTAGACATACATGTAGACAGTGCCCATGTGAACAGGATTTATTTAGGATCCTCATCTGCATGGTGCTACATTTGAAACACATGTCTAGATAAAGACTGAAAGTCAATTACAAAAGAGAAATATTCTAGGCCAGTACCCTTTAAGCATCCAGGATCAAACAGATGTGGAGTTTCTTTACTAGGAAATGACAAGCGGAGTATGCAGGAATTGATGGGTATGGGGGACCAGGTGGCAAATTGGTGGGGATAAGTATGTAGCAAAATCAGGTCACTTACATAGGGAACAGTGTTCTCCCTAACCCGCAGATTCTGTGGTGCTTAGGCAGACAGTGTGTGCCTGGGTGCCTGGAAACAAGGCAAAATTTAGAGGCATTTGGAAAGGATTAGAAGCCTGGCAAAGGTGTGGTGAAACTAAAGTCGTGGGTAAGAAGCAGGCAACTGCAAGCCGTTGGCTGCTCTTCCATTGTTTCGGCTCCCTCCCCGGATCTATTATTAAATGAGACTAGCAATGGAATGAAAACTCATTGTCTTGAGGTTTGGCCAGTGAGTTCTCCAGGTAGACTGGCATCGTGTCCACTGCCCCTTTGGAGCCAGCCAGGCCATCTTCCACCATGCTTTCACACTGATAGGTGTTAAAAATGTGAGTAACCACACACTTCCGGAAGAAGAGACGATGGCGGTGTGGGAGCTTATTAGCAAGGGAGTTCAGCTACTCCTACACCCTTGGTGGAAGTCCTGCTTTGGGACAGGTCATTCTCTCAAACAAGCACAGAATTTGGGAGGGACTCACACGGGGTGCTGAGAGAGGAATGGCACACCCACCTCGCTAGCCCCCTCAGCTGACTCAATCCTGGTGATCAACGGGATGATAGATGCGACAGCCAGACTGCTCTTACATCTGACTGTGGTGGTTTGAATGAGAAGGTCCCCTGTAGCAATTCTTTGGCCCACCAACCAGCTCCCAAATCATGGCAGAGACTTATTGTTAGTTTTGAATGCTCTGCCTAGCTTAGGCTCATTTCTGGCCAGCTCTTTTAACTTAAATTAACCGGTTTCTCTTTATCTACCTTTTGCCTCACAGCTTTTCACTTTTCTTTCCTTCTTTATATCTTACTTTGCTTCCCCTGTCTGGATCAATTTCTGGCCCCAGGTGTCTCTCTCGTTCTCTCCTCTCTCTTCTCTCGATCCTAGAATTTTCCTCTTACTTATTCTCTCTGCCTGCCAACCCAGCCTACCCTTGCTCTACCTAGCTACTTCCTGTTCAGCTCTTTATTAGACCAATCAGGTGCCTTAGGCAGGCAAGGTGAAACAAATGCAACACATCTTTACATAATTAAACACATATCCTTACATCATTAAACAAACGCAGCATAAACAAATGTAGCACACCTTTACACAGTTAAAGTAATATTCCACAGCATAAGCAAATGTAACACATCTTTGCATAGTGAAATAGTCTACAACAGTCCCCCGAAGACTCAGGTATTTTGAACAAGTATTCCCAGCTTGTGGTACTGTTTGGGGAGGTTTAAGAGGTGCAGTCTTATTAGAGGAAGTGTGTCACTCAGTGTCTGCTTTGAGAGTGTAAAGGCCCAGGCCATTTCCGGTTGCTCTGTCTACTTTGTATTTGTGGTTTAAGATGTGAACTGTTAGCTTTCTGTTCAATTCACCGTACCTGCCTGTGGTGGCCACACCCCCGGGGAATGATGGTAATGGACTTTCATTCCTCTGGGACCATAAACTCAAACAAACTCTTCTTTTTATAAGTTGTCTTGGTCATGGTGTTTTATCACAGCAACAGAAAAGTAACTAAAGTAGCTGAGTGAGGTCTTGCCACTCAGATAAGCTTCTAATTTGTGAAAAGAGAGCCTGAGGCATTTTCTGATCCTAAAAAGTGACTGGGTTAAAAGCCTGCTCTAAATGTCATTTGAGGGGCAGAGTTCCATCCCAAGCAGGTAACAGAGTTTGGCAGTGTCCTCCACATGGTTCTAGCTTTAGAGTCATGATGGATGCAAGACTAAAGGGGTTGTGGAATCTTCCTCTGTGGTTTCAGAGGGCCACCGGGGCCTGGCAACATGTGGGAGGGGAATCCCTGTGTGAGATCCTGAGAGGGCAGGAGACCCTGGGAGGCCATTTTTCACAGCTGTGGACATGAAGCCCAGGCTACATTAGAGACCCAGACATGTTAGAAATGCCAGAGCCATGAGATACCTGCCAAGGAGAGCTGCATACTGGGAGTGGGGCCAGCCAGACCAAGAGAGAGATGTGTGTCACGGGGAGAAAGACCAGAAAGTAGAGTCATCCAAGCCCTTTGAAATTAAATTCCCAGATATGGGACTTTGATCTAGAGGATTTGGTGTTTGTGCTGAGTTCTAGTCTTGTTTGTGTCCAGTATTTCCTCACTGTGCCCCCAGTCCTCCTTTTGGGAATGGAAATGCATACTCTGTGCCATTGTATATTGAAAATAAGTAATTTGCTTTCTTATTTTACAAGTCACTCTCTCTCAAAAGAGACTTTGGACTTCTAAACAGGGTTGAATCTATAGAAGACTATCAGGACTTTTGAAGTTGGACTAAAAGCATTTTTGTATTATACTATGGCCACGAACTTATGAGGACCCGGTTTTGGAATGCGGTGGTTGGAATGAGTGACAAACTCTTGGAGGAAGCATGTGACTGGAGGAGGGCATTGAGAGTCTAAAGACTCACGCCACTTCCAGTTTACTCTCTGCTTTGTGCTTTCTGTTCAAGATGTGACCCCCCATGCTCCAGCCACCACCCCAGCCTGCTGCCCTGGCTCCCTGCAGCAATAACGATGGATTCTTACCACTTTGTAACTAACTGTAAGTGCAAACAAGCCCTTCCTTCTTTAAGTTGCCTTGGTCATGGAATTCTATCACAGGAAAGGAAAAATAACACACATAAACACAGAATAGATTGTGGTGGTATTGTGTTCCCCAAAATATTGTGTACTCTAATAAATTTATCTGGGGTCAGAGAACAGACAGCCACTAGATACAAAGGCTAGAAAATGGTGTCACTCACACCTTTAATCCTAGCATTCCAGAGATAGAAATCCCTCTGGATTTCTGTGAGTTCAAGGCCACATTGGAAATAGCCAAGCATGGTGACACACGCCTTTAATCCCAGAAAGCCAGCCTTTAACCCCAGGGAGTGGTGGTAGAAAGCAGAAAGATATATAAGGCGTGAGGACCAGAAACTAGAAGCATTTGACTGGTTAAGCATTTGGCTGGTTAAGCTTTCAGGCTTTGGAGCAACACAGTTCAGCTGAGATTCATTCTAGATAAGGACTCAGAGGCTTCCAGTGTGAGGAAACAGGACCAGCTGAGGAAATGGCAAGGTGAGATAGCTGTGGCTTGTTCTGTCTCTCTGATCTACCAGCATTGACCCCAATAACTGGCCTCGGGTTTGATTTTATTAATAAGAACTTTTAAGATTCATGCTACAATAGATGAGTGGATGAAAATTCCTGAAAAGAAGCTGTGTTTGGCTGTGAACAAAATACTCCTAGAAGGAGTCTGTGTCTGCAAAGACTGATGGGTCAATTGGAATTTTAGTACTATGGAGAAATTAGAACTTTGTAGGTTCGGAGGCAAGTTACTTTATCTTGGTCTAGTTTTAGCCTCTGAGACAGCCATTCCTTGCCTCACTCTGTATCTGAACTGACACCTCATGATAATAAATAAAAAAACCTCTTAGAAACTATTGACTTATCAGAATACTAGTTTCCAACAATCCAAGAGCTAAGAATGTCATCAAATAACATCTTGACCTATAGAGACGTGCCCCCCCCCCCCATTTCAATGTATCTGCCTCTCTGGTGTACCCACCACGGTACTTCAAACTTGCCTTGATGTATGACTTTTGTTGGCTTTATAAAACTATAAAAAAAAATTCATAAAACTGCTTCCACATTGGAACACAGAATTTGGGGTAATTCAAAATGGCTCCAGAATACAGTTTATTCCCTTTAAAATGAGAGCTGTGGTTTAATGTCAAAACTAGAAAGAACAACTACTGAAGTAAGAGGTGACAGCATACAATCAGACTGGAGATTTGCAAGAAGCTGCGTGTGAAGGTCTCCTACAGGAGGGTTTAAGATACAGGTGGCAATTTGATGGATTCCCGTTTGTGATCTGAATATTGATACACAGGCATCTGAAACATCTGTGGGAACACACAGCATCTCTGAGAGCATCACAGGCATCCTTCAGGAAGTCAGGATCATGCCCTAATAATTGCTAAGAACTAACATAGGAGTTCCTTAGTTCTCTGTCTATCATTTTCCAAAGCAGAGCATGGGGAAGTGTGGTGATCATGGTGAACTTAAGCGATGATCTGCCTGGTGGTCCTAGACACAAAGCAATCCACCCATGGCTTCCTGTAGCATTAGCCTTTTCAGTTTCTTCCAAACCCAGAGCCTCCGACTCTATGGCCTCTTGAGGGCTTTGGTGGGAAAAAAAGTTGCAACCTCTTTTTATGCTTTGTTTTTGCACATATCATATTGTAGACTGCTGTGAGATGCTGTGAATATGTGTTGCTCTGATTGGTTGATAAATAAAGCTGCATTGGCCTATGGCAGGACAGGATAAGGTTAGATGGTACATTCAAACTGAAGACAAGAGGAAGAAGGGTAGAGTTGAGGGGACACCAGCCCACTGCCGAAGGAGCAACAAGATACCAACAGACCCATAACACCATGGCAACATAGAGATTAATAGAAATGGGTTGAGTTAAGTTATAAGAGCTAGCTAGCAGGCTGGGCGATGGTGGGGCATGCCTTTAATCCCAGCACTCGGGAGGCAGAGCAGAGCCAGGTGGATCTCTGTGAGTTCAAGGCCAGCCTGGGCTACCAAGTGAGTTCCAGGAAAAGGCGCAAAGCTACATAGAGAAACTCTGTCTCGAAAAACCAAAAAAAAAAAGAACTAGCTAGCAAAAAGCCTGACCCATAGGCCATATAATTTGCAATTAATATTAAGCCTCTGAATGATTATTTTATAAGCGGCTGTGGGACCTCAGGGGCAGATGGGACTGGAGAAACTTACAGCTACAGTGGACTCTTTAAATTGCCTGGTGTCTGGAAAAAAACTCATATCAGAGGTAAAGAATCATTAAGGTAAGGAAAGAAGACAATATGTGTAAATAATTGGTAGGAGTTAAATTAAATTAGGGGTCCTAGAACCATTTGTTTGACCAAACAGCTAGGTTCTGGGAGCTTCCTCAAGTAGACACATAGGATTTGACTGTAACACGGCAGTCTTAGAGATTTCAGTCAGTTTTTGGTGTATCTCTTATAAATATGAATGGGCATGGGTTAGTAAGATGGCTATCAAGTACAGGTCTTTTATCACCAAACATGACCATCTGAGTTCAATCCCTGGGACCCCACATGATAGAAGAGAACCAACTTCTGCAAATTGTTCTTTGACCTCAACATGTGTGCTATGGCCCATGCAACTTTCTCCATAAATAAATATAATTTTTAAAGGCTTTTAAGAGCTGGAGAAATGACTCAGCAGGAAAGAACACTTATTACTCTTACAGAGGACCTGGGGTCAGTTCCTGGCATCTACATGGTGGCTCTCAACTATAATTCTAGTTCTAGAGGATCTGGTATCTGATTCTGGCCTCTGTGAGCACTAGGCACTCACATGGTATACATAGATATGTGCAGACAAATACACACTCATAAAAAATAAAAATAAATAGAATATTTAAAAAGATGTTTTTAGTGAGTATGGATAGGACTGAAGAGATGAGTCAGAGGTTAAAAGCACTTACTGCTCTTACAGTGGAGTTCAGTTCCCAGAACCCATTTCATGCAGCTCACAACTTCCTGTAACTCTAAATTCAGGGGATTTGAAGCCTCTGTCCTCCTCGGGCATCTTCATTCATATGCACATACTGACACACTGACACACAGACACACAGACATACATAATCAAAAATAAGTAGATCTTAAAAAATGGAGAGGCAACCAAATACCACTACACCAGGAGACCCGAGCCAACAGAGAAAGGAGGATATATAGATATCATGTAGGGAGAAGAAAAATATTTGAAAATCTCATGAGTATCTTTAGATAAGACAAAACAGTGAGTCTGGGAAATAAGAATAGAAGACCTGGCCAGGTGTGGAGGCTCATGCTTGTAATCTCAGCTCCTCAAGAGCTGAGGCAAAAAGATTACATGAGTTCAAAGTTACAACTAAAATGTCCACAGACACAGCCTTATCCTTATTTAGAAATCTGTTGTGCTTATGAAAGCCTTTTGTTGTTGAAATACTCTATCTGGTAATTAAAAATGAATTGCTGTCCTTAGGTTCTCTCCTGGAGCTTCTCCACTGGGGGGTCATGTGATTCCTTTTATGAGAAGCTGCACTTAGAAAGATAACAAATCCCAGGATCAGAGAGAGAGAGAGAGCAGTGGGATAAGTGTTGTGGTCCTTACAAATGTCTCTGCCAATTGTCTTCACTTTTTTTAAAATAAACTCATCACAGAAAGACCATTGAAAATATTAGGGCTGAGAATTCATGAATAAAACTCAATTCTTATGTTCTTGTACATGGAAAAAAAACAAAACCCAAAAACCAACAACAACAACAACAACAAAAAAAAAAACAAAAAACAAAAAAAACAATGAGTTCAAAGTCAGTCTGGGCTACACAATGAATTCCAAGCCATCCTAGGCTATAGAGGGAGACCATGTCTCAAAATAAAATATTAAAACTAAAGTCTAAAGAATTTTTAAAAAAGGTTTTCAGGAACCACAAAATGTAATAACATCAGGAAAATCCAGCGGAGACGCTGGAAGAAAAGTTGGATAACTCTTCTAAAAAGTAGAGTTAAGAAGGAGGAGGAGGAGGAGAAGGAGAACTGGGAAGCAGGAGAGAATAGTCTGGAAGGTTCAATAGCACATAGATAGGAACTCTACAGATAAGAAATGGGAAAAAACGGAGGGAAATATGATCATCTAACTATATGAAGGAAATGACTGAAAACAGGGATTTTTAGATACAGTTCTCCATGGGCATCTATCACTTCTTACAATCTAAGGCATGATGTAGTTACTTTGAAATTAATTTTCTCAAACCAGTTCCTTGGGGGAAAGACAGAGATTTATACATGAAACATGGTGCAAACTAGAGGAGATAGGGAAGAAGCCACAGCTGAGTCCTGCAGCCTCTGGGATGGTATCAGTCATCCTAAAGAGCTCTTCAGAGATGTCCCCAGTTGAGGCAAGGGAGTAAAGCTCTATACTCCCTTCCATCTGGCCAGTCCTGACCATCAGGGCCATGACTTTGGGGAGGCCATTCTCTTAATCTGAAGACAGCTATGACAAAGGAATACCCTGATGGCCCCAGCTACCCGCAGCTGGGGGAAGCGAAAGCCTCAGAGAAGTCTGGCAGTCTCTACAACTTCTGCTTTGCTACTTAAATGACAGACTTGTAGTTTTTAAAGTCTTTTTAAGTGCATGTTGACTAAGAGCTCCTCCTTATGAGACACTGCCTCACTGGTGTCTGCAGAGGGTGTGTACTGGCTACCCACAGCAGGAATGAGTACAACCTTGGCTGGGAGCTAAATCTGGGAGCAATGGAGGCAGTCCTATGCTACCTGTATGTGGAGTGTGGATTCCAACCCTACCTGTATGTGGAGTGTGGATTCTCTCCAGTCAGAACAATGCAATTAAAATGCCCATTGCTGTTCCACAGGGAGATGGCTCCTCCTGTTTGCAGACTCCACATCTATCTCAGTTGGGTCTGAACACAAGTAGAGGAAAAACGAGTGATTTACTGAGAAACTTCAACACCCACCCCCACTCTGCAGCTAGGCTTATTCAAAGAGAAAACAATAACTGTGTGTTTCTTAGAAGTGGTGAATTAGAAGTATTTGCATCTTTAGTGATTTTTCAATTTACAAAAGACCAATAATCTAACACTGTGTCATGAAACTTGCTTAAGCTTTTACTATCATGCAAGTTACATAAATGGAGTTCAGGGTCTCATTAACAAACCTATTTCTTCGTCTCATTTATATTCTGCTTATTCAATTGGTGCCTATTAAGTGCAGAAAGCTGGTGAGGTGGGTAGGAGAAAAGAGAGAAAAGCCACACCAAGTGTCTGCTAGGTTCAGTAACCAGCAATGATACTACACACACACACACACACACACACACACAGAGAGAGAGAGAGAGAGAGACAGACAGAGAGAGACAGAGAGAGAGAGACAGAGAAAGAGACACAGAGAGAGAGACACAGAGAGAGAGACAGAGAGAGAGAGAGAATCTCTTTACATGTGAAGAAATTGGCTCAGGAGGGTTAAAAGAAGGCTCTTCCGTGCCCCCAGTATCATACAATACCAGAAAGAAAGGAAGAAAAAAATAAAACAAACAAAAAAAACAGTAATTGCATCTCCTGATGCAGACAGCGCTTTTTCTGGAGATTCACAGCCAAGCAGTTTCCTAGGCAACCAGCACCCAGCCTCCAGGACTGTCTGCCTGAACTCAGAGGAAGGAGGAATGCAGCCAATGTCTACTCACCCCCTCATTTCCTGCCTTAGCGATGATGCTGCAGCCCTTTGTTGGGGTGTTAATGTGGCAAAAACAGAAAGCCCAGAGGCCTGTCCATGGGATTCTATTTCAAATGAGCTATTTCTACTCACTGAAGGTCCAGATCCATTGAGAACCTTGCTTGTGAGAGCGCTGAGCTCATTTCTATTTTTATTCACACCCTTGGTTCCTTTTTTGGGGGGGAGGAGGGGGTCCTTGGAGCAAGAATGAGTCCTCTTTATTCACATGAGGTGGGACCCTCTGAGACCCGTGAGAAAAGAAAGCCCTCCCCTCCCCCAGCCCTGGCCATGGGAAAAGGCTCGCCAGTGTGCTCTCCAGTTCCCAGACCAGGATGGGGACAGGACTAGCATGTCTCTGTGTGAAACATCCTGTTTGGCCTGGTGCCAGGTCTTTGCTTACTGTGCGCTTTCCCAGTGGACCTAGAAGATGGTCTCTGGGACTTAAGGAATTTGCTTTTCAGGTGAGTGCCATCACCACCTTCGCCTTTCTGCCCTCATCCATCCAATGCATTTCCTTTGCCCATTACTGAGAAGCAGAGACACACTTGCCCTTCTGACACCCATGTGAATGCAATCCAAACTCCTGCGTGTTGATAAAATCCATCTCCCCTGGTAATATATGGAAGGACACATCGGTGGACCAACAGGTTACATCTTTGCTTACCATTTCATATACCAACTGCCAGCTGCAGAGTAGTCACAGGTCATGATCAAGAGATAGCAGCCTCACTGTGGTCCTGGCCCACAGGGATGGGCTTGGTTCTGAGGTGTGGGAAGTCATCCACTGCCAGGATCTGGAGCTGATGGGTGTAAGTGCCTGGCAAAGTCCCCAGACTTGATAGGGTATGGAGTCAGGCTTTGTGCTCTGGAAAGGGCAGTGCATGAGGGAATATAGGGGTCAGAGAACACTCTGGCAGACAGACAGACAGGGAAAGAGGCCATTCATAAACAAGATGGCATTCTTCTGGCTCCTTCTTCTCCCAGGACAAAGAGTTGACAGTTCCTTCCTCCTGTGGTGGACTCCCTCTGGCTGATCTGCCTTGACACGGCCTAGGCAGGCCCTGACCCTGGACGCTATAACCCAACTAGCTCACTTTTCCTTGTCTAATTTGACCAGTCTAAAATGAGGTGAGGGGGACCTGACCTATGCTACCCCAAACACTTAAAAACCCAATCCCTCCTCAGGGAGGAGGGTGCAGATTTCAGTTTCTGGATCTCCTTCCCACACGTGGTGAGTTTGTCTTGGGGGGGGGGACGGCGCTACATGGATACACTTTCCCTTTTAACAAAACATGTTTGCTTGCTGTGACTATGACCTATTTCCTAGATTTTAATTCTTTAGTCAATGGAGAAAACAAACCCAACCCAAGACCCCTAGACGGTAACATTTCGGGGGGAGGGGGAGATTCATCCCCCAAGTTCATGTAATTGGAAGGCTACTGACTCATTAAGGTCAGTATGAACAAAGCCAAACTCAGAAAGGACAGGAAGGGTGTGGTGGTTTGAATGAGAATGCCTCCCTTTGGCTCAGGTGTTTGAAGGCTTGGTCCTCAGTTGTTGGAACTGTTGGGGAAGGACTGGGAGGTGTGGTCTTGTTGGAGGAGGTGTGTCACTAGGAGTGGGCTTTGAATTTCAGAAGCCCAGGCCAGGCCCAGTCTCACTCTCTCTCTCTGCCTACGACTGGCAGATCTGATGTGAGCTCTCAGCTACTGCTCCCGTGAGGGCCTCCCTGCCACTCTACTTCCCACCAGGATGCTCATGGACTGAGCCACCAATTCAGTGCTTTCCTATATGAGAACTGCCTTGGTCGCGATGTCTGTTCACAGCAATAGAACAGCGACTAAGACAAAGGGTGTGATAGTAAAACTCTCCTGGCCTCTTCCCATCCACGAATGGGGGACCCCCAAGTTTAGCAAATGGAATTACTAGGCTGGTAATTTGGTTTCTCCTTTTTCTCTGATAGGGAGATTCCTATTTAGAATTTACCTCCAATGCCTATCAGAGAACAAGAGATTTTTTTTTTTCTGGAGCTGAAATGAAGGATCTCTTAGAGTTAATTATTGATAGCTGGCTTCTGAGAAACTCAATGACCTTTGTTCCCAATGAGATTAAATCTTTCATCTTTACCTCATTAATCATGTCTTCTCAAACTTGAGGGCTCTGTCTTATCTCTCCTCTTGTTGCTCATCTCACCTAAATCAAACATGAAAAGGGTCTTTAACAAATAGTCAAGAGTGTGTGAAAGTTCTTTAGAAAGAAAGAGGACTGCTTTCTTAGAAAAATGAGAAGACTGGTCTTGCAGAGGACCCCCGTTGAATTCCCAGCATCCACATGGCAGCTCACAACACCTGTAACTCCAGCTGCAGGAGGGAAGATGCTACCCCCTCACCTTCACAGGCTCCTGTGTATACGTGATGTGCACACACACACACACCTTATAAGAAAAATTAAACATTTTTTAATGTGGGGAGAGGAGTACTGGGCCACTCTCTTTAGGGGGATATGTGAAGTTGCCCTTATCCTGGAGACAGATAAATCTTTTGTTGCTTTTAAAGCTTCTATATTTCTGTCTTTCCTCTGTCCCTCTACAGATTTAAAAGACATAAGGCCCACTATTGTTTTAACCTAGAATTTGAGTCATGGTTAAATTTCCCTTTCTTCTCTCTAGAAGCCTTTTGGATTCTAGCCACTCCCATAGTCCAATATGGACTCCTCTGTTGTAGAATATTAGTTGAAGATGTATTATATTCGTTTATGCTGTGGAATATTTGTTTAATAATGCTGAGATGTGTTGCATTCTTTTATGTTGCATTTGTTTAACTCCATGAAGCTGTGTTACTTTGACTGTCTAAAACACCTGATTGGTCTAAGAAAGAGCTGACCGTTCAATAGCTGGGCAGGAGAGAGAAACAGATAGGGCTGCCAGGCAGAGAGAACAAATAAGAGAAGAAGAAAAGGAGAAGGAGAGGAGAATGCCAGGGTCAGACACCCAGCCACACAGCCAGACATGGAGTAAGAAGGAAAGAAAGGAATATAGAATAGAGAAAGGTGAAAGCCCAGAGGCAAAAGGGAGATGGGATAATTTAAGTTAAGAAAAGCTGGCCAGATACAAGACAAGCTAAGACCAGGCATTCATAAGTAAGACTATGTCTCCCTGTATTTATTTGGGAGCTGGGTGGCAGACCCCCAAAGAGTACAAAAGGAAAAACCAACTACATTTCAGTGCCCTATGCTGGGCACCAACATTGTTTTGCGTTCAATACAATGGCTGCACCTTAAGCACCTTAAGCAATTGCTGTCCCAAGCGGCCATTGCAATTCCTCAGCTATCAGCAGCAGTTCAGCCACATGGGCCAGAGCCAGGAGGGAATTCTATTCCCTCAGGTACCAGCTCTGTCATGGCCACCAAAGGAAACCTTATCTAAATCTCTATCTTTCTATAGAACTCAGGATTCAAAGGTTGAAGTAAAATCAGGCTAACTCAGAGAGATTGAATAGAAAATAGCTAACTTTCTCTCCTTGCTCACATTTCCCGAAAAAGGGACAGCCTTCTGCTCAGCCCCAACTCAAGAACCCTCAATACACTTAGTTCCTCCCTACCACTTCCTGTCAGCTAATTGCTACTCAGCCTCCTGTTGTTGTTTGTTTTTGCTCTTCTCCCAAAAAATCACACACAGAGGCTTATTTTTATGTATAAATGCCTGGTCTTGGCTTGGCTTCATTTCTAGCCAGCTTTCCTTAACTTAAATGATCCCGTCTACCTTTTGCCTCTGGGATTTTCCAGTTCTCTTACTCTTACTTCATGGCTTGCTGTGTAGCTGGGTGGCTGGACCCTCGAGTCCTCTTCCTTCTCTGGCTACTTCTTTTTTCTCCTCCCAGAGTTCTCCTTCTATATATTCTCTCTGCCTGCCAGCCCTGCCTAACCTTTTCCTGCCTTGCTATTGGCCATTCAGTCCTTTATTAGACCATCAGGTGGTTTTTGTTTTGTTTGGTTTTGGTTTAGTTTTTTTCCAGACAGAGTTTCTCTGTGTAGCTTTTGGTGCCTGTCCTGGAACTCGCTCTGTAGACCAGGCTGGCCTCAAACTCTCAGAGATCTGCCTGCCTCTGTTGCCCAAGTGCTGGGATTAAAAGCATGTGCCACCCTCCCAGCGACTACAGGTGTTTTAGACAGGCACAGTAACACAGCTTCACAGAGTTAAACAAATGCAACATAAACAAAAGTAACACACCTTAAAATAACATTCTACAACAGCCTCCTGATCCCAGGTTAATTTTATTTAATCAGGGAAATGTAACATGTCATGGCATCCTTAACAAAAGCAGCAGAAACAAATGTAACACGCCTTTAATACAGTTAAAATAATATTCCACAACACTACCCTTCTCTGGGTTGAGATCATGAAATTGCTTTCTCCATTTCTTTGCTATTTGGGGCATACTGCAAAGTAATTTCTCCTGCTATATGCATGCTAGCCTAACTTGGATGAATGATTTTTAAATTTTTTAATAATATGTATTTTTGTTTTAAAATTTATTAATAAAAAACTTGCAATTAAAAAATGATGCACCAAAATTAACCAGCCCCAATGGATGCTTATTTTAAAAATAAAGGAGTGACTGTTCACATTTACCATGTGAGATCCCCACTGAGATTCAAGCCCTGATGGAGGATGGACTTGCCTTATCATGGAGCTGAGCACACCACAGGCAGGAAGTAACAAAATGGCTTTTTTTTTTTTTTTTTTTTCCGTCTTGACCAAAGACCGCATCAAAATGGAGGTGACTGTGTGACTTGATCACCATCATGGTTAGCAACATCAAAATTGTGGCATCCACAGAAGTTACCATTGAGCCCTCAGGGGATCTTGTACCATAGGCACAAACATCCCAGTCTTCTTCTGGATTCCTATGTGATCGTGGAACTGGGAGATTCGAAGTAAACACCGAAACTGGTTCTATTGCCACGCAATGAGGTTAATGACTTTCCTATATCAGAGTAAGGAACTAATATCAGACTTCCCCTGTGGACTTTTTAGATTATGACACATTGTTCCGCATAGCATTATTTACTGGTTTCTAAGAGGGATTTAAATTTTTTTCAAGCCATTTGCACTGTCCAGCTAACATAGAGAACTAATATTTTGAGATAGCTGCGCCTAGAAAGCAGAGTCCAAACATTGGAGAAACACAGATCCCAGCATGGACCTGAAGAATAAATTGCCAGTGCTAGATAAACTACTTCCGGTAGGCAGGTGTGGCTACTAGAAGCAGCTTCAGCATGCTTGGGTAGGAGTCTGGGGATGCAGGCGCCACTGGGTCCTAATGCCTGCTGTATCTCCAGGCCTGTTTTCCTTTTGAAACAGAATGTCCTTTTACTTCTCCCCACCAGACTCCCTTGCTCCACACGTGATGGTTTTTGTTTCTGCCCCACTGCACCCTGGGTACCTCTGCTTTTGCGTTCACCATTCAATTCCAGTGACATAGAGAAGCTAAGAAAACAACAAGAGTGATGCCAACACTTTCTAGTTCTTTTAGATGTTTGGGTTTTGGTGTATGCACACACGTGTGTGTGTGTGTGTGTGTGTGTGTGTGTGTGTGTGTGTGTGTGTGTGTGTGTATGTGTGTGTGTCCCCAGATTACAGGGCTTAAATCCAATTCACATACAGTAAATTGCAGAGATGCTCTCCCACTCTAGACAGCCCTTTTTAATTAGAGGAGAAAATGAACCTGAACCAAGACCCCCTAGACAGTTACAGGAAGAGACAAGGGCTCAGTGACCAGGTAGCACAGCAGTGCCAATATTCACGGGTCACCAGAGGTGGCAGCTAAATACAAGGTGATCCTGTTGGATACCAATGTACGTTCCTTGGGTATGGTAATGGCATTAAGGGTATGTAAGATGATGTCTTTGTCTTTAGGAGGAGTTGGCAGGAATATCTGGAGTCAAATGCTAGGATAACTGTAATATGCTTTCATATAATTCAGCAATGCACACACACAGACACACAGACACCAGCCGTTGAAGAAAGACATTAACAGCTGATGTTACAGGAACGTGTATAATGGCTGACTGTGGTGTTCTTTTGATTTGTGGCTGTCTTAGGGTTTGTATTGCTGTGAAGAGACACCAGGATCATGGCCACTCTTACAAAGGAAAGTATTTATTTGGGGTGGCTCACTTACAGTTCAGAGGTTCAGTCCATTATCATCGTGGCAAGAAGTATGGCAGCATGCAGGCAGACATAGTGCTGGCTACATCTTGATCAGAAGGCAACAGGAAGTGGACTGTGACCCTGAGGGAAGCTTAAGCAAAAAAGAGACCTCAAAGCCCATCCCCACAGTGACACACTTCCTTCAGCAAGGCCACACCTCCTAACAGTGCCACTCCCTATGAGCTTATGGGGGCCAATTACTTTCAAACTACCACACCACAGTGAGTTTCCTGCTTTTTGTTTTGTTTTGTCCAAGCAGGGTTAATGATTGGCTCTAGGCCTGAAGTATAAGTCAGATTTCCTCATAACTAACTGACCTGGAGTTTTAGCCAGATGCATGGTGTGGTTAGTGGCCACCATGCCAGCTTCCTCATAAATATACAATGCAGGAAGGGTGAAATATGGTAAAAACACTACCTCCAGATCCACTCATTGGCTGGGTAGTGGTTTCATGCGCCTCTAATCCCAGCACTCGGGAGGCAGAAGCAGGTGAATCTCTGTGAGTTTGTGGCCAGCCTGGTCCACAGAGTGAGTTCCAGAACAGCCAGAGCAACACAGAGAAACTCCATCTCAAAAAACCAAAACCCAAACAAAACAAATCCACTCATTAAAAATATTTTTCATAAAGCAGGCGGGTAAAGCCTATTTTTATCTTGTATTTTCTTGTTCCCCCATTTTCAATGCTTAATTGTTTTTCTCATTCAAAGGAACATTTTTATCTGATGAACCCTCCTGTGGTCGGAAGTAGAAGCTTATGCTGTGTTGAGATTACACCACAACATGGACACAAGTCTTTTAGGTTGTGGCATGATTCTGCTTTACCTTTTTCTCAGATGTATTTATTTTGTGTGTGTGTGTGTGTGTGTGTGTGTGTGTGTGTGTGTGTGTGTGTGTGTGTGTTCTCGCGTGCGCGCACCTTGGGTGGAGGGAGGAAGACAACTTTTAGAAGTTAGCTGTCTCCTTCCACCACGTGGGTCTCAGATGGAACTCAGGCAGTCAAACGTGGTGGTTAGTGCCTTTACCCATGAGTGATCTCACCCACCCGTGGTTCTGCTCTTAAAGCCTTAAGGAAGTAACTTGCTCAACCAAAGCACACATTTCTGGCCACTTCTGTGCAATTAGCATTAAAAACATAGTTGATACCAGGATGGGCAAAGGCATGGAGAGCCCATGACACTCTTGATCACCTGGACTTTTGGAGTCCAAGGGCAAGAACAGAGCCTTATTTATATCTGTACCCATAGTGCCCATCATCATACATGTTTGCTGACTAAACCAGTGAATAAATGTTAAAAGTAGAAGACAAGGATGTGACAACTGAAGTCTGTAGCAGCCAAGTCATTGTTTCCCTGGCTTAGGATGTTTGTTGACTGAATATAGCAGATTGCTAGCTAATGCTGGGAGGGCTGAGTCATGATTTAGAATTATGAGTATGTAGAATATGTAATTAATCGAGGACTAGATGGTATTACAGAAACAAAACCAACAGTTGTGCTAGAGTAGGTGGTTAGGGGAACAGTCTTTTAAAAAATGTAATTATATTCATAATTTCTGTGTGTGTGTGTGTGTGTGTGTGTGTGTGCCAAAGCAAGAGCATGAAGTCAAAGGAACTTTCTGGAGTTAGTTTTCTCCTTCTACCATGTAGGCCCTGGGGACTGAACTCAGGTCCCCAGTCTTGACGGGAGGGGTCTTACCTGATGGATCATCTTGCCAGCCCCAGGGTACCGTTATTCTGTATACAATGTGTTTTGTTTCTCTTTTGGGTGGACAGAGTCTTGCTATGTACCCCTTAATAGATTTTCTGTATCTCAATAGTAAGGTTTCTCTGCATCCGCAGTAAGCCAAATCAAGCCAAATTGAAAAAGTGAAAGAACAGGTTTATTTTGAGCAAAGAAGCTAACTCCTGGGTGAGATCTCCAGCCCCCAGAGATCAAGGCAGGAGAAGAGGCAGGAGAAGTCACATGTCTGGACTACAACAGGTAGCTTAAATACCCTGTAGGCAAGGGGCTATGACTGTCTTCTATAAGCTGGGTTTGTGCCCAGGTATGGAGTGCTTTACGTGGAGACTTTAGGGGAGGAGTTACCATAGCCACCAAGTACGCAGGACTGGGCTTTTGGGGCCTTCCCTTTGTTGGAAATTCTCTGAGGGTGTGGGGTTTGGGGGGACAGGAATGGGGCTTTCATAGGAGCGAGCTGGAAGTTCCAGCTGAACACCCCTAGCTGACCTTGAACTTGCAATCTTCCTGCCTGTGCCTCCTGAGTGTAGGGTTACAGACATGTGCCACCACATCTGGCTATCATTATTTTTATTTCTTTATTATATTTATTCATTTGTTATGGGAGGTGTGCATGTATGCCTAGCGCTTGTGGAGGTCAGAGAACAATTTGTGGGAGTCAGTTTTCTCCTTCCAGCATGAGGGTCCTGGAGATCAAACTCCAGTTGCCAGGCTTGTGGCAAGCACCTTTACCCACTGAGTCACCCTGCTGTCCCCCATTTTGTTTTGTAATGAAAATTATTTTAAAATGGGCATTACTTCTGAGTGTGCTGGGGGACTGCATTTACCTCTGAGCAAATGGGGGCAGTTTTAACATGAAAAAGAAATATCACAATGTGGAGAATTAGTTGCCTCTGTTCATATGGAGTCTAGTTCAAAGACTTACATAGTGGATTTATTAGATTGTTGGGAAAGAGAAAGCAAGATGTTGACAGTATTAAAACCTGGGACCGTACTGGGCCTCGTGCTCTGGCCTTGTTTCCAGTATCCAGTCAATAACATGGGCAGAAGTTCTGGTGAGGATCTCCTCCCCAACAGGACTTCATGTATCCAACACTGGCCTTGAACTCAGTATGTAAGTAGCCTCGGGTGGAATTGAACTTCTGATCTTCCTGGCTCTACCTCCCAAGCACTGGGACTATAGGCATGTGCCAGTAAACTCTGTTTATACAGTGTTAGGGGCCAGACTCAGGGCTTCATGCATGCTAGACAAGCACTCTCTCCACTGAGCTACATCTTCAGTTCTCAGAGAACGTGCCTTTTAAGTGGCCTATTTGGTGCTTAACAGTTCTGCACAGATTCAAGGCTGTGAATGTCAATTGCATTGGTTTCATGTTCCATTCATGACAGTGCGGTGGGTTTAAAATTAATTCTCACTCTGTGATATACGAATGGTGCCATTCCTCGCTGATAATTAAAGAACACAAATTATATTTAATGAAGCTAGAGTTTTCCTGCCTGGCCCACAGTCAGGACAAATCTTTGTCACCCACCAGTCCCACAGCCGCTCAGACCCAACCAAGTAAACACAGAGACTTATATTGCTTACAAACTGTATGGCCATGGCAGGCTTCTTGCTAACTGTGCTTATAGCTTAAATTAATCCATTTCCATAAATCTATTCCTTGCCACGTGGCTAGTGGTTTACCGGTGTCTTCACATGTTTCTTATCATGGCGGCTGCTGGCAGTGTCTCCTTCCGCCTTTCTGTTCTTTCTTTTCTCCTCTCTGTTAGTTCCGCCTATACCTCCTGCCTGGCCAATGGCCAATCAGTGTTTTATTTATTGACCAGTCAGAGCAATTTGACATACAGACCATCCCACAGCAATTTAATGTGTACTATTGTTCATCAAGTCACCAATGTTTTGAAATTAATAACATCCATTGCTGGAGAACATGAAGTTTTAGTACATAAACATGTGTAAATAAAAATATCTAAATCTGCCAGGTGATGGTGGTGGTGGTGGCGGCGGCGGCGGCGGCGGCGGCGGCGGCAGCAGCAGCGGCGGCAGTGGCGCACGCCTTTAATCCCAGCACTTGGGAGGCCAGGGGCAGGCAGATCTCTGTGAGTTTGAGGTCAGCCTGGTCTACAGAGCGAGATCCAGGACAGGCATCAAAACTACACAGAGAAACCCTGTCTCAAAAAAACCTATATTAGGATATATATATATATCCTAAATTTATTTATTTTATTTAATTTCCATCTCAGTTATGAACCCCTAAAGGTAGTAACAACTTCAGTGTAGGGTAGACCCATACTCAACTTTTCTCTGAGATGGGTTCCAAGTCGGAGGTGCGCGCAATACCAGACTGCTGTGGAGAGTGGTCGAGTATCGTCCATTTTCCTGACGTCTGTCACACTGGTGCCTGATGAGGTGTCACACTCCCTCCCAGGTTCCCATTATAAAGTTCATGATGTCAGTCTGCCAGGTTCCCACGTTCTGGATCATGGCCTCATTAGTTCTCCTGGGTGGCGACTACTTCCACATCCTTCTAAGTCAAAACACAAAGACCTCTTCACAGCTCTTCCACAAGGTGCTGGCACCCAGGGAGTCTCTCTGGCTGGTGGACGTGTGTCACAGTTAATGTGGGGTATTCTGCAGACTGGATAGAGATCTGGGAAGGTGCTGCTCCTGAGCATGTCCGAGAGGTGTTTCCAGAGAAGGTTAGCAAATGGATGAGCAAAATGGGTGGTGAAGACCTCCTGGAATGTGGGCAGCACCATCCTGCGGGCTAGAGATCCAAATAGGACAGAAGAGCATGGAAGGGAGGCCCTTCCTCCTCTGCCCCTTCCACTCTGAGCACAGTGCTCTTTCCCTGATGTTGCTCTGGAAGAGCAGACTCCAGGTTCTTTGACCTTTGGCCTCAGAGGCTTGCCCTAGTGGTTCCTTGGGGGCCCTCAGGCCTCTGGCCACAGACTTGATGCTGAACTCATGGTCTTTTGCTACAGGCCGCAGGAATATATTTTAAGAACTCAGCTGGTTATGGCAAAGCCACTACCTGAAAGGATCAAGAAATTCCTTCAGAGGAAGCCAAATTCCAAGGAGCATTTCATGTTATTTGGCTTGTCATATATCAGCGGTCTTCTGTTATGAAAATTGTCTGTGCCTTCATAGTTTTCCCAATTGACTTTTCCCTAAGAATTACTAACAGTGTGGACTGATCACTCTTTGGACATATACGTTCGAGGTATTTGGAGAACAGCCTCAGGAAAGGCTTCCTTACCCGTAGCTCATCTGTTTCAGCACTGGAATCGGATATCTCCCTTAGCCACATTCAAGGACTAACAGGAATAACAGTCCAAACCACCACATAATAAGTCTCCTGATTTAAGGTAAATTCCACAAGGAGACACCGCCTAGGTCAGACGGACCTTAAGCAATAGCTTTACACAATTTAGCTCGGACCCTCCTTTCTTACAGCCTTACTAACTTTATAGACCTCTAACTCCTTACCTAACCACTACTAGGAATATTTAGATAACCTTCTGCACTGACAGCTATGCTCAGTCCAAACCCCAGTTCAAGCCTCCCTGTAATAATCATCATTGGCAGCATCCAGCCAGGTCCATCCCCAGATGGAGGAAAGTACCTTATCAGAGATACCTCTGTATTCTCTAAGAACAGACTTAAGCATCCAGGCTACCTGTTTGAGAAGGCCTGGTGGATGTGCCAATTAAGCTTAACTTCCTCCTTTCCCAAATCTTACCTCTAGTTCCAGATCTCCCTTTAACTATCACCAGAGGCATCTAGCTGTACACAGGTTGCCTAGGGACCGAGCACACTTTCCCCCACCCTGCAGAAAAATGGCAGATAGCTTGGACAGATAGGAGCCACAGGAAAAAAGAAGGCAGTTTTATTTTCTCCATTGACCTAGCAACTTATAGATTCTTAACATTTTCTACCAATCACGTTTAAGACTATAGTGGAGCACATAAGATCCCTCTTCTTAGATATTTACCCAAATTTAGCCTTTAGTTAATTCATTTCCCCATTAGTCACTTCCCTTTTGGGTTGCAAATGATAATAACAATTACTGCCCCTCTTTGTGATTCTTATCACTCCTGTTTGACGCTGGAAGCCTGGCTTTGCACTGCCAAGGGATGACTGCTTGTAAGTGTATGTATACGGGGACTCATAGGGCATGGGAAGACTGAGATGATTTGGAAGAATAAATGACTGGACCAAGAGCTCCGTGTGCTGAGATTCTATTTCCCAAAAATAGTCCTTGCCGTTCGCAGTGTTCTCTCCTGAGCCCCTGGGATGTATAATATTAAGGCTGGTCCTTCTAATGTTATACAAGAGTCTTTCTGGTCTGGAGGCTTCTAGCTTCTCGGACCGAGTCGTTACAAATATTTGCTATCGTGCACTGTAACTGTCATCACACTGCTGTACCGTAGAACCTTGCAACTTCTTCCTCTGGTCACCTGCTCTGACAGTCATTCTCTCTCCATTCCCTGCTCCTGTCTCCTCCTCAGCCTCCCCCTGGTAAGCACTATTCTACTTCCAGTTTATATCAGATCAGCTATTTTTAGTTCCCACATATGAGTGAAATCATGTGTTTTGTCTCTCCGTGCTTGGCTCCTTTCACTCAGTTTCCTCCAGGTCTATCCACATTGTTGCAAACGACAGGATTTCAACCCTTTTCCGGAACCATGTGCTGTTTACGCTTTACCACATAATGAGGAGGAAATAGCACGCTTCATTAAGAAGAATGTATAAGAAGCAATTGATAACAAAGCACCAGTCTGTCACAAACAGTGAAAAACTGGATGTAACATTGCAAAAAACTGCTTTTCAGGCCTGAGAAGATAAACGTCTAATGACTACAGCCTCTGGAGGGAGAGACATAGTAAGATGGGCTCCGAATCACTCCTGCTTCCTGCCTGGGACCTTCCCTTATTGTGGGTCAGGGAACAGACATCCAATCAGAGCACAGCAGGCTTGTGGAACTGCTAAGAGAAACCACGCCTGAGGGGAAGCTGTGAAGGTTCAAGAATAAGCAAATGACGCCATAAATATGCATAGTATTTTGAAAATATTGGCTGAACGCTAGGCTGTTATGTGCAGATGAGATTCTATAAGGCTGTGCAAAGACCAACTGTCAAGAAAAAGAGCCACTACAGGGCTATCAAAGCTGCAAAATCCTGAGAAATCTTCACTCTGAGCTACAGCTTGGGGCTGTCTCAAGTGAACCTCAGGGCTTTGCATAGACATCTCAATAAGGTTAGAACTTTGGAGTACCATGGTTACCCCTTACTTATAGGGAAATGCTCCAAGATCTCCCTGTGGGTTCCTGAAACCCAGGCTAGTACTGAGCCCTATAGATACACTGCATAATAAGCATACCTATGATAAAGTTTAGTTTATAACTGAGTACAGGAAGAGATTAATAGTCATAATTACACAACTAATAAAAAGAGAATAATTATGACAGTATACTGTTTTAAATACTCCTGAATTGTTCATTTCTGGAATTTTCTATTTAATATTTTCAGAACATGACTGACTGCAGATAACTGAAAGTATGGGAGGTAAAACTGGAAAGGGGGACCACTGTGTAAGTAAATCAGCATAGGGCAGAAGGCAGCATAGATTTATCATAACAGTGCTTAGCAACAAGCTGCGGAAGGGTCAAGCTGGTCTAGAGGTAATGTCCTGCCTAGAAGAACAAAGCCCAAAGAAGTCAACAATGAAACATTCAAAATGTCCAGCATTCAACCTGGAGATGCCAGACACACAAAGAGACAGGAAAATCCAGAAAGGTCAACTTGATCAGTAATAAACATTTAGAAATAACAGAGGAAAAATGTTATTAAAAGACAATAATTTGCCAGGTGGTGGCGGCACCTGCCTTTAATCCCAGCACTTGGGAGGCAGAGAAAGGAGGGATCTGTGTGAGTTCAAGGCAAGCCTGGTCTACAAAACAAGTTCCAGGACATCCAGGAGTGTTACACATAGAAATCCTGTCTCAAAAAACCAAAGTCAAAACCAAGACAAACAAACAAACAACAATAATAACAACAAAACCATGATTTTAGGGCTGGAGAGATATAGAGAGATATTTCGTGGTTACGAGCATGTGCTGCTCTTGGCAGAGGATCTGAGTTGACTCTAGCACCCACACTGGGTGGGTCATATCCACCTGTACATCAGTCACTGAACACACCCACATTCATGTGCACATACCCATACACAGACCAACATATGTACAAAACTAATAAATCCTTTTTTAAAAGACAATTTTAAGGTATCTAATATAAACATCATAGGATTTACAGTAAAATATAAACACAGGGAGTAAACAAATAGTAGGTATGAAATAGGGGTATTGTGACATGTCAATTATATTATTATATATTATAGTAATAATATTAATATATTAATGATATATCACTTATTATATTATGCATTGTAATATATTATATTATTATTTGAAAGTAAAATGAAATATAAACAGCACCTGAAATTGAAGTTTCACTGGAGCATCTTAACAGGTCTAGACACAGAAGAAGAAAGGCAGTCAATTTGAAGACATGTCAATAGACACCATCAAACTGAGTCACAGGAAGAAGAAAAGAGATGTTAATAAAGGATCAGACCTTCAGTTCACTGTGAGAGGACAGCAAACATACACACAATTAAAACCCCAGGAGGAAAGAAAATAGAGCTAGACATTTAAAAAATGACCCCAACTTTTTCTAGTTTGATGAAAATACCAATTCATGCATTAAATAAACTCAATGAACTGCAGCAAGGTGAACAGAGAAAAACTGAGCAAGTTACAACATAATCACAGCAATGGAGGTCAATCCTAAAAGAAGCCTCAGAGGAAGATGTGCTGAACGCAGGGAATAATGGGTCCCCTGACTTCTCCTATGGTGTAGGTGACGTCCAGAGGAACTGAAGTGCGGACCCAGAACCCTCCATCAGGCAGAAGAGGCTTCATAGTGAAAGCGTCATGAGGACCTTCCAGGGACGTGAGACAGGCTTTATCCGTAGACATGAGCCTCAAGAAACCTAGGAAAATTCCTTAGGCTAAACAAAGAAACTAGACTAAAACTCAAGTCTCCAACACAGTGACGAGTCCAGGAAGCAGCAGATACTGCAGTCTGTATGAAGGAAAAGGGGCTGAAACACAAGAGTCACACTCATACTACCACCTCAGCAAACTGATCACATTGTAAGACCTAGCAGCTGTCCCCTCATTGATGGTAGAACTGCCTACAGGGCTGGTGACCTTGGGAAGGCCCCCAGGACCTCAGCTGCTCCTGAAAACTGGGACCCTGGACACTCCAGCTAACTCCTAGATCACAGGCTTCACTTCAATGCCTAACAACTTTGACCTTGACTTTGGCATCTTTTCTGATCAGACAGGAGAGTTACAAACCCATTCCTGTCCTGACCCATAATTTAGGCACTATCCTAGAGGCTTTGCTTGGTCACACAAGGAGAAAGGACAGAAGGGCCCAGCCAGTCTTCACACATTGTCAGCGTGTGGGCCCCGTGGGTATTGTGACATTGAGCTCGATTCCTTCCACAGGCCACTTTCCTTCCACATTGTGTAACACCATAGGCGTCATGGGCTCCACACTGCTGGGTTTCACCTTTCCTTTACTTGGCCACCCTGGGAGTTAGCAAAGACATTATGTAAATGAAGCACTAGCTGGAATGTGCTGGCTTTGTGCTGCCACCCAAGATGATTCAGTATGACCTAGAAAGTGGATCAAACCAGTTTCTGTCCCTGGTTCCAGTTTCCGGCATCTCTTGTCCGTCGTCCTTTCCATCTCACTAGGAAATCTTCAGCAAGGCGTCTGTCCCTGTGTTACAGGCCGTTACGACGCTGGGAAATTCATCTGTTCATATCCTAATCCCCGAACTGAGGGCTTTAGGAGGTAGGGCCTTGGGTGGTCATGCCATGAAGCTGGAACCCCCGGGAATGGGGTCCATGCCATTATAAAAGGCACTCCTTGTCCAAATGTGTGGGACCAGATGTGTTTTGGATTTCCGATCTTCTAATTTGAGAATATTTGCCTGTATGTTAATGAAATATCTTAAGCAGGGGGCTTGTATCTATTCATGAAATTCATTTATGTTTCATATACACCTCATACACACGGGTGTATAAGTAATTTTTAAGAAGGTTTCAAAATCATCTTGGGCATAAAACAAACTTTTCTGGTGTAGAAATTACCTCTTAGGGACACTCAAAAAGATTCAGATTTTGGATTTGGGGTGGTGAGCTTAGGATGTTTGGCTTTTACCAGGTTATCACCCTGTTCAAAACCAGAACTGTCATAAAATGTGTCTGTCTACTCAGACATGGTCAGCCAAAGTGGTCCAGGGTTGAGGATCAAAGGAAATAAAGAACCAAGGACCCAAATAGATAGTGGGTTATATACATGGAGAGGCTGCAAAATTAAAAAGTAATTATTTCAGGCATCAGAATTATAAAATCAACATAACAACAACAAAAAGTACTCAAAGTTGAGGGCTCACTCATTAAAAACATGTACTGCACTTGCAAAGGATCCAAGTTCCTAACCACCTGTAATTCCAGCTCTGGGGAATCTGACTTTCTTTTCTGGTCTCCATAGGCACAGACACCACAAATAACAAGAATAATGGATTATTTCAAATTTTTATATTACATTTTTGCTGATTCAGTTTTATGACACAGAAAAATAACATTGTTTTTGTTATTGATGGTATAAGTATGGTTTGTGTGTATGATGTGTACGTAATGTATAATGTGTGTATATGATGTGTGTATGATGTGTATGTAATGTATAATCTGTGTATATGTATATGATGTGTATATGAGATGTATGTAATATATGTGTGTATATGTGTATGTAATGTATAATCTGTGTATGATGTGTATATAATGTGTAATCTGTGTATATGATGTGTGTATGATGTGTATGTAATGTATAATGTGTGTATGTGTATATAATGTATAATCTATGTATATGATGTGTATGTAATGTATGTGTGTATATGATGTGTATGTAATGTATAATCTGTGTATATGTGTATGTAATGTATAATCTGTGTATATGTGTATGTAATGTATAATCTGTGTACACAATCTGTGTATATGATGTGTGTATGATGTGTTCATAATGTATACTGTGTATATATGATGTGTGTGTGGAGACCAGAGGTCAACACTGAATGTGCTCCTCAATTGAATTCTGCTTTATTTTTGGAGCCCAGGTCTTTCATTGAACCCGGAGCTCGAATTCTGGCTAGACTAGTTGCCAGGAAGCCCCAGGGGTCCTCTTGATTCCATTTCCCCAGCATCAGGATTGCAGGCTGCTCCACCATGCCTTTCCTCTTACCTGGGCGGTAGGGATCCAGACTCAGGTCTTACGCTTGTACGGCAAGCCTGCTGAGCCATCATAAGTGTGTTTTTGAATGAGGAATATGATTTTAAGAGAACAAGAAAACCAAATTTATTCCAAAAGCTTTTTCTTATAAAAGAAAAGAATGGGGCTGGGAGAATAACACAGTGGGTAAGTGCCTGCTACAGACGTACTTGAGTTCAAAACCTCAGTAGTAACGTAAAAGCTAGGTGTGGTCACTACATGACTGTAAAGCTATCCCTGGGAGCAGGCAGGACTCAGGAAGGCAGGCAGAGGGTCCCGGGGTTCACTGGCCAGCCAGTCTAGACAAAACAATGAGCACCATGTTCAGGGATGGACCCTGTCTCAAAAAATAAGGTGGAGAGGGTGACACTTGACATTGACCTCTCTCTCTCTCTCTCTCTCTCTCTCTCTCTCTCTCTCTCTCTCTCTCTCTCTCTCCAGACACACAGAGAGGAGGGGGGAGGAGGAGGAGGAGGAGGAGGAGGAGGGAAGAAGGGGTTTGAATGGGTTCTGTCATAAAAGTGAAATGGCTACAACAGTCCCCAGATTTGCACAATTAATCGACTGCTGCAAACCTCACTGAAGCAAGCTAGAACCGGTTTTAGAAGAGCTTGGCTTTGCATTCTAATTCAGTATGCCCAAAATTGAGAGATTTTCACCATGGAAGGGGATCTAAAATTCTTGACACCTCAGTTTCTCAGAGGAGCCTGGCTCTTGACAGACACTGTTGGCATTGCCCCCGTCCCTTCATTTGCCTTCCCGAAGTTCCCCTCACCCCTCTCTTACAGTTCTTATTACAACGTCCGACAGTTGGGCTGTGATGTTACATACCACAGCTGATGCACATCCACCCCAAACATTTCTCCTTCCTCAGCAGTCTGTAACCCAGCCCTTCACCAGCTGCTGAGAAGCCAGAGCTAATTATTTGGAAGCAGGTCAAGTCCATGGTCATCTCGATGGGAAAACCTGCAGGCAGGAGTTCCAACCAGGTGACATAGTGCTCAGAACAAAACGCAGCGTAGCAAAAAATGTGCTGGTTGAGAAATGATGGGGACAAGTTTCTACACTCAGGAAACTTGAGGTTACATGGAAGAATACGCATGTACAACTTCCATGTGAAACTGTCAGAACCAAGGGTGGCCTGGGAAATCACCCGAGTTTCCAAAAGCCTCTGGAAGGGGTGTAAGAATGTCAACACTGTGATAAGTGGAAAACGGAGGCATAAGTCAGAGGGGAGTGTGGGAGACCCACTCCCGCTTTTACCCCAGGGTACTCTTGAAGAGAAAGGAGTGAGAAATATTTAGATAGAAATATAGAAGGGAGAGAGACAGAAACACAGGATAGCTCGGGAAGGCCTGGATCCTCATTCACCAGCCACTCTGTGTCTTCTAAAGGACTTTTTAAAGGAATGCCAAAGGGCAGGGTGAAAGACCTCCCCTTGCTAGATCAAAGCACACTGCACATCTATGTGCAGACCCTTCCAAACACCTGGTAACCATGCACTTGGTCAAGTAATCCTCTAATGCAGCTCTGCTGGGTAAAGCAAGCTCAGATCTCTAGGAAACCTTTGTGGGACTCCCCAGGGAAGGTGGGAGCTGCAGTTTGGAGACAGGTCAGCCAGCAGTTAAGGAAGGAGAGCTGGAAAGCATGGGGTAAGTTATCCATGGGGTATGCTCACTTCAGAAAGCATTCAACATTACACTAAGGTCTAAGGGTGTGGCCTGAGAGTAGAGCAGCACTTAGCATGTACAAGGACCTGGCCAGGGTTTAGAGGTTGGCACCAGAAAATGCCGAAGCAAAACAAACCAACAAAGTCACCACATTGGGGACTTGTACTTTGCACCCTGGAAGTCTTCACACACTGACAACAACATGAAGCATAGACTGAGTTTTCCTTACAAGCAGTGCATGTCACGTGGCAGATGTCAATAAATATAGCTGAATGTATGCTCAGTGAAGAAGGACAAGAAAAAAGAATTATTCTTTGTGGGCTTAAAGGGCAGACAATAAAAAGTGTAGCATCTGAAACTATCAAGACAGGAGGGGCAGGAGGCCTGACAGGTACTGCAGCCATTGTCTTAATTTGGTCTTGGCATGCTAGTGTTGCAAGAAGGAGTCGCCGGGCTCTCTGGAGCTGCCATGAGTCACAGCTGCCATGACACCCTAGAGTCTCCTTCTCAGGGTACAGTGGCAGCCCCTGTCCCGAAAAGCTTGCTACATGTATAGGGTTTCTGGCCGCTCCCCAGAACCACTGGGTCAGAACCTGCATATGGAGATCCCAGATAATAAGCCAAATCTGATGTGGACTCTGAAACTCTGCCCCAGGACACAAATCATCCTGAGAAACAAGGACAAGAGAAAAGAGTTGGAGGCGGAGGGGGGGCTAAAAAAAAAACCTGTACCCTCCTCCATTTCCTCTCCTCAAGACTGACAGCGGGGTCAGCTGATAGGAACCTCTGGATTTCCGCACAAAATTCTGAAATTTTATGTGACTCAACCTAACACTCTGAAGAGGGCCCTGTGTGTGACTCATGCCTCCCACTCACTCAGTTACAGCGTGGCATCGATATGTTCCTGTTCTCTGACCTGTGTGCTGGCCATGGCGCCAGAGATTAGCCGAGGTGTGCCTTCTGCTTCGGGGGTGGGAATCCTTCTGCAATGCCTTTCACGTCATCACCAATGACAAGCCATAATGATATCATACACAGATAATCTGTGTTAACCTCGTGATGATCTGTACCACGATCGTTTGCATTTTATAGATGAGAAAATGAAGCCCCAGAGAGGTTGAATAAGTTGTCCAAAGACACACAGCTTGAAAGCCAAAAGGTATAGCTATTTGATGCCCTGAGTATTTCACTTAGCAAAAGAGCCCCCCACCTCCGCCCCTGACACAAACACTTTTTCCCCCTTTTGGTTAGTGCTTGAGGGAGAATGACATGGGGTAGAGACAGGCAAGAAATACTAGGTTGAGGCCATGGTGACTTCCAGGACAGCATGCTACAGTTTGGATCTGGGGCGTCCTGCACCCAGCCCTTGTGTTTAAGGCATGGTGCCCAGCTTGATGAGGTAGAACCTTTAGGAGGAGGGGCCTTGAGGGAGGAAGTTAGATCGTTGGGGCTGTGACGGTTCTTGAATGTCATCTTTACTGGATCTGGAATACTTATGAGACAATGTCTTTGGGCATGTCTGTGAGGGCATTTCCAGAGTTGCATTTAGCAGGAATGCTCCCCTTTAGTGTGGGTGACACCTTGTAGTTGGCAGCCCAGATACAAGGTCTGAGGGAAAAGCAAGAATCTCCCCCGTTGCTTTGTGCTGAGGACTCAGTACTGCCGCTGCCGCTGCCGCCGCCGCCGCCACCACCACCATCTTTCACTGACATCAACCCCTGACTTCTTTGGCTTTCCACCGTGGAATGAATACCAATGAGTCACCAGGAATCTAAGCCTTTGGCTCCAGAATGGAATTGTTGTGGTATCCAGCTTCATGCTCTGAGCAGTTACAGGTTTCTCAGCCTCTCCTGCATGCAGACAGCCTTTGTCAGGTCACCCAAACTGTGTGTGTGTGTGTGTGTGTGTGTGTGTGTGTGTGTGTGTGTGTGTGTGTGTGTGTGTGTGTGTTCACATTCACATTCTATCTGTTCCATTCCTCTAAAGAATGAGGCTAATACAGGGCACATCCTTGAAGTGGACACTGGGTCTCTGGCTTCCCCCACCTCTCTGCTTCCCAGCCACCATGAGTTGAACTTACTTCCTTTACCACAAGCTCTGGTCATGATGCTTGCGGTGTTGCCACAGGGCCAAAGTAACAGGACCGTAACCCGAAACCATGAGCCCTAATAATGTTCCCTCCTTTTAGTCAGTCGCCCCGGTGGTGGAGAGCCGGCTGGTCCAGAGGCCGTGGTAGAGTCTGTTAGGATGACTTAGGGCTGTGGCGATTGCTCGAAGGATAAAGTGCTGGTTGTGTGTGGTAGTTTTGTCAGCTCCACACAATGGAGCATCACCCGGGGAAAGGGAGGCTCTGTGAAGAATTGTCTAGATTAAGTTGGTGACCTAGTTACCATTAACTGTGGACTTGACACAGCCTGCAATCACTTGAAGAGTCTCTGTTAAGTAATAATCTCTATCAGGTTGGCCTGTGGGCATGCCTGTGTGTGATTGTCTGTATTGGTGATTGATACGGAGGCCTTCTGACTATGGATGGCACCATTCTCTGGGCAGGTGGTCCTGGGATGTAAAAGAAAGCTGGCTAAGCGTGGTTTGGGGTTGAGTCAGTAGAGAGTGCTCCTCTATGGCTTCTGCTTCAAGTTCCTGCCCTGCTGGACTGTCACCTGGAAGCTGCAATAAAGCCTTTCCTTCCCTAAGGTGCTTTTGATCATGGTATTTGTCACAGCAATAGAATGAAACAAGAACAGATGGCCTGTGGATCTGTTTTTTTGTCTGTCTGGTTTTTTTGGTTTTTTTTATTTATTTTTTTTTTTTTTGATAGTGCTAATTGATTTGGGATAACCTAGCCTAAGTGTCTGGCACCATTTCCTGGTTTGGGTCCTGGACTGTGAAAGTGAAATGAGCTGATTGAAGCAAGCCTGTGGTAATTTACTCCTCTGTTTCTTGGCTATGGATGTGATGCTCCCACTGTCTTGAGCTCTTACCACTGCGACTTCTGAAGGGCTTGAACTTTCCCACTTTTACAACTGATTGTAGGTTTCAGTTCGCTGAGAGGGGCCAACAGGTGTCTCTCCCAACAAATTACATTCAAGGATGAGGGAGAGAGCATGAACAAGGCCTGAGCCAACCCCACAATTTCTCAAGAACAGTTCCTGCAACCTCCTTGAAACTTACCCAAGTATGTCCAAAGATAAAACCCCAGCCAATTAAAAGCATACTAATCTAATCGCTGCTTTCTTAACCAGTTATGTTTGAGATGAACTAACTGCTCCTGAAAATCTCTTAGCTGTGCTTGAAAGGAGCCTGCACGCTCCTCTTAGGGCGTCACCATTTTGCACAGCTGAACGACCCCACATGCATGCTGGAATATTAAATGCTCTTTGCTCTTGCGTACTCTCTGAGTCTGGGGTCTTCCTTCAGTGTTTCCCCGCAATGATGGGCTGTAACCTGGAATTGTGAGCTAAGACAAACGCTTTCTCCCTGCAGTTGTTTTTGTCAGGGTGTCTGTCACAGCAACAGGAATGAAAGTGGGACAGAGTAAAAACAAGACTTGAGTTCAGATCCCCAGAACCCAGACGAAAGTCAGGCATGTCTGTAACTCCAGTGCTGGAGGGCAGAGACACATGGCTCCTTAGGGTCTGCTAACTTCCTGGTCTAGTGAGTTACAGGTTTACCAAGAGACTCTGTCTCAAAAAATAAGGTGGAGCAGGGATGACCCCACCTTGGACTACTGGCAACGATGGAGAGGGTGCCTGGACTAGTCTACTCTGGTGACCAGTCTAGTGAATACCCTATCTGTTATCATAAAGCCTTTATCCAGTGACTGATGGAGGCAGATGCAGAGATCCACCACTGGACACCAGGCTGAGCTCCAGGAATCCAATCGATGAGAGAGAGGAGGGATTCTGTGGGCAGGGGGACATCGAGATTATGATGGGAAGATGTGCAGAGATGACCCACCACACTAGTGGAAACCCATGAACTGTGGACTAATGGCTGGGGAGCCCCCATGGGACTGAACTGAGTCCTCTGGATGCTGAGACAGTTGTTGAGCTCTAACTGTTTGGGGGACACCCAGGTGGGGAGGGGGCATCAGGATCCATCCCTGGTGCATGGACAGGCTTTTGGGAGCCCAGTGCCTACGATGTGACACCTTGAGCAGCCTTGGTGCAGTGGGGAGGGGCTTGGACCGCCTTGGCTGAGTGTGCCAGGCTCTGCTGACTCCCCATGGAAAACCTTAATTTGGAGAATGTGGGGTTGGGGGGTGGCTTGGGAGGGGGGCTGGGGGTGGGAGGAGGTGGGATATGTAGTTGATATGTAGGGTGAGTGGAGAATTTCTTGATAAAAGAAATGAAAAATATAATAAGGTGGAGATTGAGGAAGACATTCTGATAGCAACCTGACCTCCATGTGAGCTTGCATGAGCAAATGCACCTGCACACATGTGGACATAGACCAACCACACACACACACACACACACACACACATACACACACACACAGAGAGAGAGAGAGAGAGAGAGAGAGAGAGAGAGAGAGAGAGAGAGAGAGAGAGAGAGAGATTTAACTTTCCAAAGTCAGAGTTGAACACCCAGATCTGAAAGTGACATCTTACCTAGCTTGAGAAGAATGGAGGTAGGAAAACAAAGGCCTTTGGGGAGCCCAAGGCACAGAAGGACTGTGCCTAGGGGTAAAAGAAAGGAAGGGGCCAGGGCCATCCCAGGTTCTCTGTGGTCTGATACTCTAGTCTCAACTTGCCCCCACCCCACCCCAGACATCACTAAAAGTGGCAGGAAGAAGTGGTAGAACTATGAGAACTGGGCGTGTTGTGCTGATCTGTAGGAGAGTTGGGTTGGCAGGAGAAACTCGTGGCTGGGATGTCATTGAGATTATCACGTCTAGTTTCTTTGAGGAAGTTTCTAGTCTTATCTTCTGGGACTGGCTTGCAAAGGAACTCACCCGACCTGGGTGTGGAGTTGGGGTCAGGAGCAGTGTGGTCTCACAGCAATCGCCAAGGTCTGGGCCTCAGTTGTGGAACTGGGCCAGGACTGCAGGAAGTCCAGAAGGATGGACATGGGCACCGGGAACCCGGCAACCCTTCCTCCGTCCACATCTTCCTCTGTGAGTCAGTACTTCCAGGCTCTGTTAACCCTTAGCATGGCTCCCTCTGAGGCTGATTTAGGGGAAGATCTTTAACTTCTGCCTTTCTTCTACCCGCTGATCTCAGGGTTGCTTCTGAGCCTTGGGCTCTGTAAGAAGGTGTAGTGGTGTGTATAGAGAAAAGACTGTAAGTCCTAAAGATAATCGTGTCTTCTGTCTTTTTGAACTTTCCAATTGAACCCTTGAATGACGGATATAGTATTTGACACTAAAAAAAAAAAAGCTTTATATGATATACAGACACAATAGCCATATGTTGGTGCTCTGAGTAAAGTTCTGCACACAGAATGTGTATAGGGAAAGCTAGGCCTGCCTCTCTCTCCACACAGCACACACATCAGCCCCTTGGTCTTTATCCAGACAAGGAAGCATGGTTATGTGAGTGCCATCCAAAGAGTAGAATGGTCAATGTCACAGGTCAAAAATGCAAAATCTTGGCAGGATCCCTCTTTCAACAGAAGACTCCAAAGCTGTAATCTGACGAGATGTGTCAGCCTCAAGAAGGAAGACATAGGCTCTGCACCAGGCAACAGCCACTGTCTGCCTTCCAGGGGCCTGCCAACGTTTCTAGGGGGAAGCAAAACCAACAAAAGATAAAGGAGACCCAGCTCAGCAGTGGAACAGATGCATGAGGCTCTGTGTGTACCTATAACACCACAAAAAAAGAAAATAGAAAAAAATGAGGTCAGCAGGGTTCTCGGTAGAGACAGCTCCTGTCACCTGGTTTCGTTGGCTGTAACAGCATGTCCTGGTGTTTCATGAGCCACTGTTTAATTCATCTTCCTTTAAGAAACGGCCTCTGGCTGATATGCAAGCCCCTCAGACCTTCCAACCTTGGGGACAATGGGTGCAGTTTCCTCTATGAAAACTGCACTTATAGAGAGCCCACGGGAGCGAGTCCATGTCTTGTTTGGGTTTTGCTCATCCTTTTCTTGTGGTGTTTGGATGTGCTTATGTCTGCTTCTCTGGGTGGCCTGGACACTCCCTGAAGGCCAGAGGGTGTCTATCCACATTCCTATCACTACCACTGTGTCAAAGTAAAATTTAAAGTAAATGGCTGGTGAAACAGAAGCGTGGCGGTTGGAGACTTTAGAGGAGGACTGATCTGGAAGCTGCAGAGAGAAAGGCTGGGCGTCACAAGTTTGAATTCTCCCTGAACGTGTCTCCCTCACCTTCCCCATCTGTTAACCAGACCCAAGAGCAAAATCTGTTTTTATAATTAGTTGACTAATTAATTAAATTTTGAGACAGGGTCTCACTGTGTAGCCCAGGCTGGTCTGAAACTCGCAGAGATCTACCTGTCTCTAAAGTGCTGGGATTAAAGGCATGAGCCACCATGCCCAGCCAGAAGCAAACTTGAAATTCTCAAGCTAAGCAAATCAAAATGCCCCTTTACCATGGGGATTGCAATGAGGAGAAAATGCCAGCCGCAGTTTCCATGACCACTGCGAGCTAACAGCAGGAGAGGAAGGAGGAGACTCCTGTGGGAGTCTTGGTGGGAGTGCAGATGCATCTCTCAAGCAGGCAATTAAAAATAAACAAAAGGCTGGCGAGATGACTCAGTGGGTAGCGAGCGGCACTTGCTCCCAAGCCGAACTATCTGAGTTCGATGCCAGGAACCCGCACGCACGGGGAAGGAAAGAAGAGCCTCTCCACAGCTGTCCTAATACCTCCAGGTGTACCACCCCACCCAACACTAAATAAACAATTCTAAAGAATGTTTTTAAATGGTTTTTATGAACACAGCAGAAGGGGGAGCTACAGAGCCGTGTTGTTTGTAAACTGGCGTGGGGGAGCTTTCTTTTTCTTCCCAAAGTGTAGGAAAATTCATTTCATTTGAAAACGAGCTCCAGAGCTGGGGGTGGGGCTCAGTGGTAGATTATTGGCCTAGCTTGTGAGAGGCCCAGGTCCAATAAGTAAAATAAGAACTATGATCAACTTCCATACAACTGTATTTTGTTTTGTTTTTGAGACCGTGGCACGGAGCCCAGGATGGCTGAATTTATGATCTTTCTGCTTCTACCTCTGAGTGCTGTGATTATGAGTATGTGCTATCATAAAAGTGTTAGGAGAAGTGAGAGAAGTTAGAAGCAAAATAACGTCTACACAGATATATCATCTTCCCAAGCGTATTTTTAAAAAGATAACAGATATGGAAGAAAATGTAAAAATTAAGAAAATTCTGAAATGAGATTCTGTCAGAAAAGAAAGATCTGTAAAAAGAGATTTAAAAAATAAAGAAAATATCACAAGCAAAGTTTAAAAGGTACATAAGAACAAATAAACTGGACAAATACTGCATGAGAGAATTAGTATATAGAAAGACAGACAGACTGACAGGCTAGGCGTGGAGTTTATGGGAGTGAAGGAGAGTGATGAGGCATCATGTGGACCGTGGTCCAGGCCCTGGGCTGGATCCTCAGGATGGATACATACATACATACATACATACATACATACATACATACACACACACATACATACATACATACACACATACATACATACACACATACACACATACATACATAAATACACACATACATACATACACACACACATACATACATAAAGTCTTTTCCTACCGAAGCAGTTAAGAAACTGGGCAAAATTAAGCCTTTGGGTATGAGGCAACAGTGACAGCCATCTCTAAGGAAAAGGGAACAAAAGAGGATGCTGTGTGATTTCCCCAACATGTTATCTGGAAGCAGTTTCCATGCTGTGGAGCAACAAGGGGTGGGACGGGGCGGGGTGGGGTAGGTGGAGGGGGGCAGGGGGGCAGGGAGGGGTGCTCACATAGAGTGGGAATCAGAGATCAGCATTCAGAGCCCAAGTCACTGGATCACAGAGACAGCACTGACTAGAAGGAACTTCATCAAGGGAGCTCTACAGCCTGGGCGTGGTAGAACACACCTTTAATCACAGCACTCAGGAGGCAGACATGGTGGTGGTGGTGGTGGTGGGGGATCTCTGTGAGTTTGAAGCCAGCCCCACCTACACAGAGAGATCCAGGACAGCCAGGGCTACAGAGTGAGACTCTTGTCTCAAAAAATAAAATAAAATAAAATAAAATAAAATAAAATAAAATAAAATAAAATAAAATAAAATAAAATAAAATAAGAGAGAGAGAGAGAGAATATGCTCTGGTAGTTAACATAACATAGTGATCTTCTTAACCCAAGCAAATCTATCTCCAAGATAGAGCCCTTGGGAGGATGCAGAAAGAGAGCTGGAAAGTAAGCCGGACCATAGGGAGAGCTCCCACAGGCCTAAAAGGCACTAGGACAGAAACGTGTGCCCCTGTGAGCGACACTGCCACTCAGGGTTTGGGGGCTCTAGGCATTGTTCTGTCTACTTCTAATAATCTCAAAAGGAATACAACAAAATTCAAATTTCAAATAGCAAAAAATTCACAATGTCTGGCTCCCACCTGAAAACTGCAGTGTGATAGGAAAAGATAGCCCATAACCAGGAGGAAAATCCATCCAAAAAGGCAGAACTGCGGATAACAGAGATGATGGAAGCAAAGAGAAGGACCATGAGGCTGTGAATGTAAATGTGTTCTACATTCAAAAACGCAGAAAAAGGAGAAAGAGGGGGAAATGGGATGCTCTTTAAGATCCAGGGGGAACTTTGGAGATTAAAAGTCTAATATCTCAGTTTGAAAATCCTCACATCAGGTTAATAGGGGGTTAGTCATTGTAGAAAAGATCAATGGATTTGAAAGCATAGTAATAGAGACTTCCAGACCCATTCAAAAAAAAAAAAGAAAGAAAAAGAAAAAAACTGATAAAACCTACCACTGACAAGAGCCAGATTGACAGTAAACCATTAAGACACAGTTAACAAAGTTAAATGTGTAAATAATTAAAATCCTTCAATATTAGGTGAGGGTAGGAGAAAAACATTTGAAGAAATTATAGAAGATAACATTGTGAATTTGATGAAGTCTCACATACTTAAACCACTTAATGAACCCCAAATACAGTAAACTTGGAGGAAACCCCATCAAGATAGAGCATATCAAAACTGCTGGAAGGGCTGGAGAGATGGCGCAGTGGTTAAGAGAACTTGTTGCTCCTGCAGAGGATCTGGGTTCAATTCTCAGCAACCACATGGCTGCTCACAACCATCTGTAACTCTAGTTCCTGGGGGATCCAATACCCTCTTCTGACTTTCCTGGACATGTCTCTGAACCAGGCAGGCACAGGGTGCACAGACACACATTCAGGCAAAACATTCATGCACATATAAAATAAATCTTTAAAGAACTTAAAACCTGCTTGGAAAATAGTGATTAAAAACAGAAAAGTAAGCATTTCATACAAGAAGATAAAATTATTAATTACTGGTAACTTCACATCTTAGTACAAATCAGGAGACAATAGAATGATGTCTTTTAGGGAAGGTAAGTTGTCAACTTAAAATTCTGCCTCCAGTGAAAACATCTTTGAAAAATGAGGCAAAATAAAGGTTTTTAAAGCCTAATCTAAAGCTGACAGGTTCATTGCTACCTTAAGGATGTTGAAGTAAGTTTTGTAGCAAGAAAGAAAGTAGAAGTATCCAAAGAAATGCAGAGATCTGAAATTGGAACTTTTGAATCAAATGAAGCTGTTTCAAGCAAAAATAATGACTTACAAAAACAAAAAAAAAAAAAAAAAAAAAAAAAGACTTGAGAGCAAGACAGGGCTCCAGGCTGGACAGCTGGAGCAAAAGGAAGTGCAAAGCTGTGGGCAATTCACAGGGTTTGGGGCTGGCTGTGAGGGCACTACTTGAAGGCATAGTGTGGTAAAGTACATATTATAAACCATAGCACAAACACTGAAAACAAACATACATAAGGCAGTAGTGGAGATAAAAGTGGAATTAGAAGGGAGAGTAGACGGAAAAAAAAAAACAGTAGATAAAACTGAAGCAAAAAAAAAAAAAAAAAAAAAAATGTCAGGACCAGCCTGAAACCAGCTGATTCCCTTGGCAGCTCCCAGGATACCAAACGTGAAAAGAACGGACACACAAAACCTTAGAAAGATGGAATCTGATTGTCATTTGAGAGTTAAATGGGAGACTGGGGCATGGGTTCAGTCAGTAAAAGTGCTTGCCATGAAAGTATCAGGACCTGAGTTCAAATCCCCAGCATCCACATTAAAAAAAGGTGGGTGTAGTGACACATGCTGGTGATCCTAGCACTGGGGAGGTGGGCCCGGGAGCTGGCTAGCACTGGGGAGGTGGGCCCAGGAGCTGGCTAGCACTGGGGAGGTGGGCCCGGGAGCTGGCTAGCACTGGGGAGGTGGGCCCGGGAGCTGGCTAGCACTGGGGAGGTGGGCCCGGGAGCTGGCTAGCACTGGGGAGGTGGGCACGGGAGCTGGCTAGCACTGGGGAGGTGGGCACAGGAGCTGGCTAGCACTGGGGAGGTGGGCACAGGAGCTGGATTGTGTGTGTTTTCAGGTGGATGAAGAGAGGCCAGAGGAGTGGTAACCTTGGCATTTCAGGGAATTAACTTAAGCAACTTGTTCTGGAATCATTCCATGGTAAGTAAAAGACACAGACACCTTGGTTTTCTGACTTGTTTTTTTTTTTTTTTTTTTGACTCTGAAATGCTTAAGGTTTGTCGCAAAAAGGATCACAGCCAGTTACAAAGTGCTCAGCATGAGAGCCTGATCCATAGACATGCAAATCTCCGAGGTTCCAGCTGGACAACAGGCTTAAGTCTACATTCAAGGACCCTGAGATCATCTGACACATTCCTTACCTTGCTATTCTCTCTCATTCTCTGTAGGAGTCCCACACTAGACAGCAGCCAAAAAGCCAAGAAGCAGTCTTCCTGTTATAAATTTCATCTCCAATAGACAGTGCTGCACTTTCCCATTGTGCTGTCTCTCCAAAGTCCCCAGATCATGGAGTTATTGAGAGGTGGTGGAAATGTCAAGGTAAAGCCTAGTGGGAGGTCTTCTGGTCAGTGGAGAAATGCCCTCAAAGGGGATTTTGAGGGCTGGAGAGATGACCCAATTGTTAGGAGCACTAAATACTCCTCCAGAGGACCCAGTTCCATTGTCAGCACCCATATTGTTCACAGCCATCTGTAACTCCAGTTCCAGGAAATTGAAGCAATGTCCTCTCCTGGCCTCCTTGGGCACCAGGAATGCACATAATACATAGATATACATGCAAGCAAAACACCTCTACACATAATTTTTTTTTCTAAAGAAGGGAGGGTAGAATTCTAGGATGCTGTTCTTCCTCTTTACTTCCTAGCCACAAGGAGATTGGTATCACTCTACAGTGTGCCCCTTCTGTGACAAGCTGCCTTACCACAGTAGCTAAATGAAGAGGGGCACACAACCATGGGCCAAGGCCCAAGTGAGCCCCTCTCCACCTCTCCTTTGGAGACAGGATCTCACTGTGTAGTGGTTCAGGCTAACCCCAAGCTCTGCTCTTTCCACCTTACCTCCTGGTGTCCCAGGTACATGCCAGCACGAGCTTTCCCTGTCCCAAGCGTGTTACCCTAGGCACTTGTCCCAGTCGTGGCAAGCTGTATAACACATTCAGCTCTCACTTCACCTTGATACATATCCTTCTCTCTTCCCAGAATACACTGCATGTCTTCTTCCCAAGGGTTCCTCAGCTGTGTGTGTGCACGCGTGTGTGTGTGTGTGTGTGTGTGTGTGTGTGTGTGTGTGTGTGTGTACACATGTTAAAGAATGTGCTCATGATTTTGTTACTGTGTTTGTGCACATGTGCATGGAGGCCATAGGTCAGTGTCAAGGGTCTTCTTTAATCACTTCCGTGATGGTTTGAAAGAAAATGGCTCCCAAAAAGAGTGGCACTACTAGGAGGTGTGGAATAGGTGTGGCCTTGATGGAGGAAGTGTGTCATTGTGGGGGTGCGCTTTGAGGTCTCCTTTGCTCAAGCTACACGCCCCTCCCCCCCCCCCCCCCCGTGTGGAACACAGACAGTTCACTTCCTGTTGCCTGTGGATCAAGATATAGAACTCTCAGCTCCTTCTCAAGTACCATACCTGCATGCTGCCATGCTTCCTGCCATGATGATAATGGGCTAAACCTGTGAAACTGTAAGCCAGCCCCAATTAAATGTTTTCCTTTATAAGAGTTGCCATGCTCATGGTGTCTTTTCACAGCAATAGAAACCCTAACTAAGACAACCTCCCTTCTTATTATTTGAAAGAGGGTCTCTCAGATTCTGCAGTGCTGACTAGCCAGCTACTGTGCCCCTAGGGGCTTATTTAGAGATGAGCATCCGACTTGGGTCCATAGCCAGTCAGGCTCCTTCTCTGTAGCAATGGGGTGATATGAGCCTCAAGCTGTCACCCCTGGGGAGATCCTTGCAAAGAGCAATGGTGAAACAAAAAACTACAGAGCCCAGAAGTGATCAGGAGAGAACAGGTTCCAGGGACACAATGCAAAGCCAGTCCAGGCACCTCCAACTTTTGACATGGTAACGTGAATCATCATCTACAAAGTTCACACCTGAGAATTACACAATCAAGTGACAAAAAAAGTAGTCTCATAATGTCTTAAGTGAGTTTATGATTTTGTATTGGTCTGCATTTATAGCTATCATGGGATATGTCATCTAGACTCTAAATATTGCTGTGAAAGATCTGCTTCTGGGCTTTTCAACAATGTGAGCCAATAATTTCTCTTACAATACTGGGCGTGATCACTTTCTTCTTTCTATGTACACTAACACCAGTTGGACCTCTGTACCGATATTGTGAATTGTTTTATACAGGGATTCACACAGCTGAAGTGATATGTTAAAAGTCTTCCAAATTCTTCACTGACAACTGAGGTCTCTCTCCACTCTATAGTATAGACTCTACAGTATAGACCAAATGGTAATAAGCCTAGCACATAGTAGGTGCTAAGTGTGGATTCTCTTTTCTTTTCCTATAAACTGAGATACTAAAGCCACGTTGTACTGTTCTGTTTTGTGTTGTTAGGAGGCTCATTTTCCTCACACTTCTTTTTTTTTTTTTAAAGATATATTTATTTATTATGTATACAGTGTTCTGCCTGCACATATCCCTGCAGGCCAGAAGAGGGCACCAGATCTCATTACAGATGGTTGTGAGCCACCATGTGGTTGCTGGGAATTGAACTCAGGACCTCTGGAAGAGCAGTTAGTGCTCTCAACCTCTGAGTCATCTCTCCAGCGCCCCCTTTTTTTTAAAGATTTATTTATTTATTTATTTATTTATTTATTTATTTATTTATTTATTTATTTATTATACAGTGTTCTGCCAGAAGAGGGCACCAGACCTCATTAAGGATGGCTATGAGCCACCATGTGATTGCTGGGAATTGAACTCAGGACCTCAGGAAGAGCAGTCAGTGCTCTCAACCTCTGAGTCATCTCTCCAGCGCCCCCTTTTTTTTAAAGATTTATTTATTTATTTATTTATTATACAGTGTTCTGCCAGAAGAGGGCACCAGACCTCATTAAGGATGGCTATGAGCCACCATGTGATTGCTGGGAATTGAACTCAGGACCTCAGGAAGAGCAGCCAGTGCTTTTAACCACTGAACCATCTCTCCAGCCCACCTTCACACTTCTTCTAAGTTTGTAACATTTGCATTTTCTGGGCTCTGGTGAGGGTCAGGGCTATGTTGAAACATAGTAGGAACAAAAGAGCCACGGAGGGAGAGAAAGGTCCAGGTTCAGTCTCATAGTCACCCACTTTCCAGGAGAGGAACTCCCCATAGAGAACCACATTCATCCTTTCTCAGGATGGTGCCCTATGACCTAGTTATCATCCTTAAAAATCACACCACTTCATTGTCATTACCTTGCAGAGTGAAGTCTCCATGTGATTGTTGTTGGAAACGAACGAACTCATTCAAATGGTGCCACATACCTATTCAGTCAGAGAACTAAAAGAAAGAAACTACAAAGTTGCAAAGCAGCTTGCTAGATTCTGTCTCCTTTAGGGAGAGATTGTATCTCAGAGTTGTATCTATGAATAATGTAGCTGCTGAATGTAGAATGTGTCTTCCCGTGTTCACTTCCGCAGACTCACGTGTCTCAACAGGCCTGCCAGACTCTAGCCACCAACTGCCCATGGACATCCCACATACTCTCTCTCTTCTACCCCCTCTCCAGCCCTTTACCTTATGTTAGCTCCTGTCCCCAATCAGTTTCCTGGAAACACCTTCCATGTGGCCACAGAGGCTTCTTTTTTTGTGTATACTTATGTGCCTTCCCTTATCACCAAATCCATCAAAGCAGATCCCTTCCCCCTGGTAACCAGATACACAGGCAACAGCAAACACATTTGTGCTGGAGAGAGAAAAAAATCCATCATTTTAGCTGTCCTGACATGAACATTTCATTGCAGATCATTGAAACATGGTCTCTGTAAGTCATGGGTATGTTGTATCTGTTAGCTTAAAATTAAGAAGGCCTCAAGATAAGAGGAAGAAATGTTTGGATCCAGAAATGGACAATGTCTACAGCCATACCATCCTGAATACTGTCCATCTGAATACTCCCAATCACACCAGAAATATGGGTCAAATTTTGAATTTTGTCTTCAGTTGCTTTAGAAAATAAGACTTCTCCTCACCAGAAAACACTTCAAAGGCTTATCTCCTTTCCTAGTGCATGCTCTCTTTAAGCCTAAGGGACCTATTTATATTACTCTGTGAAAAAATGGTTCTCCCCTCTACTCTCAATACAGAAAACTATACCCCCAAATTTGAGATGCCCCCTCACCAAAGCAAGGCATTTCTACAGTAGATACCACCTGGATATCCACTAGTTCAATCTAGCTATGACACTGACTTCCTGGAGGCAGCATCATATCACACAATCTTAGGGCTGTGACCCACAAAACTGCCCTGCACCACAGATGCCAGTGACAATCCAGTGGCCGTGCCCTATACTTCTGACCAACAGCTGTAAATTGTGGCTTTTATTGACCTCTCAGATTCGACAGATTTCCTAGAGCAGCTTACAGAACTCAGAGAAGCACTGAAGTCTACTGGTTTACTATAAAAGGAATTATAAACTGTGGGCATCTGATAAAGGGATGCTCAATGCAGGGCACGTGGGAAAAGATACAAGGTGTCCATGTCTTTGCTGGACAGACAACCCCTATGAACTTCCACATTAAGTCTAGCCTGGTGAACCAGTGAGTGCAGGAACACATACAGCGGGAGGAATAGGACCCAGTGGCTAGGACCTAGGTAAGAGTGTAAGGACCCCCCCCCCTTTTATGAGAACCCCAACAGGTCTCATCCTGATGGTCTCCTGTTAGTCACAGCTGCTGACTAAGATGGCAATGATCGTTATACTCAGAAAGTAGGTTGTCTGCTACAGCACCTGTACTCTTTCAAGTGCTTAATGTTTTTATGGTTTAAAATTTAAAAAGAAGAAGAAGGAGGAGAAGGAGAAGAAGAAGAAGAAGAAGAAGAAATTATGTGAAATAGACTGCACCAAAATACATTTTTGTGGGTACATGATAATCAGAATATCTCAAAAGGAGCTAAGGAGAGGGCAGTTAAGAAACCAAGGGAAGAATGAATCCGTTTCCAAGTGAACACGTGACTTGACTTGGAAGCATCTTTACCGCAAAGGAAGCTGCTGACACACTCAGAGGAATTCAACATTCTAGGAGGTGTCAAGCAGTTTTCCCCAGCAGTTAAGTCATGCTAACCAGGACACCAGAGCATGTGAAAGGGGGTCTGTGGTGGGGGGAGTCTTAGCTGTGACACAGTTGTTTTAGGGTCTCTCGTGCTCCCCAGCTTTTCCTAACTCCCCATTAATTTTCACAGGGTTTAATTCTGATAAAAATATTTCTCTTGCACTGGGTAACACATGCTTTTAATGCCAACACTTGGGAGGCAGAGGCAGGTGGATCTCAGTGAGTTCAAGGCCTGTCTGGTCTGCAAATCAAGTTCCAGGACAGCCGGGATTGTTGCACAGAGAAACCTTATCTTGAAAACCAAAAAAAAAAAAAAAAAAAAAAAAAAATTCTCTTGCAAATATGATTGCATTAACACATGTGCACGTGGAATTTTAAAATAAAGAAATGCAATGTCATTTTCAAACAGTGACCTCATTAGGGACATTTGGGCAGAACCAAACCAACCACGTCTTCAAGTTTTCCTTTGAAGTGAACTGCACAGAAAAAGCAGAAGATTTTAGCTGAAACTGCTACTAGTCTAATAACACCTTAGCACTCCTTAGGCCGGTGCAGCTGGGTAGGCCAATGGGGAGCCCTGTGGGAGTTTGCTTCCTTACCTCAAGATAACCAAAATGCCCCATCCTTAATCCCAACCTCTAGACCTTGCAGCAGATTTTATAATTTGGGTACCCTGCTTACTCAAACTGAATATCCTCCTTAAAGCACGTTAGGAGGCATGGAACACTGTTAGAGCTAAAAACATCCATGGCAACCACCACCCACCTCACCACCCCTGCCCCTCCAACACACGTACACCAGATCCCATCACACAATGGCCACCTTCCAAAGGAAATTAGTGTTTTAAAAACACTGTCTTTTGAGGCTGGAGAGGTAGCTCAGTGGTTGGGAACACTGGCTGCTCTTCCAGAGGACCCAGGTTTAATTCCCAGCACCCACATGGCAGCTCACAACTGTCTGCAATTCCGGTTCCAGGGGACCTGACACCCATGGCAAAACACCAATGCACACAAAATAAAAATAAATATATTTTTTTTTAAAAAGTGCAAAACCCCCCAAAAACCCACACATAAAAAAATAGTATTTCTTATTCCAAGTATCTAAACATTTTTCTCGTCTTTGAGGTGACATAAAATCCAGAGCACCTGCTTGAATGGTCAGGTTGGCATCCACTCTTCCCATCGTGCCAAAATAAGCTCTAGCTGTGTGCCGCCAAAGGGCTAGCTGGCTGGCATCTGCCTGTTCTTTTCTTACAAGGTATGAGAGAGATGCACACTTCCAGGATGCCACAAGGAGCTTGGCACTCATCCTTTCTCTTTTCCAAAGTTACTGTCATGGATCTGACAGGCTGCCGGAAATGCCCAGCCAAGGACAGGTCCAGGGAGCTTTGGCAGCTGCCCCAAGTGTTCGGGGCATTTAAAACCAATGCCGTCCTTCAAGGAGGTTGTTGGAAGCTTTACACCGGCTCAGCCAGGACTGACACCTGCCAGTTTGCCATTAAATATAGAGTGTTGGAGCTAAAGATCCTGACCCACTGAACCCTACTCACTCTGTCAGGCTTCTGTGATCTAGACCTACACAGTGAACTGCTGTCCTTTTCCATTTATGGAGCCTAGGAGTGGGGTGGATTTCTTTTCAACACTATTCAGAATGGCACTGCTCCCCCTCCCCCTTGGAACTGCTTCCCAATATATTTCAACCTTTTATTAAGATAAAAATTCTTTATGCCCTCCTTTTAAAGTAATAGACCTATACAAAATGAAAAAATATAAGGCCAGATATAAAATAATATTTTTTCTAGTTTTGAATTCATCTAAAAGAGTAGAAAAATCCCAGAGATGGTCTTCTTGACTTACTTTCTTTTCCCAAGGAGCATATAAATAAGTTCTGCACAGTTGTTTTCTACTTCTCATCCTCAAGTGAGAAACTGGCCCAGATTAGAGTATCAGTGCCATTCTGATAAAGTACAAATACTTCCATGGAAGTATCTTAACCCAGAATCCATGTTTGACTGGACTCCTAATGCTTCTTTCATTGTTGAATTCAAGTCTAGTTCAGGCTTGAGTGCAAAGCTCAGATCCTGGGTCTTCATGGTAAGAATGTAATAAACTATGAAAATTCTCATGGTTTGTCTTTTTAAAGGAAAACTCCCCAACCACTCCAAATTTATATTTCCAAATAAACTGAAATGAAGATTAGCACAAAGTTCATAAACCTGTGGACACTGTGGCTGGGAGAAACCTGAGAATACACCTATCAAATATCTAACATATGTTCTTAAGTGCACATAACTTCATTAACTCAAAGAGGCAGGAAATCCCACTTACAGAAATAGCTTTTCTTGTGTGCACAATGCTACAAAATTATTCATTGTCGCATTACATGAAAAAGTCTGAATGACCTGAATGCCCACTGGTAGGAGCAGGCCAAATCAAACACAGCGTACCTACATGGTGAATGCCCTGTCTCTTGAACACAGCTGTTGGGCTCAGTGGTATAATGCTTGCTGAGTGTGCAAGAAGGCCCCACATTTGATTCTCAGCACCATGAAAATGATATAACTTGGTGATTATTATCAACATTATTAATAATGGCACCCTTCAGAGAGGAAGGCTGGATCAAGGACCACAGGAGGAGAGGAAACTTACTTTCCATACTCCTTTAAATGCTGTGCTGGGTGCCTCTACGTAACTGTTCAAATAAAACTTTATAAAGGGAATAAAGGCCTGGTGAGGTATCCACATGAAAACACACTTTGTGTGCTTTCAGGCAAGCACTCCTGCAGCAAACAAGTCATGTACCAAAGGGCATTTTAAATTTAGGTTGCTTTCTCCTATTGGATTGAGTAGGATCATTCTTGGTTGGTTTCAGTTATATTAATTCATACCATACCCAAAGAGGAAATGCCTCTGGACTTTCATTCTTTTCTAAAGGAAGAAAGTTATTATGTGGTCAGAAAGATGGATTTAAGTTGGTAATAAAAGAACTTAATAAAGAGAAAGAGGAGAAAGAAAAGAGGACACCGTTAGGACACAAAGGTTTATGTGATTTTAGCCATTACAACAGGAGTTCAGAAAGATCTCAAGTGTTACATTGATGTTATCAATATTACAAAAAGAGAAAAAGTGACAGGCAACAGTGAAGAGCACCAGAGACCCAGCACAAACCTAAGACCATCTTCCTTCCTTCAACTGCCAAAGTATTTTCACAGGTAAGCCCCCCACCCCCTGCTTTCATCTCAGCTTTCCCTAACCTTCTTGGCCTGGGAAACTCAAGCCTCATCCTCGCCCTCCTCCTCCTCGAACTCGCCCTGCTCATCAGCCGTGGCATCCTGGTACTGCTGGTATTCAGACACCAGGTCATTCATGTTGCTCTCTGCCTCGGTGAACTCCATCTCGTCCATGCCTTCACCCGTGTACCAGTGCAGGAAGGCCTTGCGCCGGAACATGGCAGTGAACTGCTCCGAGATGCGCTTAAACAGCTCCTGGATGGCGGTGCTGTTGCCAATGAAGGTGGCTGACATCTTGAGGCCTCGGGGAGGGATGTCACACACGGCCGTCTTCACGTTGTTGGGGATCCACTCCACGAAGTAGCTGCTGTTCTTGTTCTGCACGTTGAGCATCTGCTCATCCACCTCCTTCATGGACATGCGGCCCCGGAAGATGGCGGCCACGGTCAGGTAGCGGCCATGGCGCGGGTCACAGGCGGCCATCATATTCTTGGAGTCGAACATCTGCTGAGTGAGCTCAGGCACTGTCAGGGCTCTGTACTGCTGGCTGCCCCTGCTGGTCAGAGGTGCGAAGCCTGGCATGAAGAAGTGCAGGCGTGGGAAGGGCACCATGTTCACAGCCAGCTTGCGCAGGTCTGCATTCAGCTGGCCTGGGAAGCGCAGGCAGGTGGTCACCCCACTCATGGTGGCTGACACCAGGTGGTTGAGGTCGCCATATGTGGGTGTGGTCAGCTTGAGGGTGCGGAAGCAGATGTCATACAGGGCCTCGTTGTCGATGCAGTAGGTTTCATCTGTGTTCTCTACCAGCTGGTGCACGGAGAGGGTGGCATTATAGGGCTCCACCACAGTGTCAGAGACCTTGGGTGAGGGCATGACACTGAAGGTGTTCATGATGCGGTCTGGGTACTCCTCTCGGATCTTGCTGATGAGCAGGGTCCCCATGCCTGAGCCAGTGCCTCCCCCCAGTGAGTGGGTCAGCTGGAAGCCCTGGAGACAGTCACAGCTTTCAGACTCCTTCCTCACTACATCCAGGACGGAGTCCACCAGCTCAGCACCCTCTGTGTAGTGGCCCTTGGCCCAGTTATTTCCTGCACCACTCTGGCCTGTCAGAGCAAAGGAGGATTAAATCAGCCATGATTGGGTTAAATCCCTTCTTCTTCTTCTTCTTCTTTTTTTTAAATCACACCTCAGACATAGTTATTTCAAGTTACCACCAAGTGGCCAATAAATATTAAACAATAATCTATTTGGTCATCCATGCAATTATAAATGAGTTAACAGAGCACACCTTGCTTTGAAAAAGCTCAGATGCATTTGTCTCTAAGCGTAAACTAAGACTTAGCCAGCATGCACCTGGATGATGCTATTTATGCTCTCAATCTGTCAATCACACTCCTCCACCCCTTATACCAGTGGTAATTGGCACCTCGTGCCCTTCTGTCTTTAGCTATGCCAAATACTCACCGAACACGAAGTTGTCTGGCCTGAAAATCTGCCCAAATGGTCCAGACCTGACTGAGTCCATTGTGCCCGGCTCCAGGTCCACCAGGATGGCCCTAGGTACATATTTATTACCTGCAGGGAAACAAGAGCTGGCTTAGCCCTTCAGGCAATGATCTCTGCAGAGAAGGGCTTGGTACCACCTCTTTCCTGATTGGTACTATCCCCAAACAAAGAAAGGCCTATGACCAGGCTTTCAAAGGATTTCGTTGACACAGTAGAGGCTACCCCACCCTGAGTGGTCATCCTAAAGTCAACACCTTCTCCTGGGGCCGCATGAGAGCAGGGTATAGAGGTGCCGGAATTGAAGATGGGGAGTTAGAAATAATTACCAGTGGCTTCATTGTAGTATACATTGATTCTTTCCAGCTGCAAATCACTGTCTCCATGGTAACTGCCAGTGGGGTCGATACCATGCTCATCACTGATGACCTCCCAAAACTGAGACATAAAAAGTCTGCATTTAGCTATGCAACGACCCCACCCCGAATTGCAATGAGAAGCTCCCACCCAGTTTTAACAACCCGACACTGCTGAAGCTTTAATGAGTGGCATGACCCGGGCACAGCCTTAGGGCTTGCATTGTACAAGATCAGAAAGTTGAAACTGGGCGGTTTCCCAGGCGAACAGCTGCTCTCAGCAGGAGGTAGGAATGGGGGTGGTGGTGAAAAAACCAGCCCAAGCCTGGGATTGCGGGTCACAGCCGCCAGTGGCGGCTGGAGACAAACGCTCTGGGACTTAGGAGCAGAAAGAAAGGGGCAGGCGGGGAGAGAGTGAGGCCAGGCAACTGTAGAAGGGTATTTTAAATGCAAAGCACGTCCAGCCAGACAATCGCTCTCCTCCCCTCCCCCGCAGCTCGCCGGGTGTTCAAGCGAGTAAAATCAATTCTCCTTGCGTCCCGGCCCCTCCCAAAGACCGGCGCACACAGCCCAGCCTGCACACCCCTCCTTCAGGCACGCGTGGCGATCAGAGAGGAAAAGAAAGGGCACCCCAAATTTCGAACAGTTCCGGGAAAAATGAATAAGACCCCCGAGCTTTAAAGTCGCCTCTGGGCACACGCCCCATCCTATTGCACAAAGCAAGTCAGATCCACCCTTGACGAGACCTGGGTCCACCTAGGATCGCGCTGTGCTCTGGTGCCCAAGTATCCCGACGGGCGCTCTCCTAGCATTCCTCCCCCATCCCCTAAGCTGCGAGCCCACCTTAGCGCCGATCTGGTTGCCGCACTGGCCCGCCTGGATGTGCACGATCTCTCGCATGGTGCCTTGTTAGCTTCTTGCTGGCTTGGATGTATGTCAGTGGGTCTGACGGTGCTCCCCTTCCACACCCTGTGCAGGGCCACCTGAAACTTAGTCCGGAACCGATGGGCTGAGGGCGACGGCCGGGTGGGCTCGGTCTTTTATGTAGGGAGGGTGGGGCGGACCAGACAGACCGCGCCCCCCAGTTAAAGCCCCCCAGTCCCGTTCTAGCTGGCGCTCTCCAGGCCGGGTTGACGTAATGCTCTGAGCCCCAGGGACGGTCCAGGGGGCTGGACTATGGGCTTGTGGCCAATCAGCGTGGGCGTGAAGACCTTGCGAGGGGTGGGGGTTCCTGGGAGAAGCTGGGGCGTGATCATTGTCTCGAACTTGAGGAGAAGGGGAAATCGAGTATGGGGAACTGGGAGCGTGAATCCTACCGGAGTGCGGCGAGGCGGGGCGATTAGTATCAGAGTAGGGATTGAGAGAGGGCTGGTAATGGATAGGGAAGAGAGGGCAACTGGAGCAGGTGCAGTCCGGTATTGCGAGTGCGCACAAGGTAGGGGGATTTAAGCTAACAACTTGCGTTACCCCAGCAATCCCTCTTCTAATATTGGGCAGGCTTCGCCAAGCCAATGCACCTGGCGAAAGTACTGCCCCCTTCCTCATCCACGGAGATCAACGACTGTCCAGGAGCATACGCCCATTACATAGAATTTTAGGAAAAGACAGGTGATCCCAGGAAGTCCAATGTAATTGGAAAAACAGAGGTCCAAAAGATCCTGACTTTGGACACCGGGGAGCATCAGAGCGCGTTCCTCTCCTCCCATAGCATCAGCTGTCCTTGTCTTTGTCTTTGTTACCTCTATCCCTTTGCTGCAGTAGCAGCATTCAGGGGTAGAAGGACCTCTGAGCCCAGCCCTGCCTAACCCACTCCAAGAATATACAGCGTTCAGCCTGATACCAATAACACTTTCTACCCTGTGATTGGCTTTTGTTCCTCCCAAGTGATGGAGTGGGTGTGGCAGGCCGCGCTGCCTGAACTGTGCTGCGGGCAGACCGAGGGTGGAGTTCTGGGGGCGGGCCTGTCGGGGAAACAAAGAGTTCACAAAAGCGTGGGATGTATTCCACAACTGAGTATTTAAAAACCAGCCAGGCGCTGTCCTTCCCAGAGTTAGGCCATTCTGTTGTAAGGAAAGGGGGTGGGGTCCGAGAACTGTCTTTACCTAGAGCATTAGTATCTTCCTTTGCAGCTCCCATGAGGTCCCAGCCTTAATGCTGCGGATAGAGAGTGGGGGACACGCCTAAAAACTGCGGTACCGTGAGCCAGCCAGAGACCACCGCAGACCCTAGCGCACTAACATCAGCGCGTGCGCAGACGCGGTACACACACACACACACACACACACACACACACACACACTCCCTTCAAACCCGCATTTTCTAGGTATTCGTGGAAGAAAACGATTCCTTTGTTACTGTCTCCGCGCGTGTGTGAGATATACCTGCGTGCTTCTGAGGGAGGGAGGAAAAAGAGTGTCAGAGCCTGTCCCCTGCTATCCCAGGTTGGAGGTCGCGGTCCCCACGCGGGACTAGTAGTTTAGGAGGTGATGTGTGACCTTTTGCATTCTCTGGGGAGAGAGGCCCTAGTGACTCAGGGTCTCGCTGTAGGGTAGAGCTCGCAGCTGTCGAGCGAGAGAGGGCCTGCTAGAACCATCCGCAAGCTGTCATCGCCTCTCCTTTCCGCAGGGGGAGGGGGTGTAGTACGGGCGTAAAACTCAATTCTAATGTACAAGGAGAAACAGCCAGAACAAAAGCCTTGCCGCCTGCGATTGCCAGCGTGCCCAGACTGGAGCTCTTCAGCCATAATTCTCCAGACACCGCTGCGGCTGCTCAGGTCAGGGTGGGGTTGAGAAGAGGAGCAGAACAGCAGAAGGTGTGCCCACATGTCCACTAGCAGGGCTCCAAGGACCCAGGCTCTGACTCCGGATTTCCCCACCCAAATCCTCCTACAGATGCAGAAGCGTGAAGACGGAATACTTCCCAAGGTCACACAACGAGTTAATGACAGGGCGTGGACTGTCTCCAGGACGCCCGGATTTTCAGGGAAGGTGACTACACGCACAGCCGAAAGGGCTATCCCAGGTGTAGCCCTAGAGGTGGTGGGCTGTGGTGGTGCTCAACTTCCCTGAAAGTAACACAGACAGGGTGTCACCCGCATTGCGATTACTGATTACTGACGGCTGTGCAGCCGTCTCGCCTAGCTGCGCCAGCCAAGGAGCAATCCTGGAGCTCAGGGGCCTTTGGGGGCTCAGCTCTAAACCCGGTAATCTGAGCCTGCCTTTCTCACCTAATGGATTCCTTGCTCAGCTTCTGTTTCACAGCCAGATCTTTGCAAAGGAGCTGGTAAAAACTCATGTTTACGATTATAAAGATGAAAGGACCTTTCCTCTCAGATTTCTCTTAGCGGAAGAGGTTTGGAACCGCGTGACTAGAAATCATCCTCAAAGCTGGACGCCTGTGGGGATCCAGCCTTTTGGTCCAACATCAGCTTTCTTTTCATGCGTTTTGCCCCATTGTCCCCACCCAACTTGTCAACTTGTCATTGGGATTACGGTGTTGCACATTTTAAATTTTTGCAAAGACCTGATTTTTTTTGTGTGTGAAATATTGACAACTGCCCCTTCTTTCCCGAATGGCTTTCCATTCATCTCCAAACTAAAAAAAAAAAAAAAACAAAAAAAAAACAGCCTTATTTCACTTGACTCCAAGGAAGAGATATACTGGGAAGCAAAATCAGACAGGTTCCCAGCATTTGTTTTTGCTTCTTTATATTAGATTCCTCTCCCTCTCCTCTATGCCACGTATCAGACATGAAGATTTAAGGGCAATGTATTTCATTCAGTATCTCTTACGTACAAATTGGTTTTCAGGTGCACAAGCATCTCTGTGCAAAATCTAATCCAGCATTTTTTTTTATACAAGGAGGACTCCAAATCATTATAATGATATGTGCTTTTACAATTGTCAGATTATTTTCAAGGGCAAATCCTCAACTGTGCATTTATTGTACACAAAGGGTCATTGTTTCAAGTAACTGAAGAAGTCGGACAGAAAGGAGACTTTTCATAAATATGTAGTAAATTTTGAAAATGTTGTTTTCTTGATGCACGATGTATTTTGACCCATCTATTGAAATCACGGGACATTTAGTTCGGGGTTGGTTTTTTTTTTTTTTTCCCTCATTGCTAGCCTGCATTTGCCACTTAAAGTTCAGTTCACCGCCCCCACAGGCTTGTCTATGCAGCCTAGATGTACGCGGTTTCCTAGGCAACACACATTTTGCCAATGAATGGAAAGGAATTGAAAGAAAGACTGCAAAGACTGCAGATCCCTGGTTATTTCCTCCCCCACCCCATCCGCTCTTCTTATTGCTCTGTGGTTAGAAATATTGGGAAGTTATCAACCCTAACATTCATGTAAAAGAGTCAAACACCCAGAGAACTGGGCCTAGAAAGGGGTCGCAGCCCCAACCCCCATCCCCCCACCCCTAACCCCCATATAGTAGCAGTGGGCGGATGCTGCGAAAGGGCTCCCGGGCTCTACGGTCTTGGTCCAGCGGGTCCAGGTTCACTTCCCGATTCTCTATTCCTTTCCCTCTTAGACAAGAAAAGCTATGGTGCCGACACGGCGCTGTCCACCGCTCTAGAATTTAGGCGCTACCTGGGTGGGGGCCTCGGAACCCTGTCTGCCGCGCTGTAGAGTTTCGCAGGAATCAGCCACTCGGGCAACAAAAGACTGGGATCCGCAGAGAAAATTCTGCATCTTGAATGCAGCAAATGCACCCAGGCGCGGGCACCTTAGCTCTTTGTTTCTCATTGAGGCTGGGTGTTTTCCCATGGCCAGTGCCCGTGAATTTTGATTTAAAAGGCTAATGTTCAGTCAGCAAGCCTTTCACATGGGAGGGTGCCCTCCTCCTGCCTCTATCACACAAATCGGCAGGAGGAGGGGAGCCTCTGCTTTTCTAGGGCATTAGTTCCCTTTCATGGGCTGCCTCCCCTCCTCCATCCTTAGCAAAGATTTTAAGATTCTTGGACCTGGAGGACGGGGAAGCACAGAAATGTTCACAGTGCCGCCTGGTTAACTGTATTTCCATAGTACAGAGTCATCCTGCGACAAAAAACGAAACTAGAAGTACTCAAATGAAGCGTGCTAGAAGAACTCTGACAGCCTGCCCTTGTAAGGTGCTGTCTGTGAAAGCCATTGGTGTGAAAATGGATCCCGTTTTCAAGTCGAGTACTCGGCAGAGGATAGAATGGGGGAGCCATTTTAAGTTAAGGAGGCAGATTGCTGTAGTATCAGTGTGACCGTAGGCTGCCACCCACATTGTTCCACTAGCAACTGCTGCTTGGCAGTGTCTCCAGAGCTCATGTTCTCTCCAAAATCTACCACAGACCTCTGCTCGCTGTTTAAATAAAGTGAGAATACACATACATACTAACCCCTCTGCCCTTTGCCCTAATGAGCATGTGCCAGGACCTCTTAGCAAATCAGTCTCTACTTCATTTCCCAATTGGTGGCCACTAATAAAAACTTACCAGAAGGTTTAGTCTGGTATGCATATTCAAAAGAATTAGCTGGGTGTAGTGGCACACTTTTAGTCAAAAGTGTGACAAAAAGTAAAAAAAAAGAGGAGGAGAATTGAAGACAGGATCCCTAAGAGTTGTCTGTCAACCCATGTTCATGGCAGGTAGTTCTCAAGAACCAAAAATATGTAAGCATTGCAAATGACCATGGCTGAGTAAGGAGAGAAACAATGTGGTCTGTATGTATATATGATGAAATATCACCCAGACTTTCAAAAGAAGAAATTCTGGTACAAGGGCTAATTCTGAGACCATTACATTAAGTGAAACTAGCCCATGATAAGACAAAGCCGTACAGTTCCATGCATAGGTATTGTACAGAGGAGTCAAAGACAAGGAGACACAGTAGAATTGGGGTGACCAGGAGTTGCAGAGGGGAAAATGGGGGGTTATTTAATGAGTAAAGAGTTTCAGTTTTGCAAGATAGTTGCAACATTTTGAATATAAAATCACTCCCTTGAAACTGGTTCCAAGATATCACCTTACACCTAAAATCCTCAGGATCTTAAGACTTTTATATAGAGTATGGTAGGATTTGCAAAAAGCCCACAATCATCCTCCAATTTCTTTAAGTCATAATATTAATATAAATAATAATTAATAATATTAATAAAAATAAGTACTGCCAGTAGTTGTTGGGGGTATATATGCTCAGCAGACATAATAATTAAAAAAATAAAGAGGAAGGAAAAATGATCATGGATTAATGTTTGCCATATGCCTCATTTTCAATGAGAGATCATTGGGGCATGGCTTTGGCTAAATTCTGCTGGAAAAACTAAAGGAAAAACTATGAAGCAAAATGTTGTGACAATCAATGACCTCTATGGAGAGAAATGCATGGTTTTATAAAAGAGACAAATTCATAGCCAGCAGAATAGGAAAAGACATGTCAGAGACAGCCAGCTGCAGAGGAAGTGTGGACTTACGAGCAGAGAAGTGAAGAAATGGGATGAGTTACGACCGACAGAGAGTCACCACAAGCCCCAGATTGTGCCTCGTGGCAAGAAAGCTCCTGGCAGCCACTCTGCTGTTCTCCCTGCGGCAGACAGGGAGACATGCCAGCCTGGCGTGGGGGTGGGGAGAGTGCAGCAAGCCCTGAGGGTGTGAGTGGGGGGGTGTGTAGACATGAGCTGGCCATGCCAAAGACCCCGGTGCCTCAGTCTCATGGGAGTGGCAAAGCCTTACCTGGGCGAGGCTCAGGCAAATGTCAAAGCTTCCCCTCCCGGTTCATGTGTGGATGTTGGCAGTGTGTGCAGAAAATATCTTTCGAAGCTTTGCCAACTTCCCCCTCCCTGTGTCTACGCTCTGAACAGTGCTCCCTAGAAAGACTGACTGCACCCACAGAGATCAGCAGATCCCATCTTCTTGATTCAGCTGTATACCATGAGCCCTGCCTCCACATTCAGCTATATGCACTAACCCCGCCTCTGTGTCCAACTGTATACAATAAGCACACCAAGTTTCCGGGTGGCTGCAATTATTCCATCAAAGAGTCCAGTCCACCAGATCCCAGCTCTTCTATGTGTGTCTGTCATTCCTTCAGTCTGTCTTTTCTTCACTCCCTCAATGCCCTAGTCAGATCGATCGAACCCAAGAACTATGCAGTGATGCAGCCTGTGACTGAAATGAATACAATTTTACCAGAGATTTCCAGAGAGAGCCTTTCTGCCTTCTCTGTCCACTGATGGGAGGGACATACAAACTCTGTCCATCACCCACAGAAGTGATGTGTTCTAAGTTATCATTTTGTGATGGAAGAGTGGTAACACAAATGGTTGATGGATGGTCCCCAGTGTGGTCCTGTGGTGATATATTGTGTCCCCCAATATATTGTGTACCCTAATAAGACTTACCTGGGGTCAGAGAACAGAACAGCCACTAGATTAGACATAGAGACCAGGCAGTGGTGGCACATGTGCCTTTAATCCTATCACTTGAAAGGCAGAGATCCATCTGGATCTCTGTGAGTTCAAGGCCACACTGGAAACAGAGCCAGGCATAGGCTTTAATCCTAGCACTTGAGATCTCATGCCTTTGCTTGGGAAGGACACAAGTCTTTAATCCCAGGAGGTGATAGCAGGAAGCAGACAGGTATGTAAGGCATGAGGATCAGGAACTAGAGGCTTTTAAGCAGTTCAACTGAGATCCTCAAGGGTGAGGACTCAGAGGCTTTCAGTGTGAGGAAACAGGATCGGCTGAGGAGTTGGTGAGGTGAAGTTGGCTATGGCTTGTTCTGCTTCTCTGATCTTTCAGAATTCACTCCAGTATCTGGCTCTGGGTTTTTTTTTTTAAATTAATAAGACCATTTAGCAATTTGTGATACATGGTCCTGGATTGTCTGGAACAAAATATTCCTAGAACATGGGCCCAGGAAACTTCAGCAAATAACTCAAGGAAACTCTTCTTCTAGTGATGAATGCCAAAGGCAACACTCATGTTGGAGACCCTGGCCTTTTGCAAGTGTCCAAAAGGGCATCATCAGAAGGGTATTTATGGAGTCCTTAATGTTGGGGAGTGTTAGCTAGTCTTGTGTCAACATACAGACTAGAGTTATCTGAAAGGAAGGAACCTCAATTAAGAAAATGCCTCCATAAGATGACTGTAAGGCATTTTCTTAATTAGTGATCAATGAGGGAGGGTCCAGCTCATTGTGGACGGTGTCATCCCTGAGCTGATGGTCTTGGGTTCTATAAGAAAGCAGATTGAGTAAGCCAGGAGAAGCAAGCCAGAAAGCTGCACCCCTCCATGGCCTCTGCATCAGCCCCTACCTCCAGGTCCTGCCCTGTTTGAGTTCCTGTCCTGACTTCCTTCAGTGATGAACAGTGCTGTGAAAGTGTAAGCTGAATTAACCCTTTCCTCCCCAATGTGCCTTTGGTCATGGTGTTTCGTTGCAGCAATAGAAACTCTGACTAAGATGGGGGTTCCCAGGCCTCCCCAGCCTTTGTCTTTCCCCCTATTCCTGTTGGGCTTCTCGTTACTTAGACGACTACTGCATGAGTGACCTGGCTTTTCACGGGGATCAATGTTCATGGCTTCGGTTCCCGAGGAGTTGATGCTAAAGTTAGAGGTTGTGCTTCTGACGGGAGGTTCCTGTTCTGCACTCTTCCCACTCACCATTCAAGGTTTTTGGATCATCTTTTAAAAGACTCCTATTGAATGTCCTCAGGCTCTAGGGATGCCCCTGTTCTCAAAGCTGTTCACAGGAGTGTTTTCAGCCTCCCACCCCGCCCTGCCCCAAGGCCTTCCGGGTGACAGGATCGGCCTAGTGGAGCATCTCCATCTGCTGTGGTTTGGATACAGTTGGAGTGTGTGCCCCAAAGGTTCACGTGTTGGAGGCCTGGTCCTCAGGGTGGTGATGTTCAGGCAAGGGAACCTTAAGAGGTGAGGCCTAGTGTAGAGTGAGTAGTCTCTGGGAGCCTTGCACTCAGAAGAGATTTGTGCATTTCTCCAGGGACCCCAGTTAGCTCCCCTGAGAGCAGGTTGATATAAATGTATGAGTGTGAAGCTCTCTGGTTTCCTGTCTTACCATGGGATCATATTCCCATCCTGGCACCACTTAGCCATGCTATTTACTCAGAAAATCCCCATTAGAATTATGCAGTTGCAGGTACCATATTCTCAGACCTCCAGAACTGCGAGCTAAATAAACCTTTTTTTTTTTCCAGAATAAAATGTTTTATTATAAAAACAGAAAACGGACCTATTCATCAAGCAAATTTGCATCTTGTTGAGCTTTTATTTATTTTACCTTACCTAAGATTGTATATCTTTAGTCACAAATGAAGAGTCTGAAGACAAACCATCTTTAGTATTATCTCTCGTTTTTTTTTAGTGACTATGATACCAAAAGTTAAAAAACTAGTTTAGGGGTTATGAATACATTATGAAAATAATGTACCTTTAATCAATACTTCAAAGTTATCAAATTACTTCAAAATTTGAAAGAAGAACCCTGGTTGTGTTGTAATTTGAAGTACAGTTGGGAGTTCCTTTGATTAATATTAATTTCCTCACCTAGGAATCAAACGACCTGGATTCCATCATCAGGGATTTGTTCCTGTGTACCACGCATGCTTGTATCCTGGAAACCTATCGGAACCGTGATGTTCCTAAGAGGACAACCCAGTGCCTCTGCTACCTTTAAAGTGGACTGCTCAGACCCAGTTTTTATCATGAGCAGAGATCCCAGGGAGAGAAGGCTATCTTGAAATGGGAGACTGGCTCCTAGCATGCACACAAAGATGCTGTGATTCCAGGCTCAGACCAAGCACAACTCTGCCAGTTCAATGCCCTTCCAAGATCACAGGAAGACTTGACCCTAATTATTGGGAGATGGATTCTCTGAGGAGGACTCAGAGTTTAGTCATGAGAGTAGGATTCCCATGATGACATTCGTGACTTTTTAAGAAGAGGAAGCGACCTGAGGTGGCACTCTTGCTGTGTCTTGCCATGTGATGTCCTTGGCATGTGAGATATAGCACAAGGCCTTTGTCTATTGCTGAACAGATAGATGCCTGTACTAAGTCCTAGGATGACCAGCTTTCAGAACTTTGAATCAAATAACCCAATTTCTTGAAGATCTATCCAGTCTGTGGTGTTCACTTACAGTAATAGAAAATAGACTCCAATGTGAACTATACTGCACTGGTGCCTTCCTGAGTGGACGAAAGGGAAAGGTCTGATTGACCATCTAAGAAAGAAGCCTTCATAGTGCCATCTTCTAGCCAGTCATGTATAAATTTCATTCTGGTGTACAGAATTCACCTGACAAATATTCACCTTGTGTTGGGCTCTGTCCTATGTCCCAGGAAGACAGCAGTGACCAAACCAAACACCCTTTGCTGTCCCCCAACTCACACTGCAGGTAAAGCTGTGGAATTAGAAAGGCAGAATTTCTCAGAGCTGTGGTTCATATCGGTCCTGTCTATTTTCTCAGTCTTTATATCATAGCTTTATTCTTTTTCATATCTTTCCCATTTCTCTGCTAGATAGTGTAGTGCACCTAAATAGTTAAAGGGCACATATGACTTTGATGATAATAAATAGTGTCTGTGATGACTTGTTAGAGAAGGTGCCATCAAGGTCATCTGAGTCACACTCACACTTTGAGTATAGACACTATCCTGCTCCCTACCCTCACCCCCGTTCATTTAGCCTTCTTTTTTTTTTTTTTTTTTTTTGGTTTTTCGAGACAGGGTTTCTCTGTGTAGCTTTGCTCCTTTCCTGGGACTCACTTGGTAGTCCAGGCTGGCCTCGAACTCACAGAGATCCTCCTGCCTCTGCCTCCCAAGTGCTGGGATTAAAGGCGTGTGCCACCACCGCCCGGCTCATTTAGCCTTCTTTACTCACCTCAGTTTTCTGTTCTCTTTATTCTTTCACTCTCTAAATGATACAGGAAAAAGATTCTGGGGAAAGATAAAACTCAGTTCCTTTAATCTTTGTGGGAGTCTTTCTATGGAGACCTTTGCATTAGAAGGCATGTTGGGAAAAGTAAATATGCTTGCCACCATGTTGTAGCCAAGCCACCATGCTGTAGCGAAGCTGGCGGTACATGTGCGTAATCTAAGCACTCAGAAGGCTGAGACAGGAAGACCATAAGTTTTAACACCAGCCTGGACTATATACCAAGACCCTTTGTAAAATTTAAAAAAAAAAAAACACTCCTCAATGCTATAAAGTCTTTCCCTAGACGTTTTCATGTTTCTTCATTGCACAGAAATACCACACAGAAAGTCAAAGGTGCCTCCACTTCCCAAACATACAAATCCATTGTCAAGTTCACTGCTGGAGTTTGGGAATGAGGCCCTTAGGTGTCTACCATTTTTACCATGACAATTTGATTTTAGAACCTAGTAAGAAGCTGCATAATTCACGCAGCGGAGCAGCCCACTCTATTGGCTTTCTTAGCCTCTCACAGGCTTTGACCTTGGACAAGCTACCCACTGGGTCTGTCTTATGTTCCTCATCTGTAAATAGGAATAGTAATGTGCTGCCTCCTTCTTTCTCACCACACAAGGAGCTCTAGGAAGAGTTTCGATAATGCCACTTGAGCTCTTCCAAGGCTGACCCTGCATGAGCCCAGGCTGTCATTATGGGAGGGCTGCAACACATCAAAGGTGTCTGATCAATTGGTACAGTGTGTGCAGCAGAACCCTCACCTTGACCTTTTGAATTCTTTCATGCCCCTCGCCTGCATGAATGGTATATATGATGGGATCGAAAGGTTGTTCCTTGAATGTTATTGAACTCTGCTTTCCCTCTATCTTCTCATAATTATTCACCTTTTGCTTTTAGGTAACTGACTGCAGGAAGGAAGTAAACATATTGTCTCATTGCTCTTCATGTTCTATTGCTGACATTTCATTCTCCAGCCAGGGGAGATACCATGATGTTTCTGTTTTCTTTGGAGATTTTGTTCTTTTTTGTTTTATTTATTTATTTTTTTGAAATATGATCTTACTATGTAGCCTAGATTAGTGTGAAAGTCATAATCTTCCTGCCTTATCCCCCAGTGCTGGGACTACAGGCATATACCACCTGTTTTAGTTTGCTTTTTATTGCTAAGAGAAAAGTACTGGCTAAAAGCAACTTGGGGAGTGTCCTAGTTGGGATTTCTAGTGCTGTGATGAAGCACCATAACCAAAAGCAAGTTGGGGAGGAAAGGGCTTATTTGGCTTACACTTCCACACTGTAGTCCATCAATGAAGGAAGTCAGGACTGGAACTCAAACAGGGCAGGAACCTAGAGGCAGGAGCTGATGCAGAGGCTTTGTGGCTTGCTCCTTACAGCTTGCTCAGACTGCTTCCTTAAAGAACTCAGGACCACCAGCCCAGGGATAGCATCAACCACAATGGGCTGGGCCCTCCCCCATCAATCACTAATTAAGAAAATGTCTTACAGTCAGATCTTATGGAGGCATTTTCTTAATTGAGGTTTCCTACTTTCACATGACTCTAGCATGTGTCAAGTTGACATAAAACTAGCCAGGACAGGGAGGAAAAGGGTTTATTTGGCTTACATATCCTGGGTCACAGTTAAATGAGGGAAGTCAAGGAAGAGACTCAAAGCAGGATAGTGGAAACAGGAACTGAAGTACAGGCCTTGGAGGAACACTGCTTACAGGCCTGCTACTCCTGGCTTGCTCAGTCTGGCTCCACTCCTCTTGTTTTTATTTATTTTATGTGTGTGGATATGCGTGTATGTCTGTGTGCCAAATGGGTACTGAGAATTGAACCCAGGCCCTTTGGAAAAGCAGCCAGTGCTCTTAACTGATAAGACATCTCCATAGTCCCTCTGTTTACTCATACAACCCAGGACCACCAGCCCAGAAGTGGCACTGACCTGGGCCCTCCCACACCAATCATTAATCAAGAAAATGTCCCACTGAGTTGCCTACAGGCCAGTCTGATGGAGGCAATTCTTCAACTGAGATTCCCTCTTCCTAGATATGTCTAGGTTTATGTCAAGTTGACAAAAGCCAATCAGCACACCACCATCCATGGTGACAGATATTAAATTGCTTAAAAGTGGAAATGAAGCCTGGAAGATGAGCCTTTTTTATTTTTAATGCATTTGTAATTCAGAGCCTGGACTCACTGTTGATTAATATTGACGTGTACACCTGGAGCCGGAATTTGGTGTTGCCACTATCTCTGGTATTCAGTGTCTGGGATTCTTTTGTCTCTGTCTTGACCGGCCAGCCATTCAGCTCCTTCTGAGTTTAAAACTGCAATGACCCGTTCCTCACATGCCTGGGTCAACTTGAACCAGGGCTCGCTGGTCACCTTCACAGCAAAGCTTGCCTTTCTTTTGCTCTGCCCGAACCTTTTGCCACGGGGCAGGGGAAATGACCACATGAAGATGCTCATGCGTCTGCTGGACAAGGACACATGGGACCAAGTGCTCAGTAAAAGTACTGACTGTTAAAGCTCGCGAGGACATCCCTGTGTCTGTCGGCCACATCACACCTCCTCTCTCTCTCACACCTTCATCTTGTTCTCATGGTCACTGCTGCAACTGTGACATTATTGGTTTTCTTTCCTTGAGACAAGTTCTTACTATGTAGCCCTGGCTGACCTGGAATACACTAGGTAGACCAGGCTGGCCTCAAACTCACAGAGATCTGCCTGCCTCTGCCTCTTGAGTGCTGGGATTATAGGCGTGCGCCACCATGCCTGACTTAATTCCAAACGTTATTTTTTTCTGGTGTTCCCATCACCACCATTGCCCTCCATCTGTTTTTTAATGGTTACTATTTTATCTTTATGTATAAAGTTGGGAGAAATACTTAGTTCTAAATTATTTCAAGTCCTATTTGTCGGTAAATTGGTTGTAATAAGCAATACACAAACAGAGCTTAATGCCATCCCAGATTTGTGTGTGTCTAGCCTTGACTTGGAAGGACCACCAGAAAAGGTGAGCTCTCAGAATGCACAGTGCTCCCAGTCCCGACATGACTCTGCAGGAGACAGCACATGTGTGCCAGGCTTGTTTGTACCAGCAAGTGAGGAAAGCAGTGTGTCCAGTGCAGCCACTGTGGAGCCTGTCTCTGTTCTCACGGGAAGCATTCACTGTGGTCTTCTGTCTGGAAATCTTAAGAATATAGTTCTCTCTTCCAGTAAATGATACACAAGATGGGGAGGTAAACTAAACCTCACAGGAGCACACCTGGGCTTGAGGTATCCTTTTGTGGTCCTGTGGAGTGAGTCTGGGGCAAGCCTTCCACTGCAGAACTAGGTTCCCACCCCTAGGACTTACTTTCAAATAGCATTATCTTCTTTTATAGTGTGCTGTTGTGATGGAATACCATACTGGGTAATTATAATGAGCAGAAATTGTTTGGCTCATGGTTCTGGAGGCTGGGAAGTCCAAGATTGAGTGGCCATATCCAGTGAGGGCTTTTTTTGTTACATCATTCCCTGACAAGAAGTGGGAGATAGAACACAAGACAGGAAAGGCAAGGTGTGTGTGTGTGTGTGTGTGTGTGTGTGTGTGTGTGTGTGTGTGTGTGTGTGGTGTGTGTGTGTTGGTGGGGAACAGTGGTTCTGAATTTCTCTTTTGGTAAAGAATCCACTCATATGAGAACAGTTGAGCCTCATAGCCTAATCACCCCTTAAAGATTCCACCTCTCAACACTATTGGGGTTAAGTTCCCAACACATGGGTTTGGGGAACTAGTTCATTGGATAAAGGCTAATGTCTCGAGCTCCATCCCTGGGACTTTCATATTAGAAGGTAGAACAGACTCCCACAAAAGTTGTCTTCTGACCTTTACATGTGTTCCACAGTGTGCCTATGCCTACACACACAGACACACACACACACATACACACACACTAAATAAAAATATTGCTTCTAACACGTGAAAAATGAAGGACACGCACAAACCGCAGGAGGTATGGGTCACAAAAACTTGAGACCGCCCTAAAAGAATCAGTAGATATCCTAAGTTTTAGAGCTCTGGGGTCTCAGACTTCTCATCTATGCTCCTGCTTGAAAGAAGATGGTGGCCCTTAAAGGCCACTCACGGGGTTCCAAGGTGGCCGTGGCGAGGTGACCCTATCCTTCAGAGTGGAAGCTCTGTAGCCATGGAGCATTCTTTCATCGGTCTCCGGGACTGGTCAACTCCTGTCCTCCTTTCTGTTTCTAGGAATTTTCATGGTTCTATGTATCTCATATGATGTATTAGTCTTTTTGTGCTTTCCTTTTTTATTTATTAGGTTCTGTGGTTCTAAGAATCCAGCTATGGCCTTTTGCACACCAGGCTAGCACTCTATCACTGAGATACATGCCCCCAGCATAGTCCTCCTTCTGTGAATGGCTTACTCCATTTTGCATGACAAACTCAAGGTTCATGCATGTGGTGTCAGAATTGCTTTCCTCCCTGAGATAAGGTGTTGTCCTGAGTGGGAGACTCAGACACTCAGCTAACAGGTTTTCTTAAGCCAGTCAAGTGGGAGCATTTTGCTGACTTCACTTCCTCCCCTTTCTTCTCTACAGTTGTCATGTTCCCGGTTTTTAGAAGGGTTTCTGATCCATTCCATCCTGTGCCCTACCTTTTGTTCATCTGTGTCTCCACCTCTGGTCCCCTTGCATTTCCCCAGGTTGACCTCTTGGATGCTTTGGCTTCCTACGGCCTTCCTTGGACTTGTCCATGCCGTCTCGTTGGCCCTGACATCGCTGCCTTCAGGAAACCCTCGGACTCCATCTGTGCTCGCTCCAGGGGCCTCCTAAGTCACTTGCCTATGCCTAGCACCTGCTGAGCTCCACTGTAGTTATTTGCTTCTCTGTTTCTTTCTCTAAAAATAGTTTCATCTACCTCATTTTGCGGTGTGCCCAGGGTCTGGCAAACAGTGGGAACTCAATAATTGTTTTTAGGACTGCAAAACTGCAGGGCTACTCACCTGTCAAAAAGAAGGAGTTTCTGGATAAAACTAGGTACAATTTTCATCAGAATCAGTGAGCTTGATTGACACGTGTTGTGGACTGAGATTATAAGTAGGTTCTTTTGAGCAGATGTCTAACATCACTGTGTATCTAACATCATTCATGTTCTGCAGATGATTCAAACATCCCACATATCCCTAGTTCTTTAAGGTGCTGTGTGTGGTTAACATGCATGTCCATTCCAGTGAAGGGGAGGTGGTGGTCACTGTTTTCAAGGGCATCTTTGTTTCCCGAGCATTCAGTACAGTGCCGGGTGCACAGATGCCTTCAGTAAATGTTTGCCGAGTGAACCCAATGAATGGACATTTTGTCACTGGATCTGTTCATTTATTCTCTGGTTTGTTCCCCGGCTCTCCTTGAAATACAGCTGCTTTCATTGGCTTCGCCTTTATTTACTGGGTGGATGTGCTTGTTTTCATTACCAGGAAGAGAAAGCGAGCACAAAAATATCCCTGCCACAGCAGCCACGGTCTCAGCAAAGGAGCCTCTTTTGTGCCAAGAATGGACCCGCCCACAGCTTGGTGGAGGTGTAGGGTCCGCTGCTCTCAAAGGGCCCTGTGTGGGGAATCGGAGAAGCAGTCCGATGGCAGGGCTTACAGACAGGCTGTGAATCACCAGTGTGAGAAGAGCGCTTTAATCATCTTCGGAAAAAACCTGAACTATGCTGAGCCACCAGCCCATCTGCCCCTCCTCCCCAGGCAGGGAGGGATTCATGATGGATCTGCCTCAGCATTACAAGCTGGAGAGAGGAGAGGGGAGGGAGGGAGGAGCGAGAGCTTTTGTTCTGCCTCCTCCCATGGCTGGGTATCTTCATCTCTAGCACAATGCTCTGAAGTCAGGCTGAGGTTCCTGAGAAAATAACAGATTTACCCAGGGGACAGGATGACCTTTCCCTCAGCACCGCCTTGTGCTCAGGGCTGTGAATTCCACCTGCCCTGCTCCTTTGCCCATCCTCGCTAAATCTTATCGCATCTTATTCCATCATGAGATGGGTCCCAGAACCCCCAAGCCACCTCTCTGAACAACGACAATGTATGGCTTTTCCTGGGAAGAAATGAGCAAATATCTTCTCACTGCAGACAAGACACCGAGGACAGACCAAAGGAGCCATTGGACCCAAGTCTAGCTTGCTGAACCCATAGTTTAATCGGGACAGGAGCATGGGTGACTTGCTAGCAAGTATGCTTTTGAAGGAAGCCTCCCTCCTCCCAGCAGTTATTTAACTGGAGAAGGGGAGGGACCCCTGTACTCCGGTGTGCCCTCCTTCACTTCCCACAGAGACTCTTAGCAAGCCCAATCTTCTAGGGTCTTGTACTGGTGATCATGGCTCTTCTGACTTCAAAATGGCTGCCTGTGGCCATGCCATACTCAAAGGACAGTGTTCTTCAATACATGCTAGGAGCACTCACAAATATTCCAGCCCAAATCAAGTATCCATCATCTGGGAAAGGATTGTTCTCCCACTTGTATGCTCTTATCTGAAAAGCAGGAGCAATTCCAAAAGTAAAATCACACCAGGGCCCACACTTACTTGAAACAGTCAACCTTGGGGCTGGCTATATTAGGAATTCCAAGGTTATCAGGAAATCTAAATCAAGAGAGTGGCGTTTCACTCCCCCTGGCTGTTAGCACTGCGTTCTCTCTTTCATTCTCTCTCGATGTCCTCTACATACACGCACACTTCTCTTTCCCAGCCTGCTGGTGGTAAATAACCCCTGGAGCTGATTTGGGGGAGTTGAGAGCTCGGCCATCAGACATGTCGGCGGCGGACTGCGGAGACCTATGAGCCCCCAAATCCAGGGCAGATGGGTTGTCGTTCCCTTTAGTTCCTCACACTTGCTCATCCTCCCACCCCCAACCCTGAGCTTGCTGAAGCTGGCGTCTCAGGTCCTCAAATCGAAGCTGTCTTTGGGGAGAGCTCGGCTGAGCAGTCCTGCCCCCTCCTCAGTGACCAGGTGCTTCTGGGCATCTCAGGTTTCTTCAAAGTTTCTCAGCCAATCTCTGGGGACTTCACTGGCTCTACCTACCTGAACCTGACCCAGTCTCTCCTACTCCATCCCCTCCGCTCCTGACCCCAGCAACATCCGTGGTTTCTGCTGCTATCGGTGTCCATGCCCCTCGGTGTTTAAGAATAGGTTTTTTCCCCTGCAGCTGCCAAGCCGTATTCCTGTTTGTAAGACAACCTGCTTTGCAAGATGAGTCCGCGCATGGGTCTTGTGGCCGCCTTTTCTTGCTTAGACCAGGCCCACGAGGGAGGAATCTTTTATTTACGACTCGTGGTTCATCAGGGCAGAGTTGGAGGTGTCCTTTAGATAGGGAAGGATTTAAGCAGAATCCGGGTTCCTGCTTTCTCTGCTTCTGCATTGAGATCAGAGTGGCCTGATGGAGGAGCCCAGCCAGAGTTTATAGCTGATCAGATGAGCAGTTATCCTCTAGGCAGGGCAAGGGCAAGTCCATATTGAGGTTGCATTGTTTAAGACTCTAATGGGGTTTTAAAAAGAGAGGTAAATACATTTGCCAGCTTAAGATCCTTTAGAGTGTGTGTGTGTGTGTGTGTGTGTGTGTGTGTGTGTAGAGACAGGTCTTGCTGCTATGTGGCTGACCTGATACTCACTGTGTAACCCAAGCTTGCCTTGAACTTGTAGCGTCCTCTTTCCTCTGCCTCTTGAGGGCTAGGATCGCAGGCATGCACCATCACACCTGGCTGAGTTTGAATTTAGATCTTTTCCTTGGCTAGTGACAGGTGCCTGGAGCCTCTTTGGCCATGCTGGGTAGCCACTTCCAGCTGTGGTTCCCAGGCAACCCTCCAGACACCATGGTAAACAATGTACACTCTTCCTCGTGTGTGTGGGGGGACGACGGACAGACACTGAGCTAGGGCACTCAGTATACAGGATGTGTTAGATGCATGCGTGGGCTCTGTCCTTAGGGGCTGTATCTTGCCCTGGTGCCTTCCTGTCTTCCCTTTTGCTACTTTCTTCTACATGAAGAGAGTAGCCTCTACCACACACTCTGCTGTCTTGATACTCAGCCCAGAATCAACAGAGACAAGAGCTATGTCCTGAAAGCACAAGCCAAAACACACCATTCCTTCCTTAATGTGTCCATACTAGGCATTATTGCCACCATGACGCAGAATCTGGCTAATACATGGGGAAGGCAGGCTTTGTGGGTGAACCCCACTTCAAGAGGCAGGTTTCAGGACACCTTCAGTGGAGATGGAGTTTGGATGCTGGTTCTAGGGACCTATATTGGACATGTAAAAGACAATAAGGCACTTTTGTGGGTACAGCACCGAGCAAGAGCTCCAGGGGTGGGGGGACCTGTAAAGCAGAGGCAGGATATGATAAAGAACCAGAGAGCAAACCTAAGAGGAGAGCCAGCAGGGACAGGGCCACAAGGCAGAGCAGCATCCTGCCCATCATTGTCCCATTCAGAAGGAAGGGACTGAGGCTTGGACACAGGCTTGGCACCTGGAAGGTTATGGTGACTTTGGCAGGGGAAGCTCAGTGGTAAGGAGACGGCGACAAGTGGCGTGAGTTCAGGAGAGAAGGGCTGGGCAGGATGGCACAGGCCTGTCGCCCCAGCACTGAGGAGGCTAAGCAGGACACTGCCACTTTCCAGGCCAGCTTGGGCTACATACCTTGTGTCAACAAAACAAAACAAACAAGCAAAAAACAGTGAAGAGGCAGGGCATGGTGGCACACACCTTTAATCCCACTACCGGGGAGGAAGAGATAGGGAGACCTCTGTGAGTTTGAGGTCAGACTGGTCTACAGAGCGAGTTTCAGGACAGGCAGGGCCACATTCTCTCTCTCTCTCTCTCTCTCTCTCTCTCTCTCTCTCTCTCTCTCTCTCTCTCTCTCTCTTACACACACACACACACACACACACACACACACACACACACACACCAAAACAAAACAAAACAAAACAAAAATAAAAACCAATGAAGAAGGGAGGAGAGGAAGGAAATTCAGAAATCCCTTTTCCAGGAATTTGCTGGGGCAGGCTAGGAGCCAGCGTGATCCGACTCTTACCGTCTTGGTTGTAACTGCTATCTTGCCCGCCAGGTGACCCTGGCACACATTCCACACGCTATGGCATAAACAAAGCAGTTAAAACTCACTGTTGATGGACTGCCTCTTAACCTGATGTTTGACATGTTAATAGTTTTTGAGAAAACCCAGGAACTTGTGGCCCGCCACGGCCACCTTCATCTAAGAAGACTATACCCCATTCCTGCCTCAGAGTGTGGCTATTCTCCTGTCTGGCTGTGTCCTAAGCCATGCCACTGTGTATAAGGACTTAAGAGAGTGCTTGCTGTGCCCTTTCCTTAGCTTTTGGGCCCCATCTGTCTCTGCAGCTGCTTCTCACACTTCATGACCGAGTTTTATTCAAACAAGGGGAGAGCAGGGATGTTCCTATAACTCAAGGTTAAAGCAGAGTCAGGAAAGATTTTTTTCCTTAAGTTGAGAAAAATAAGCATGCGTCTGAGCTACTGGGATGGTTTGTTAAGAGGTGGGAATGGACAATGAGAGAGAGAGAGAGAGAGAGAGAGAGAGAGAGAGAGAGAGAGAGAGAGAGCTGTCACAACTGCTCATGTGATATTCTTGAGAAGGTGAGAGAGGCAGTGGGAGCTCTGCCTGAAGGAAGGGTTACTTTCAGCTTGGAGGGTGGTCCTGTCACTTACAGTAGCAGGATCAGAGGGAGACGTCCTGGATTTGCTGCAGCTGGCTTTGTGGACTTGGTGAAAGGAAGAGGTTGCCATACACTTTTAAGATTAGAACAAGACGCCAGGCAGTGGTGGCACACACTTTTAATCCCAGCACTCAGGAGGCAGAGGCAGGCAGATCTCTGAGTTCCAGGTCAGCCTGGTCTACAAAACAGCCAGGGCTACACAGAGAAATCCTGTCTCAAAAAAACAAAAACAAAACAAAACAAAACAAATTGGAACAAGACTTAAAATAGACTGATCACTTGGGAGGGTGAACACAGCTCCGGCCTCAGACCCCAGAGCTTCCTCTTTGAAAGTCTGAAGATGCTTTGGCTGGTAGATGTAGTGACTCTCGATCAATCAGATTTTTTTTTTCCTCTTAGTGCTGGATTTAGTTCAGGGCCCCGTGCATGCCACATGCTAACACTGATCTATACTCCCAGCCCCCAGTCACAATGCTGTCGCCATAGCAGGCACAGTGCTGCTTTGCAAAGATTTCGTCTGTCCCCTTGTTTCAGGCCGCCTCCCACCTTGCAGGAAGACAGCAATGAGGTGGGGTGTGAGGGAATGTGACGTGCCACTTTTAAGTCAGGACAAAAAACACTGAGCGCCATTACTTGGCATCCGTCTCTGCGCTGTGACCTGTGGTGGCAGGGGCCTATCAGCTAGAGTGTTCCAAAAGGAACTTGTCCTGTCACAAGAGAGATGTATAGATAGCATAAGCTAACAATAGAATTTCTCTTATCAAGTCATTGATACAGCAGGGTCAAAATGTTTACTGTTGCATCACTAGTCTATTATTAACGTGAGCAGTCCATTACCTACCATGGTGTTTAACCAAGTTTGGGTTTGAGTTTGGCTAAAAGCCCAAGGGTCTTGTTCACAAACAGCTCCACCGTGCTGCCAGTATCTCAGTTCTTAAAGGCACCATGAACATCCCAGGAGACAGCGCCACCTGCAGGTGGCTTCTGTTTCCAAACCTAGAAGGGTGCTCACAGGAATCATTTTCACCATCTCCATCTCTGTCTCTCCCCCCCCCCCCCCCAAGTACTGGGGACCGAACCCAGGGCCTTGAACATCAGCCCACTCTCCCTGCCACAGAGCAGTTTTCTTATCCTCCATCTAAAATCCCTTGACTGGGTAGCAGGTGTAGCTCAGAGGCACAGCACGAGGCCCTGGGTTCTATCCTCAGCCCCGAAATTAAACAAACAGAACAACACAGAACAAACAAACAAAAACGCTTATGATTCTAAAGAATTCCTCTCTATAGGCTCACGGTGGTAGCAGAAACGCATCAAAACGCCCACCATCAGCTCACTCTTTGTCTTCTAGCTGGCCTTCGTGGCCTTCTGCTGCGTGCTTTTGCGTGTGGAGGTTGTGGTCTACTCAGGTTTGTTTCAATGGCCTGTTTTACAGCTGCAGAACCTGGAGGAAGACTCCCAGACTGTACTTCCCAGTTAAGAACAGGCTCCCAAGGACACACGCTGTGCCTGGCTTTTTGAAAGCAAAAGCTACTCTGCAAGTAGATCGCTTCCTTCCCACCTGCCATCTAGTGGTGGTCTTTAGAGTTACACCCTTCTGGGTGAGGCTCTGGTTAACATTTTACCTTCTCACCTGATCTGCAGGAGATGGGGATGGAGGCCAGGGAACAGCTTCAGCCAGCCTGCCTGCAGTCTAGGAAGGTTTCTCTATGAGGGGACGGCAGCACACACAGTTTCTCAGTCAGGTGGGTCTCCCACCATGAGCAGTGGTACACAGGCAATGGGAAGTAGGGGTCTGGCACCCCCCAGCATCAAGTAACTAGTTTATGGGTGAGTGGGGGTTGCATGTCTGCAATTGAGGCGGAACATCATTGCATAGTTTTTGTTTTAATTAGTGGAATAAGCACAGATCTCTCTGGGAATGGTACAAATGACAAATTGGAAGCCAGTGAAAGAAGAGCTAAGGAGAGGAGTCAGATTGTCACAGCAGCAGCCCAGGCTGGAGATGGGTAGGTTCGCACCAGGGCAGCGACAGGACAGTACACATAGCAAGGACAGGCCTAGAGTGGGGAGTGGGGGATGTGAGCCATCTTGGTCTTTGCAATAAGGAAGACGATTCCTAAATTCATGGCTGGGAACAGAGTGAGTGGGGTTGGTGTTCACCACTTCCGGGAAGACGGTGAGGTGCGTGGGCCATGGCTGGACAGAGAGAAGTGAGAAGTGCTGAGTTCTGGAGTGGACACCCTGAGGGCGCAAGCGCTGTGCAGCAGTCAGGTCCAGATGGCCTGTGGGCAACTTCATTTGTGTGTGGCCTGAAGAACAACGGGCTTTGGGTTCATACATCCCAGATGAGGTGATGACTAAATGACCCACGGATGCAGAAAACCAGATGAGAATGCATGGAGACCCTCAAAGGATGAACTCCAGAGGATTCGTGTTTCTCCAGGATTTCCTCCTCCAGGAATGAACATGCTCTGAGGGCTTGGAGCTAAAAGAGCAATTCCCTTCCATCTTACCTTTCTTGTTTTTGTTTTGTTTTGTTTTCTAGTCAAGGTTTCTCTGTGTAGCTTTGGAGCCTGTCCTGGAACTTGCTCTGTAGATGAAGCTGGCCCCAAACTCACAGAGATCCTCCTGCCTCTGCCTCCCAAGTGCTGGGATGAAAGGCATGTACCACCACTGCCTGGCTAGATCTTACTTTTCTATGAACTTACCTCTGTTCACCTGCAAATACACATTTCCTGGGGTTTGTTTCATCTTTTTTTTTTTTTGGTTTTTTCGAGACAGGGTTTTTCTGTGTAGCTTTGCGCCTTTCCTGGAGCTCACTTGGTAGCCCAGGCTGGCCTCGAACTCACAGAGATCCGCCTGCCTCTGCCTCCCAAGTGCTGGGATTAAAGGCGTGCGCCACCACGCCCGGCTTTGTTTCATCTTTTTAAAAAAATTATAATCCTGTTGCAGGAAAGATGGAGAGAAACTAAGAACGTTCCTCTCTTCAATTCTGGCCAAGACTATAAATAAAAATGATTTCCTTTATCAGTTCTTATCTCTGGGTTTTCTTTCAATAAAGCGGTGAGACACAAACCTGAGATTCCAGTAACAAGGGCAAGCCTTGGAGGCTGCTGGAGCCAGCTTGGGATCTGCAGAAGCAGACTTCAGAGAGAGTTTAACCTGAACATTTATTGTATTTATTAGGGATGGCTCTTGGCAGGGAGGGAGAGAAAGAGAGATCGGAGAGAAGGAGAAAGGCTGTACTGTCGACTCCAACCCCTTCAAGACAGCAGTGGAATTCCGGGCTGACAGCTATTGACATCAGTGGGCTCAGGTGGCTGGGTCTTTATTCAATGGACAGACCTTTAGGCTAACCACACTTGATAGCTGAAGTCATCCCCACAGGGCATGGCACTGGAAGACCTCAGATGCACCAGCTGGGCAAGGACTGTTGCCTTGAAGGAGACCTGCCCTTCTTCAGCCAGGTTGCTGTTTTGTCCATTTACCTCTATGACTGGGCAAGAAGAGTCACAGGTGTCAGAAGTGGATGCATGACATTTTCTTCCTCCCCCCTACTGGGTACCAACAACCCTGTCTCCTGGTGGTCAGGGTGAATTCTGTGCTGCCCGATGGTGACTGTTCTGGACCTGCTAGACTTTTGTGACCAAACACTAATCTCCATCATCAACTTGAATGGATTAGAATCACCTCAGAGGCACACCTTGAGGAGCATCTACAAGGGTGTTCCTAGGGACATTTAGCTGCTACCCCGAACGTGGACAGCACCAACTCCTGGGCTGGGAGTCTATGGAATAAAACCGGAAAAGAGAGGCAGTGAGTTGAGTGTTGCCATTCATCTCTCTGTTTCCTGACTACAACCAGCTGCCTCACACCAAAGCCTCCCCACAGTATGATGGACTGTACCCTCCTACAGTGAGTTGGGATAAAGCCTTCATTAAACTTCCTTGCCAGGCATCCAGTCACAGCAATGAGCAAAGTAGCTAATCCAGAGCCCGGATGCTCAGACGCAGCCATAGCTACTTGCTTGGAGGTCTCTGCAGCATTCCCCGATGGAAGCAGGATTCTGGTCCTGTGTCCACTCACAGAGGTTTGGAAAGTACAGTCCTCTAAATGGGCTGTTGTGAGTCATGGTGAGTGTTCCATTCCTACTTTCTTTGGTCTCTGATTCATGAGATATTCCCATTGGTGACATAATATCTATAAAGCACTGTGAGTCAGGATCCTGAAGGAAGATCTCCCGACCCTGAAAACAGTCACCTTGGTGGGCAGCAGAGTGATGAGTGTAGTGTGACCAGTAGATCCCATGGCAGCATCTTCTCATCTGCTCTGGCTCATGTCATATGTTCTAATTTCCTTTCTGTTGTTGTGCTAAAACACTCTGACCAAAGGCAACTTCAGGGAGGAGAGCGTTACTACCTTACTAACCATCACTGGGGGAAATCAGCATAGGAACTCAAGCAGGAACCCAAAGACAGAAACCATAGTGGAACACTGTTTGCTTGCCCCCTCTCTGGCTCTTTATCTCACTCATAGGGTAATGGTGAGCTAGCTTTCTTATACAGGTCAGGACCACATGTCTGAGGAATGGCGCCTCCTACAGTGAGCTGGGCCCTACTACATCAAAGAACAATCAAGATGATCCCTCACAGACTTGTCCACTGTCACTGCTCCAGCGGTGGCGGGACCTGGGAGAATGGAGTGAATGAATGAGGCAGACTAAAGTCTCATGCAATAGCCAATTTTATTCAGCGCAGCAAACAATTTATACTCTATTAGGAAAATTCATGAGTAAAGTTCACATGCTTTCATGCTATATACAATAACAAAGACAAGCTGAGTGTGATAAAACACGTCCTTCCACAGAAGCACACAAAGAACAGTTTAAACATATCTGGTAGTCAATAGTAAGTAGTCAAAAGTAATCTGAAATAAATCCACTCCACTTTTGTCCTGTTTTCTTGGAGTGTTTCCTCAAGCACTCAGAATTCTCACAGGACTCCATTTCTGGGCCATGTTCTGATATCTCACAAACCAACATAATAAAAGCAACTCCTCAGTTGAGGCTCTTCTCTTGCTGACTGTAGGTTGTATCAAGGTGACAGTTAAGGACAACATGTTCTGTGAAGCACATTTAGGAACACTGGAAAGGTGGTATCGTCTGGGGCCTTGTGCACACAAAATGCAAACATACACCTGGAATATAGATCTGTCCTGGTCCCCGTAAGTTGCTGTCTCTCTGGATAGGAGGAACACAAAGTCACCACTGCTGCCATGTGGCCAGTTGTTGAGGAATGCTTCTTGGGGCTTCAGGATAGGGTCTCTGTGAACTGGTCATAGGATATTTGATGGCAAGGAAGCAAAATCATCTTTTCTAAGTGGATTTCAGATAGTATGATCTTCATCTCCGCTACAGTGACTAATTTGTGTATGTGCCATCCCTGAGATGGTGGAAGACAGGGGTTGAGTGATGCCAACTGATGGAGCCATGTTGTCTTCTTTGGTGGGCCTTTGCTATAATACAACAATTCTCACATGTCCTGGACTCTTCATTCTGAGGCCACACCCCAGGCCTCCTTAAGCTTTATCTTCCCTACAAGTATGGCCACATCCCATGAATCTGCCCTAGCCTTGCTTTATCCACACACTATGGATAACCAGGTCCACTGCATGAGTGAGGCCCCTCAAGTTTATTTTGTACCTCTCTGCTGGTCCTCCTCAAAGCCAGTCTGGGCTTCAGCCGTTACCATCTCCCTGTGCCACAGTAGTGAATGGTGCAAAGGACGTTGGTGAGGCAGAGATGACAGTGACCTAATGCATTAATTTGATTCTTAAAAGATGTCTAGATAGTTTTAATCTCTTATGACAGAGGGTGGTGAGTCAGAACCCTGGCCCAAACTATAAACATCCATTGTGTACATCTCATGGGAATATAAACTGTTTCTGTTCCTTTTTTTCTTCCTGAGTAGAGTGGAAAAGAATGCATCCATGGAGTCCTTGGCTACATGCCATGTGCTTGAAGCCTTACTATATTACCCTAGCAAAGATGATGGTGATGGTCACATTCATACTGTTGTGTGTGTGTGTGTGTGTGTGTTGGATTTATATAGTCTGCTGCCAAGATTTTCCAGTGCCTATTGTCTATTGAGGTGACATTTTCTGTTTTAGTCTTCTAGATTTGACTAGTAGAATAACAGAGACAGGACAAGGATGACCATCATTGCATCTTTGGAATCCTTCAGATGGTCTAAATGCCTACCCTCTTCCTCCTCCCCCTCCTCCTCCTTCTCCCCCTTCCCCCCTCCTCCCCTCCCCCTCCCCCTCCCCCTCCCCCTCCTCCTCAGGATGCAATACTGTTTTCACTTGCTCACTTTGCCTGAGTGATAGTAATCTTAGAGGTTTCCATTTGCCTTTCTCCACTTGGTGTAGGGACTGGGCCAGCTTCCAAGTCTATGTATTCCAATTGTGCGGAATGACCTACAGTGGATCTACAGACAGAGTGCACCCTTGGCAGGACTCCGCTGTTGCTTGGTTCTTATATGCTCCAAAGTAGCAGAACAAACCATGCTGATACTTCAGATTGCTGGGCCTCTTTCTAGCTCTGACCTTTGACACATTAGGTCTTCCCGTTTCCCTGCTGTACTTTTACCTGAGTAGCCAGTGATCCCTTGGGGGAGGGATTGAGATAACCATTACTGTTTACATTTTAATGACATGAAGCCACTCAGTTACTGAGTTCCAAGCCCAGGCTCTGAACAAAGGATCATTCTATTTGGTTGGAGGTGACTGCCCTCAGCTTTGGATCATGGTTTTTTTTTTTTTTTTTTTTTTTTTTTTTTTAATGTATATGTGTGCTCTACAGACTTTGTGCCAGAAGAGGGCATCGGATCCCATTACAGATGGTTGTGAGCTACCATGCTGGGATTGAACTCAGGACCTCTGGCAGAACAGCCAGTACTCCTAACTACTGAGCCATCTCTCCAGCCCTAGATCATGCTTTCTGGATGTCTTCTGGTGGTGTATAAGGTGAATGCCTCATCTGACCTCCTGGTGCCCATCAGAATCACTCCAAATCAGGCCAAAGTGGCCTTTATACTGCTATCTTTGCCACTTGTCATATCAGGCACATAAGCCACTTTATTTACTGAGGCAAGGTCATTACCAGGGCTCATCAAAAACTCTACCTCTAGGAAGCCAGCTGGCCCTGGAGGACTCCTGTCTCTGGAACACTGGAATTACAGTTGGGTTGCCATGCGTCCTTGGCTTTTATATGGGCTCTGGGGATCTGAACTCAGGTCCTCACGCTTGCACACGAGCACCTTGTCCACTGAGCCTCTTTCCCAGCTGCCCCCTTCACATTTTTGGGATATTTTTTACTGGCACATATTATTTGTACAAAGGTATCAGGAGTTCTGTGTTGTGTGAGTGGGTCAAAGAAAGAGGTCACTTCAAGATCGATTTTAGGCCTGTGTGGCAGCAGGGAGAGCAGCCTCTGATGGACTGAACCTCGAAAGGTGTATTTATTGATGGTTACACAAAGTTGTTTTTTTGATAAACAAGTTCCTCATCCCCAAGTCCCTGATCTAATCTATCTGTTTTTCTGAAGGAAAGCATCACACCCACCACTTTAGTCTTTATTCTGTACTGTGTGCAGTACCCAATAATCCAAGAGCTCCGGGTGCGCCAGAAGTGTCTTATGACTAAAGTCATGCAAAGGTTGTAAGGCTGCTTCAGAAAAACAACTCTATAAATCACAGAAAACAGTCACTGATTCCCACCATGATTTCTTCAAGGTCAAAGTACTTCTGGAAAACAACTGCTCTGTTCTAATGTTTACGCTCGCTACACTGACTCTGCTAGATTCCTACAACACAACGGAGTTCCATTATGATATTTCCATACATGCATCTGATGCACTTTAACCATATTATTTCTTCTGTTGCTCATTTTTTCTGTCTCTGCACTGGTCTTTCTGGATTCCTAACCTGTTGTTTCATTAGAGAGGAGTCTGTCTACTTTCCATGTTCCAGGAATGTGCTAGAATCCTTTGCCTGAGGGTGGCACCCTTCCTGTTCTCCGCATGGCTGCAGCATTGGTTAACTTAGTTTACTGCTATCATATTGGTAGTTTAGACTACATTACAGACAATCTCTAACTCCGTGATTTATTTCTCAACTCTGTGATGGTATGGCAGTGATATGTATTCAGCAGAAACTGTATTTGGAATTTTATATCTGGAATTTTCCTAGGATAGCAGTGAGCAGTTGTTTCCTCTCTGGGGAAGTCAGGCAGACCCCAGTCGGCCATGCAGGGCCCTTACTGACACCCTCCAGTAGGCTAAGGTCCAAAACTGGAACGCTGAGGTTAGGTGTGGCACAGGCATTTTCCACTTACTGTGGATATGTTAGTTACATTTCCATTGCTGTAATAAGACACAAGACAACTTACAGAAGGAAGAGCTTATTTGGGGATTACAGTTTCAGAGTTCTCACCCATGATGGTGTGTAACGAGTCTTTCTCCATACCATCAGCTCCCAAATAATGGCAAGGAGACTTCTTATTAATTATGAAATCTTGGCCTTTAGCTTAGGCTTGTTCCTACCTAGCTCTTATAACTTATATTAATCCACCTATATTAATCTACATTTTATCACGTGATGTTATTTCTCTTCCATCTTGTACTTCCTGTTTCCTCTCCATGTCTCCTGAGTGCCTTGATTCCTCTTCTTCTTCATCTTTCTCCACAGAAGTCCCACCTATACCTCCTGCCTAACTATTGGCCGGTCAGCTTTTTATTATACCAATCACAACAATACCCTTTCACACAGTGTACATATATCCCACAACAATGGTGGAGTGGAGGTAGCAAGTAGCAAGTGACTAAGCACATCCACAGAGAGCTCAAATCTTGGACTGCAAGCAGAGGCTGAGAGCACACCAGGAAGCCTCAGAGTCTACCTCCAACAAGCCACACCTCCATTTCTTCCCAAACAGTTCCACCAACTGAGGACCAAGTATTCAAACATATGAGCCTATGAGGGCCATTCTCATTGAAACCACCACAATGGGCTTACTGTAACTCTATGGGAAATCAGAGTGTCATCTTCATAGAGCTTACGGTACTGTGGACCGAACAGAGGCTTATCATCATGTATCTTCTTTGGTAAGGCCTTTAGTCAACTCTTTTACCTTTTCTTTTTCTCCTCTTTCTTCCCCTGCTCACCTCCATTTTTGAGATGGAGTCCCACTATGTAACTATGCAGGCTTGGCTGGCCTGGAAACTCCTAGAGATCTACTGGCCTTTGCCTGTGCTGTGATTAAAGGCATATGCCATAATGCCTAGATTCAGCCTCAGTTTTGTTTTGTTTTATAACATAATTCTTTAATGATTCTTTGGGAATTTCACATCATGAACCCCAATCCCACTCACCTCCCAGTACCTCTATATCCTCCCCTCACCCTTGCAGTCCCCCAAGAAATGCTCCCCCAAAGGCAATTAAAAACAAAACAAAACAAACAGGAAAAAGAAAAAAAGAACCCACCTCGCTCCTCCATCTTTCCAACACCTCTTCATTCATCCTCGTGGCATTGGATGCTGCCGTGTGTCACACAGTACACTCTTTTTTCCAATCAGCCTCACCCATGAAATGTTCATTGCTGTGAGTCATTGATCTGGTTCTAGGCCTCTGGCAAACTCATCATCACTGGACCCTCATGGAGACTCCTCTCCGATATCCTGCCATTGCCCTGGGTCGTGGAGAGTCTATGGTTATTGTTCTGCAGGACCAGCCCTTTCATGTGCTCCAGCAGGTCATAGATGGGGTAGATGTTAGGGTGGGCCAACCCAAGCCCCAGGATGTGAGTCTGGGTGGTAGCTGAGCTGATTGGTCCAGGCCACTGGGACGGGCCCCCTCAGGTGAGGGGGCAGAGCCAGCTCTTCCACACCCATGGTGAGGGGTGGGGCCATCTCTCCTGAGTGCAGGGAGGCCAGCTCTCCCATGGGGAGTGCAGCTCTCCCACTGCAGTGTCCATTGAGGGGCACTGCCAGGTATCCCAGGGCCAGTGAGGGGCTGAGCTGAAGCCACAGGTTTTTAAAAAGGAGATCTTTGTTTTGATTCTCAGACAGCATCTCCCTGTATAGTCTTCCTGGCTTGGAAATTGCCCTGTAGCCGAGGCTTGTAGCTAGAGTTTTCCTGCCTTGCCCACAGCCAGGACAAATCTCTGTCACCCGCCAGTCCCACAGCCGCTCAGACCCAACCAAGTAAACACAGAGACTTATATTGCTTACAAACTGTATGGCTGTGGCAGGCTTCTTGTTAACTGTTCTTATATCTTAAAGTAACGCATTTCTACAAATCTATATCTTGCCACGTGGCTCGTGGCTTACCAGCATCTTCACATGCTGCTTGTCCTGGCAGTGGCTGGCAGCGTCTCCTTCTGCCTTCCTGTTCTTTTATTTCTCCTCTCTGTTAGTCCCGCCTATACTTCCTGCCTAGCCACGACCAATCAAGTTTTATTTATTGACCAATCAGAGCAACTTGACATACAGACCATCCCCCAGTACAGCCAAGTGCAGACCATCTCAGACACCTGCACTCAGGCCCATGGTCCTAATCATCCTCTATGCAAACCTGCTGGGTAACACCACAAGGAACCCAAGAAGGGCTCCCACAGGACATACATTAACATCCCACAGCAGAGGCTGGCCTTGAACCTATGATCCTCTTGCCTCTCAACCTCCATAGTGCTGGGATTACAAGTTTGAACCACAATGTATGGATTACTCATTTGCATTTATTTAATTTTAAAAAATTTTATTTTATGTGTGTGGGTGTTTTGCCTGCATGTGTGTCTGTACACCATGTATGTGCCTGGTGCCAAGGGAAGTCAGAAGGAGTGTTGGAATTGGAATTAGACAGTTATGAGCTACCATGTGGGTGCTGGGAATTGAACCCAGGTCCTCTGAAAGATCAGCCAGTGCTCTTAACCCTGAGCCATCTCTCCAGCCTCCTGCATTTTAAGGACGAAAGAAAGGAAGGAAGGAAGGAAGGAAGGAAGGAAGGAAGGAAGGAAGGAAGGAAGGAAGGAAGGAAGGAAGAAAGGAAGGAAGGAAGAGAAAAAAGGAACATTAGTTTTATTATTAAACGTTGAGAATTTATTATATATTTTGACTGTAAATTCTGTATAAGACATTTGCTCTGTAAATACTTTCTTCTAGTCTATGGTTTGTCTTCCTTCCTTCCTTCCTTCCTTCCTTCCTTCCTTCCTTCCTTCCTTCCTTCCTTCCTTCCTTCCTTTTTTTTCTGTCTTCAAGACAGGGTTTCTCTGTGTAGCCTTGGCTGTCCTGAAATTCGATCTGTAGTCCAGGCTGGCCTTGAACACAGAGATGCATCCACCTGTCTCTGCCTCCTGAGGACTGGGTTTAAAGGTGTGCAACACCACTGCCTGCCATCTTTTCACTTTCTTAATGGTTTTTTAAGAGCAGAAGAATTTAGTTTTGATGCAGTCCAATTGAGTGAATCACACCCTTGTGAAACCTCTGTCAGATCACAGGTTTTCTCCTTCTCTTTGCTCTGTGTTTCCTAGTTTCAGGTTTTATGTTGAGATTTATGAACCATTTCAGTGCAGTTTTATGTTTGGTACAGATGTGAACTGAAGTCCCCTAGCTAATGAGAAAATGCAAATTAAAATAGCAATGTTGTTCCAGTCTATGGCTATCAGGATGGCTACCAGTGAAAGAACGGCTGCACTACACAGTCGCTGCCTGGTGAGCATGTGATGGATCCAAAGCTCTCAGGTGCTGCCGATGGAAATGTAGAGACCTGTGGGGAAATGGTTTGGCAGATTCTTAAAACATGCAAATATACAACTGTAGGGAACAGCCATCCCACTCCGTGGTTTTTATCTATGAGAAATGAAAGCACACAGAGGCTCAGTTGTATGCATATGTTTGTATATCTTACTGTAAAATCAAGAAAAACAACTGAAACAACCCATATGAATATCAACCTGTGAGTGGATAAACAGATGGTGGTGTCCATGCAATAGAACACAGCTCAGTAATGACGAGGAGTGAAGTACTGATACATATAACCTGGAAGGGTCTTGATGTGATTCTAATGTACGAAAGATGCAAGAGAAAAGTCAAATATATGGTGTAATTCTATTTATATAAAACTCTAGAAAATGCACAGTAACCTATAGCAACAACAGACTAGTGTTACTAGATTTGTTATTTTGACTGTGAAGGTGGTTTCATGGGATATACAGATGCTAAAACTTCAATTGGCATGTTTTATTTTTTTTTTGAAAATTTCATACATGTGTATAATTTATCTTTGTCACATCTATCCCCCACTCCCTTCCTCCAAGCTTCCCACCCCCTAATTTGTACATTTGAAACATGTGCAGTCATGCTACTTATACTTTAATAATTTAATGCTGTTAAAATATGACCTGAATCATTGAATAATTAGCAAATAGAACCAAAGTATAAAAAACACTCTGCGCCGGCCAGTAGTGGCACACGCCTTTAATTCCAGCACTCAGGAGGCAGAGGCAGGTGGATCTCTGTGAGTCTGAGGCCAGCCTGGGCTACAGAGTGAGTTCCAGGAAAGGCACAAAGCTACACAGAGAAACCCTGTCTCGAAAAACTAAAAACCAACCAACCAACCAAAAACCATGCTATATTATCAGTTTCGTGTTACTAAAATGAAATACCAGAGGCAATTACCTTTATATAGAGGAAAGATTTTAGTTTACGGTGGTTGGGAGATTCAGGAGCATGGTATCTGCATTGGCTGACTTAGGGGAGGACATCGTGGTGAACGAATAGTTAGTGAATGGTGGGTGGCAGTCATAGGAACACAAATCGGGGCAGAGGTCACAGCTTGAGCCAAGTGTAAGCAGAAAGGGGATGGGTGTAGTTGGGCTTGTTGCTTTGATAGTAATATCTCAGGACCTCTGCCGGAGAAATACCTCCTGGTCCTCAGTGATGTAGCCTTCCAGACAGGCCCTCTCTCCCCATCATTTCACGGTCTCCCAGGAGGACCGAAACATCTCACCATGGATCTAGGGGGCCACAAGCCATATTCAAACCGTATCACCCCTTTAAACCTCAATTTAGTTCACTTAGAATCACTGCAGAGTTAAGCAGAGCTCTTACAGCTCAGTGAGCCTCCAAGTCAGCAGTAAAAATCTAGAACTGGGCAGGAAGGTTTATAGGCCTCTCTCAACCCATACTTGTATTTCCATTTTGCTCATGAGGAAACCAAGTCTCAGAGAAGTTAAAGGGTTAGCGCAAGGCCCGCATTTTACATGATGGCAACTAGGGGTGTGCATGCCTGTGTCCAAAGAGCCTGTCCTCCCGCCATGGTCTTTTTAAAGCTTTCTCCCAGGATCGTTGCTGTTAAGTAGGGTTATCTATGTCCCAGGCTTGCTTCAGAGACAGCCAGGAGAGGGAATGGGAGGTGGCAGCTGCTAAAACGCTCAGAGTGAATGTCTGGGCAAAGGAAGACGCTGAGGCTGGCTTCAGCCCACTAACACGCACTCCTGGGGAGAAGGGAACGGACAGGACAGGGGGAGTTCAGAGAGTCCCCAGAGGTCACTGTCAGACTCCTAAGCGAGACTGGGTTTCCGCCCAGATGGACCTTTGTGAACATCCTGGGTCTAGAGCCGGCCTGGGGCAGCCCCTAAGCCCCGCCCCCTCGCGCTCGCCCCGCCCCTCCCCGGCGCGCGCATCTGAAAGGGAAAGCGCCCTGGGCCTCTCGGCGCTCGCTCTCTCTGGTCTGGCCGCCCGCGCCAGCCTGGTGTCCGTGCCGTGGCCCGGGTGGCGGGCGGGATGGAGGAGCCGCAGGCCGCCGCGGGCGCGGACGTGTCGCTTCACAACTTCAGCGCAAGGCTGTGGGAGCAGCTCGTCCACTTCCACGTCATGCGCCTGACAGACTCGCTCTTCCTGTGGGTGGGGGCAACGCCGCATCTACGCAACCTCGCGGTGGCCATGTGCAGCCGCTACGTGAGTGTGGGCGGGGCCTGGGCAGGAAGGGGGTGGGCCAGGAACTTGGTGGGGATCTGGGGGCGGGGCCTAGGCCGAAGGGCCTGGTGGACTTTAGTGGGGACCGCAGGGGAGGGGGCTGGGACGGGAGAGGCGGGTGGGAACGAGGCTGAGCACGTGGAGCCCCGAGGGGGAGTCTTAGGGCCTTCAGCGCGTCCCCAGGTCTTTCCCTGGATACCTCGGACTGGAGGCCCTTAGGCCTGCTTCTAGACCGGGGGCGAACCCTGGAGTCAGTCCGCACTTGCATCTCCGTAAAGGGCGCTCAGCCCAGCCCTGAGCTCTGAGCCCACGAGAACGTCTGCTCTCCTTGCACCAGCACCCCGAGATATGTGTGTGTGTGTGTGTGTGTGTGTGTGTGTGTGCGCGCGCGCGCGCGCGTCTGTGTGCGTGTGTGCCATCAGCCGGTTTTGTTTGTTTGGTTAGGTTTTTTTGTTTTTCGTTTTTTTTTTTTTTTTTTTTTTTTTTTTTTTTTTTTTTTGCCACACTGACGTTTAAAATTTACATTGAGTTTAGAAAACTTTTTTTTTTTTTTCTTTTCTGAACTTGGAGCTTCGATTTGATGATAGGTACTTGACCGACAAACTCAAGACGAACTTTCTCTCCTCTTCACTGTTGGTCCCACGGCCCTTCATCTCTGTACTGGCAACCCCACCTAGTCTGAGTGTTCTCTGGCTGTCCTTGGCCCTTCCTTCTCTCAGGATTCATGTGTCCAGAGTCATTAAGCCCTGGGCACGTCTGTCAGTGAAAACATGAGCTAGTGTGACTCCGCCTTGATATCTGTCACCCAGAGCTAGAACCTCTCTGTTTTCCCCTTGCTGCCTGCATGCCTTTCCTAGGGCTGTGCTGACAAAGGACCACAAACTGGGTGCACTAAAGCACTGATTTATTTTCTAAGTGCTGGAGATCCCAAGTCCAAAACCTGGAGACTGAAGGAAAAACCATCCTTCAGCTTCAAGTGGTTTGCTGCAGTCATCGATGGCCCTCGGCTCTTAGATGCCCGCTGCAGTCTTCCTTAGCACAGCACAGGGCTGCTTTCTCCCTGTGTGTCTGTGTGGATGTCTTCTCTTCTGAGAGGGGTCTGCGCTAGAGCCGCCTCCTCCCCAGGGCTGGGGATTGAGTCTGAGGCCTTGCTTGTGCTATACAAGTGCTCCACTGAGTGGAACCCCCAGTCCTGGTCTCTTCTTTGAACATACCACTCATATTGGATGAAGGGTTCTGGTATGAGTGCGCACGTGTTTGTGTGTGTGTGTGTGTACATGTTACTGTGTGTGAGTGTGGATGTGCACCTGTATACATATGGAACATGCATGCACATATGCTTGCACACTGTACACAGAGGCAAAAAAAAAAAAGAGGTCAGACATTGCCATTCTTCTGCTAAAGACCCTTCACGATGAACTCTGAATATGATTCTGAGGTTTTGGTGACCCCCACAGGGCCTGTTTTCTCTCAGTGTTCTTTCCTGCCCAGTCACTCCTGCGATGCTGGCCTCCTCTCAAGTTGTAGTGTTCCAAGGCAAAGTTTGTGTCTAGTGCCTCTCAGGCTGCTCATTAAGTCATTTGGAGAATGGTTGAGACTTCTTCAGGGAGTCCTGAATTGTAGCCAGTCAGGCAGTAAGGATTACGTAATCAATTTTACTAAAACATGGCCACATCTGTCTGTGCAGGTAGAGACTGGGACAGCTTTTGTGCTTTGATGGCAGGGCTGAACAGTTCTACTAGAGGGCCTGTGGCCACTGAAACCTAAACTGTTTACTGTCTGATCATTTCTAGAAAAGAAGTGCTGGCCCATGGAGGGCATTGCCAGAGTGTGTGTGTGTGTGTGTGTGTGTGTGTATGTCCCTTCTCTTCCTCCTAAACTTGTATGTCCTCAACAAACGATGGAGAACAGAAATTACAGGATGAAGCCGCTTCTCTAGCTGGCCTGTCTTGACAGCAGCAGGGGTTTTGGTACCCAGAGAGGAGGATGCTGAGCCTATCAGCCCTAAGGGTGGCTGACTTGGGATGTAAGGTATTCCTGACCTATAGCAGGGATCGAAGGAAGGGCTCCCACCTTAGTAAATGTGGCCCTGAGCATATTTCTACTGAGAGACCAATGTCCAATTTGAAAATAATGAGCTATGTTAAGAACAGTAGTAACAAGATGGGGTTTAAAATTTTATTTTTGGAGCAACAAAGCCAGCTGGTAAGGTAGGTTTACCTTCAGGAGGGTTGAGTTTAAATATTGTTGTATTTAAGCCAAATGTTGAACTCAGAGTCTGTAAACAGCAGGTTTATCATTATACTTTTGTATCTTTTCAGCCAAAAAAAAAAAATCAGAAATGGATTCATTTATTGCCTGCTTTTTTTTTTTTTTAATCTTGTTTTCTGTATACCTAAAGAAATTCTGAAAGTGACTTTAAGCCCTTAGGAAATGGTGTTTCATCAGTTCAGTTGTCTCCACCTGGATAGCGTGGCCAGGGTACCAAACCCCAGAGCAAGGTAGTGAGTGGGCTTTTTCCTTTTCAAACAAGCTTTTTTTTTGGTGGGGGTGGGGTGGGGGTGGGTTGGGGTGGGGTCAAGGAGGTGCTAGATATTGAACCAAGGCCTTGTGCGTGCTAGGCAAGCACACTACTGTGTTACATTTTATTATTTCTTAACCAAAACAAGATTGGTCAACCATTTCATACAAGGCTTTAATTTTGCTGTTTGGATGCTGGTAGCTGGTGTCTTTTCAAAGTCCTAGGTCATTTACTAACCTTCAGAAGTCCTCACAAGCCTTCAGGGAATGAGAGCTGTAGGCTTTCCTGAGGAAGGCAGGACCTTGCTTCTCAGTGAGGAGCTGGACCAGGCACCCAGACTCTGGACACTTTTTTTTTTTTTTTTTTTTACTGTGGCCATCATGAGTTCGTTTGCTTCCCTTCTGGTTGGAACGCCCTTCAGCATTCTTGGGAGTCTGTAACACAAAAACGGTCCCTTTATGTGAAATCGGTCATAGGGTCTATAAGCAGCTCCCTGGGTCCCATTACTTGTGGCTTCTGCTTGCCCTAATTTTACTACCTCTTCTGTGTTGGGTCATCTGGCTTTTGGCTGTTGATTAAATGCCAGCCCCTGGGGACATTTGTATGTCCTCTTCTTGCCCCGACACCTTGTGTGGAACCCAAAGCTGTCTGGTTGAGGACAATCCACAGTATACTCTGCTCTTTTTTTCTTTTTCTCTTTAGGACCCCATCCCTGTGTGCACCTCCCTTTTTGGAGACACTTCTGACACGACCTCCAGTGGCCTTGCCCAGCGCTTAGGTATGTACCCACAGCTAGTGCTCTTACCAGCCAGATGGGACCCACCGCTTCATGTCCTAGGGCAAATGACCTCAGAAGTCAAGGTCTTCATATTAGGGACAAGTGCCTCATTACTGTTGGAAGCAGACCTCTGTCCTTTGGGTCTTTTTATGGGACACATCTACCTGTCCCTGTGTCCGCTGTCTCAGTATCATGGTCCCAGGGAACTTTTGGAAGCTCCCACGACTTTCTTGGCTCCCCACTTGAATCCACGAGCTGATTTATTTTCTTTCAATGAGCGTATCATCTCCTTGTGGGAGAGAATGAATCCTTCCCAGGGGCAGCTGCTCAGGGTGGCTCCCTGTGGAGCCTATGGTGGCAGGAAGGACTGTTTCTCAGGCTCAGTATGACAGCCAGAGCTTCGGAAAGTGAGTGCACAGTAGAGTGGGTGTTTACCCAAAAGCGTGAGATTGAAGGCCCCGCTCTTCCCAGGTGTGCCTTTTTTTAAAATTTTTTATTTTTTTTTTATTATAAATGCACAGGTGATTTAGGTAAGAATAACTTGTGCTTTATGATCTCCAGCCCCAGTTGCCCATGGCTGTATGCACAGGGGGTCCTCATCAGTGGCTCAGCCTTGGTGTTCTCCAGCATCCCTAGCCATTTCTGAGCCCAGTGATCCCAGCCAGGGTCCCCCTGAATCCTAGCCAGGGGGATGTGACGGGAAAGAGCCCAATCACCAGTTTTAAGAAACGGATATATCAGTTGTGTTTGGAGTTGTACAAAGAAAATTGTATGATCTTGATAAGTAGGAAAGTCTGTCACTTTCAGTCACCTACACATGAGCAACTAGCACACAGCCAGGAGGAACACCTCCAATTCAGGAAGGCTCCAGACTTGTCGTAGTCTATGGTTAGAGGCCAGGGAGAACAGAGGACACAGGAACTTTCAGGGTCTTAGGCTGGAAACAAATAGAAGTAATTTTGAGTTTGTAGGAAAGAATTTCTGTTGCATCTATACCAAGGCTTCTAGTTTTTGCCCTGCCCTTTCGGTGTTCACATTTTCTCCCCGGCGAAAGTCAGTGGGGGACGTGATACTCTTTTGCCTCTAAGTGCTTCCTTGTGTGTTTTTAAACACAGAAGTGCTAATACATTTATGTCAAGCAGATTATTGTGTGCTCATGTCCCCTTGACAGAGTTGAGGGAAGTATCCATATATATGGGGACAGGATGCTGGGTTGAGCTGCAGTGACTGTCCCTAGTAGAGAAGGGTGGCAAAAATTTGTCTGGCATGCCATGAATAAAAGTTTTGTTTTTTTTTTTAAATTAAAGATGATATTTTTAATGCATGTATGTGTATGTCTTAGTATGGGTTTGTGCATGTGAGCGCAGTGCCCTTGGAGGCCAGAGGAGTTAAATCCTCTGAAGCTGGGGTTGCAGGTAGTTGTGAGATATCTAACACAGGTACTAGGAACTCAACTCCAGTCCTCTGCAGGAACAGTATTTGTTCTTAGTGGCTGAGCCATCTCTCCAGGCCCGAAGGTATAACCCAGGCTGGCCTTAAATTTATGATTCTCTTGCCTTTGCCCTTTCAACATATCCTAGTGTGTGCCACCAATGATTTCATACCAAAAATGGCTCAAGAATATCTCTGAGATAGAGGCCTAATACCAGGTTTTGTGCAAAGTAACTCGGTGACCTGGTATGGTTCCTTGTGTCTAAGAAAGCAAAGTCCCAGGCTGACTGGTCTCTCGGGCCTGGACAGGTATCAGTAACGTATAATAAAGACAGAGGTGACCTGCAGCAACGTCTATGGAAGATGACCACAGGCAGGGTAAGAGACAGGGTTCTCAGTGGCCATGGAAGCTTTGCCTCATAGCTTTGCTTGCAGGAGGAGACACTGAGCTCTGGCTGCCTTTCAGAGCAGAGATGGCCCTGGAAGGTTGAGCCACAGACGCAGTGGCCGCCTTAGCAATTAGACTGATCGGAGCTACAGTACAGTGGGTCCCTTTGGGGAGAGGGAAGGGCATGCCACTGCCATTGAGAAGAGAGACTAATACTGTGATTTTATGGCCCCTTTCTCATTGGTCTTGGTGGATCTCACTATCTTGCCATACGTGACTGGTTCTCAGATCATTTTCTAAACTAGCAATTCCCTGGCTCCCTCTTGCACCTAAGGGAATGGGATGGGGAGATGGCTGGGTGGGGGGTGGGGGACTTGTTGGGTCTCCCTGCTCCACTCCTTGGGCTGAGCAGAACACTGTTTGGGACCCCTGGGCACACTGCATGCAGCAAAGTGGTGGCTAGTCCAAACAAAATGTTGTAAGCCATTGTCAGGTACTGCCTTCTGCGCTAACTGAACAACCACTTCGGTCCAGATGCCCTCCTCCCCTTCTTCTTCAAAGACGGGGTCTGTCTGTCTTGATTTGGCTGGCCTAGAACATAGGGTTAGCCTCCCATCTCTGCCTCCTAACTGTTGGATTTCAGATGACATATGTGTACCACCAGTATGTCTGGCTACATCCTTTCACTTATTTATGTTTTTACATTCTTTTTTAAAAAAGAAAACAACATGCTGGGTGTGGTGCCTCACACCTTTAATCCCAGCACTTGGGAGGCAGAGGCTGGTGGCTGAGTTGGAGGCCATCTTGATTTACAGAGCTACTCCTAGGACAGCCAGGGCTACACAGGGAAACCCTGTCTCCAAAAACTAAAAACCCAGAACAAAATAAAACTAGCTTTATTTATTGAGATGTAGTTCATGTGCCACACAATCCACTCAGCTATTCTTAGAGCAGAGGCTGGGCTCTTTTAGAGACACATCAGCTGCCCAGTCAGTGGCGTTCCCCAAGATCTCTTTATCTAAAAACAAACAAGCCCCAAAGAAACCAAACACAGAGTCTTAAATATCTAATGAAGAAAATAAGTTAAAAGGTCTTTGGGAGTCTGAGGCCTAACTGCCTTCGATTTACAAAGGAGGATCTCTGACAGCAGGCTTTAGTCACGGTGTTGTGGCTGCCCCAGCCCTACTGCCTGGAGAGGAGGGTGAGGTCACCAGACTAGAGGGAAGGATTGGTGTTCTGACAGGTGCCCTGGGCATGGGTGAGGCAGGGAAGAGGTCAGGCCACTGCCCAGGCATTGCTGCATGAGACCCTGGCCTGCCCTCGCTGCCTGCTTCTGCTCAGGGTGTTGCCTTCTGGATTCTAGGCATGTAAGTGAGCTTCATGTTTGCAGTTCTGTCGGTGCCTCACCTGTTTATTGGTTCTAGAAAATGCACATGCATGCCTGTGTGTGTACATATATACAAATATGTACATGCATAAAATAAGCATTACTCCTAGGACAGTGGAAAATGATAAAGGTGGGTGGTGGTGATGGAGAACTTCAATATTTTAATGTTTTTGAAATAACAGAATCCCAAACCTTCGAAGCCAGGAACCCTATGTAGGGTAGAGGTTCTCAGATACTAGTGTGTGGTCACCTGAGAACGTTTTAGCACTGACTGCTGGCCCCACCACTATCTTTCCCCTGCAGGAGCTAGGGTGGGCTAGAGACTCTGCAGTTCTTCCTGACCTATAGCGCTGCTGCTAGGCCTCTGCTAAATCCACTGCTCCCGAGTCAAGGAGGGGCTAGATGTCCATTTGCATGTCCAGCCCTTGAGAAGTCTTCTCCAAATCCCATTCTCTTCCTAAGCACTTCCCAGCTCTAAGCAGGTTTGTGGAACATGGACTCAGGGTATTTCGGTTGTGGCTGTCAACATATTTTTCTCTTTTTAGCCAGGAAGACCAGTAAACAGGTGTTTGTCAGCTACAACCTCCCCAACACAGACAATAACTTCACGTTACTCGTAGAAAACAGGATCAAGGAAGAAATGGAGACGTTTCCGGAGAAGTTCTGAGTGGCAGGAGAAAGAGGGTGTAACTTGTGTATAAATTACATTTCAATAAACAGGTTGGGTTGTGTCTCAGGCTGCATTCATACTTCGCTTTAAAGAGTTTATTTCCTGGGCTTTCTCCTCTTAGTGTGGGTCTCACAAAGCTCGAACTGACGGGCATGGAAGAAGAAAAGGGGCAGACAGTAGACACCTCTGACTGTTCAGTGCTAGAGAAAGGGGCAAAAGTGTAATTGGAAAGAGTTTAAATCAGTGGCTTCTGTGTTCCACACATTCCCGGTGAGTCAAGAGCCACAGTGGCTGTGCTTGAGGCTCACGTGGCAGATCTAGAGGCTTCTGTCTGATGAACTGATAGGCCAGTCTTCTGAGTGCCTGTGTGTGTGTGTGTGTGTGTGTGAGAGAGAGAGAGAGAGGGGGGGGGGAGGGAGAGAAAGAGAGAGAGAGACAGTGTTTCTCAGTGTAGCTTTGGCTGTCCTGGAACTAGCTCTGTAGACCAGGCTGGCCTCAAACTCACAGAGATCCGCCTGCCTCTGCCTCCCTAGTGCTGGGATTAAAGGTGTGCGCCCACCACCTCCTGGTTTACTTGTGTTTTTTAAAGCTACATTTGAACCTTAGTGCAGCTTTCTATACTTGTGGTCTCTGCGGAGTCTAGGTTTTTGGCTGTTCTTTCCATCTGAGAAATGGCAGTAATCCCTAGCTTGCTGGGTTAAGTGTGTAGAAATGCTTTGCAAATTGTACAGGGTGTGACACATGTCAGCCTTGGTTTTAACTTTGTTTTATGGACACCAATGCCTCAGGCCCCTTTGCTCTAATGGTCACCTTTTCTTTCCTTTCTCCCTAGTCCCTGCCCTTCTGCCATTTTTAATCCTTAGCCTTTTCCTGGCTACTACTTGGGCTCTACTTGTGATTTTTCCACCGGAGGTTCATGTGTTGAGAACCATGTTTTTACAAAAGGTGACCACCATTGGACCCTCTTGCGTCGAGAGGTAGACATAATTATTTTGCACAGTGCTAAGAGTTTTGCACTGAGCCAGGCAGGGGCAGGTATAAGGGTGGTTAAGAGTAATGTCTGTGGTTCAAGGGCTGCCTCCTGCATACTTTCCATGCCAATCTCTGAGGCCTCAGCCAGTGTTTCTGCAGTGAGGAAAGCCCAGTGGATAGCTCTCTAGGACAGAATAGTAAGTAACACAAAATCAGCTATGGAGAGAAGAGTTTGGTATAAATGCTTTATTAAAGAAATATTGTTTTCTTGTTAAAAAATACTACATTAGAGAAGAGAGTTTTGGATTATCAGTCTTTCCTCACAGAATCACAGTGTAGATAGTCATTCCTTGACCTCTCTAGGAATCCTCAGGCCACGGATTAGCAGAACACAAATGAGAAAAAAATTCTTCTTAAATGTGCTTAATTCTCAGATGGTTTGAGAATCACATAAACATTTAAGTTTAATCCGATCTCAGCCTCTGACTGCCCTCTAAGACTAGGACTCTTAAAGCAGAATGAGAGGCCCCACCATCCCAGGGCAGGTGAAGGCCGCTGACAGAAGCCTTGAAAGCAGTGAGGCGAGGAGGTCTGATCAACATGGAGGCTTTTATTACGCGTCCTCAGTGGTCATGAAATGCCCTTCGTGGACACCATCAGGTGAGGTAGGGAAGACATTCCAGAGGAAATCTGTTAATGGGGCAACATTTTTATTTCTGTACATTTACATACAAATCTCCCCCGAAGGTACAACAGATGCGACACCATGCAGACACGCAGCTGTGAATGACAGTTCAGAGCTCAACATAAACTTGTGCTGTGAACAGGTACCGCCCCGGTCCACACGTACAGTCACGCGGCTCCTAGAGTAGAAGCACGCGTGGTCGGGCTGCAGAGAGGACAGAGGTAGGGAAGCGTTCCTCACTAGACACAACACACTGCTCCAAAACACACACAATACATCAGAGTGAGGTGGTGTCCTTCAGAACAAGGAGGACTTGAAGTGTGGGCTCCCTCAACCTGTGTGCCACCCAGGGGCTGGCTGTGTAACGGTCACGAGAGTCTTTGAATGGCACCTCCAGTTCCAGGACTCCTCGTTTGGCTCTGGGAAGTAGTGTAGTCATGACTGCGTGGGATACTCCCTTCACAAGGTCTGGTTTTGCTTGCTTTCCATTTGGTGGCCAAACCCGTTTATCAGCCCTGGCCTCCAGTTGCAGGTGATTATAGTCTTAAAACACACACACACACACACACACACACACACACATAAAACCCCATCTAAACCTTTTTCCTATTTGTCTTGGGTGCTAATAATTAGATATTTCATAATATTTGACTTAATAAAGAGCAAAACGAAGAACTGATCCAGCCCTGTCTTGGGTGTTCACATTTGTGCGTAAGTTATGAAAACAGGTGCAGGGGTGGGTGGAAAGTAGGAGTACAGACCTTCTAGTGTTCCCCAGGGATGGAGGGGCCCAACACAAAGGGCCAGTGCCTGAGAAGCAGCTACCCACAGGAGCACAGGCCTGAATTTAGGGATGATAGCTTGGTATCAGGGAGCTGGACTGCCGCCATCTTCCTATGGAGCTAGTCCCGAGTGTCTGAGGCCTGGGTGTCCTGCTGCCTTTCTGACTTGATCAGACCACACCACAAGCTTGCCTACAAGCAATCTTCCCTGTTCTGGCTACCTTTCATGAGGTGTCCTAGCAACTTCAGGTATCCATACTCTGAGGCAGAAACTGAACCACTCAGCAGTCTCCTGAGGTTGCCACATGAAGGTCAGGACAGTGCCAGCAGTCAGCCTTCTGAACTTCCTCTGGTTGGTGGTCCCTCGGCCCCTGCCTCAATGGCAGCTTCTCTGCTTATCCCTGATAGGTTGGCTGTGATTGCTGCAGCCATTAACACTGTCTGCCTTGGCCAGTGTTTTTATCATTGTCATCTGAGGTGCAGGTTGGAGACCCTGACGTTTGGAAGTGCTGGACCTTGACACAACCTCCCCAGCGGTTTCTGCAGCGCTCTTAAGAAGGATAGCACAACCAGTGTGAGATTGCTCTCGACTATGAGATGTCTCATTCTGTACTTAACAAGAGTTTGCTACCAGGTGACTTGGTAGCAGGTGCCCTGGGAAAGGTGAAAGGTATCTTACAAGTTTGGCACGCAAAGGCTGCACAGATGTAGAGAGGCTTTGGGAAGAGGATGTGTACTAACATCAAGGCATGGGAAGGAGGTGACTAAGAGACCAGGGAGGTGAAGCTAAGCTGGACTTGGAGCAGGTATCAGGGACTGGCCACACAACTTCCTTCCTAGACATTAGTCCTCAAGCAAAACCCTCCGGACCCCAGGCATTGAAGAGAACATATCCCAGCTGCTGGAAACATGGCTGCATATCACATCACTACCCTCATGAGGTTTTGATCAAGGCAGCTGGCTTCTGCTGATGTATCTATCAAATGGAGAAGAGAAACAGGTAAGACTGTAAGAAACAGACCAGACAAGGAGCTGGAAGGGGATAAACTCGACCGTGTTCCGGCCTTTGAATTCTAGCAACTGTCACTTAGAAGTCACTTAGTTGCCTGTCTAGGCCTGAGACCGTGATTTCCCTGGAAGAACACAGGGTAGAGACACAAGGCAAGAGGCAAGGCAGATGGTTGATCAGAAGCCACGATGCCCGGAGAGGCTGGCGCCTGAGCTACTGCAAGAGGTCCAGAGGCTGGTTTCTCAGCAGCCCTGGTGCCCTGCTGTCTGGGGCAAGATGAAGGACACAGATAAGGGACATCCTGGGAGGCTGGCACAGGATGGGAGTTGAGCTTTGGTGAGTTATTGCTTTCTCTCACTTCTTGCTGCTTTCAAGGGACTAGAAGAGGCCACGTGGACTCACCCGTGAGCAACCTGCACTCCTGCCCAGGGCCCTTTTGTGCTGAGTGAGTGACAGGCAGGAAGCCATTGAGGAAGACATGAGGTGGAGCGCCTCCAGTTGCCATGGGCACTGTTGTGATGTCAGACTGACAGCCATCCGAGCTGGAGATGTGGGTGGCGGCTGTATGTGGGAGAGCAAGGCTCCTTCCTGGGATTGGCCTTAGCTGTCTTTTTCGGTTATTTTCCTGTTATTCTGAAAGTAACCACATTTTCAAGTAGTGCTGGCAACAGAGCTGACTGGGGAAGAGGGGCCTTTGCTGCTGGAACTCAGTCTGGGAAAGTGTCTTAACAGAAACAAACGTCTCAGACCTCAACACAACAGCTACTGTGGACTGAACTAAGAAACCCAGTGTCAGGAAACTGGTGCTTTCTCCTCATGTAGGATTTCTGGTGAAGTATGGAAGTTTCCCCACAAAAACTCCCAGATCAAGTACAAAAGGATGATCCTGAAGGAAAGAAAGATTAAGCTGGCTCTTATGACACTTGGGGGCTGCTTTCCCAAAACATGGGATGGAAACTACCTTACACACAGAAAGGAAAAAAAACAAAAAACCCAACTTTAAAATATACAGACTATAGAAAAAAAAAAAAACAATTCATGTACATTTTCCTCTGTCTAAAATGTAGTCCCAAGGATGCTCCACTTGAGAGGCACAACTGTCCATGGCAGCGAGCCTGGAGGTAGGGGACCTGGCCTACAGATGACCTCTGTCTCCTTGAGAGAAGGAGGAGATTTGAGTCTGGCCTCCGGGGAGGGGACTGGCCACTGCATTGGTCACTTACAGGGACTTCCTTCAGAGTGACCCTGCCTCACTCATGAAGAAGGTTCCACTTCGTGATCAGCGAGAGGGAAGGGGATAAAGTGCTTCTCGTAAAAATGACCAAAATAAATACAAACATTTCATGGCAGAAAAGAAAGTCTTCAAAGGGTTATTTCCAAAACATCTGATCTCTCAGATCTGTTCCTCGGATGTCTGGAAAGACAGAATTCCCCACACCAGTTGAAAGTCTTACGATTGAGTGGAGTCAGCAGCAGAGTTGGGCTTCCTCCCCCAGCCATGTGTCTTCTCTCTGGTCTATAAATCCGTGTGCAAACTTTCCCCAGCCCTTCACGCCTCAGGGGACTGGTGGAATGGTGGTGTGGCCCAGCGAGCTACATGGACTTCATGCCGTTGGCCGTGGCCCCCTCCGGCAGCCCGTCACCCACGGCAGCCACGTCGTGCAGGCCGGAGTAGTCCTTGAGCTCCGCGTTGGTCAGCAGCAGGGGCTGCTCTCCCTTCTTGTGTGGTAACAATGGCTGCCGCGTGTAGTGTTCCCCGTTGGCGATGTTCTCGGGCAGGTTCTGGTCCCTGCTCTCAGGCAGCAGGAGGATGCAAATGATGCAGATGAGCGTGCAGCAGGCGAAGATGATGTGGTGCAGGAAGTAGCCTTTCTGGTTGTGCAGCTCAATGATGGGTGCTGTCAGCATGCCGAAGCCTGCACTGGCCAGCACCAGCCCCAGCCCGCCACACCTGCAGGGGGAGAGAGCACAGGATTAAATGGAGCATACAGTGTGTGATACAAGTGGAATGAGACAGCAGCTTGATGGGCTACTAGGGCAAGCTCACACAGCATTGCTCTGGTTTAGACAGGTCCTACAAACTTCCACTATTAGAAACCTAATCCTCAAATTCAAATGGAATTCAGATATGGGGCCTTTGGGAATAATGAATATTAAATTCAGTCAAAAGGTTGGGGCCCCCGTGATGATAATTTTATAGGCCTTTATAAGGTGAGGAAAAGCCTGAGCTAGCATATTTGCTGTGTCACCACGGGATGCCCTGCACTACCTTGGAATTCTGCAGAGTCCCCTTTATCAAGGATCCTTGTACAGCCCCCTACATTGGACCTCTCAGCCTCCAGAACCATAGCCGAACAAGTTGTATCCTTTATAAATTGTCAGTTACTACAACAGAAAATGGATTGAAGCACAGGGATGTTCTGTCTCTGTATTGGGGCCCGCTCTGGTTGGAACTACCCAGCGTTCCCCAGAGGTGGGCCATCCCAAGCCACCTTCACCTTGGCTGCGCCTGTGGATTCCTACAACTTTGAGATCAGCTAGGCCAGACCCTTAGTGGGAATGATTTATCTCTATTCCTCTGGCAAGTGAGGAACCCTCGAGAATCCCAGAGAGATTACGGGACATGCAACACTTTTAGACACCCTCCTTCCATGGCTCTAACATTGACCTAAAACATTCCTGGGACTAATGGTGCTCTGTAGGTACTAAGCAGTGGTATGGTGGTGGAATGGAGTACCATCTGTAGTGCCCAGGTAATAGGACAGAAAACTGCCTGGTCTCCAGTCCCCAGGCCCAGGGGACAGGTGGAGGTGGTCTTATGTCCAGCAGGAGGAATACTGTTGCCTGCCCACCCTCAGGAACAGCGGAGAGGATGTACAGGGATGTCGACTTCGGGAGGAACCTTACAAAGGAGATGCTCAAGACTTATGCACCATCCGGCACAGGAACCTTGTTCTCAAACATGGAGTGGAAATGGCCGAAGGGAAAGTGCCTGCTGTCGCTGGGAAGCAGCTTTGAACAATTAATGGTTTTCTTACTTGGTACTATAGGTGGCTCCCAAGTCAGAAAAGACTACCCTACAAAGTACCAAGATACAAGGTCAACACAACATGCCTGTATACTAACACCAAATTCAGAAATGAAATGAAAATGTTTCCAAGAAAGCAAATGCAAGGCTCACATGCTGAAAGCTACAGGGCTTTGTTGATGGCAAGTTTAAGAAGCTCAAAGTAAATGGATTGGAAGACTTGCTGGTGTGAAGATAGTAAGTCTTCCCTAATCGAGCTATGGATTCTTCCCAATCTTTATCAAAATCTTAGCTGAGAATAAACTTATCCAAAAATTCACACGGTAGTTCAGAAGACTCAGAATAGTCAGGAGGGGATTTTGAGACAGGAATAGAGGAGGACCTACTGTCTCCATTGTGAAACTTAGAAGATGGGCCAATCAGTATGGTGGCACTGAGAGGCAAATCCACAGAACAGCGAGGGTTCAGAAACAGGGCTTTACACTGGCGGCCAGTGGATTTTGACAAAGGCATGCATGTGGGGCAAAGAGCAGCTATGTAACAAGCAGTGTTGGCACAGCAGGGTAGTCCATGTGCTAAAGAATGAAGGCAGGGTCTCCTTCACACCACAGGAAATGAACTGACTCCCAGAAAATGTCAGGGAAGATGACCCTGACCTTGGGTCAGCATAGAAACTGATCAGCTAGACTCAGTCAAAATCACTTTCTTTCTTTTCTTTCTTTCTTTTTTTTTTTTTTTTTAAGATTTATTTATTATGTATACAGTATTCTGCCTGCATGTATCCCTGCAGGCCAGAAGAGGGCGCCAGTTCTCATTACAGATGGTTGTGAGCCACCATGTGGTTGCTGGGAATTGAACTCAGGACCTTTGGAAGAGCAAGCAGTGCTCTTAACCTCTGAGCCATCTCTCCAGCCCCCAAATCACTTTCTTTTCCCCTTCAGAAGACACATAATTCAGAAGTAGAAGCCACACAGTTTGGAAGAAATGCTTTCAAAGCCTGCCTCTGACAAAGGATGTAAGTTCATAATCTGTATGAACTCAACTTGGCTTGAAAAATGGGGAAAAGGTATTGACAAGCATTTCAACACACACACACACACACACACACACACACACACACACACACACACACACACGACAAACTGCAAACATCTAGAGAGAGAAGCCTGAGTCGATGAATTGCAAATCAAACCACACTGAAAGGCCACTTCAGACCTGCGAGCAAGCCTGGAATAAAGGACAGAACAACATGGTGGCCAGGACCTAGAGGGGCTGCAGTTCTCTGATAGCCTCCTGGTAACAGGATGGAATACAGGTCAACATTTTCTTAAAAGGAAACATACATTTTTATATAACTAGCAATTTTATGTATAGAACAATTAAAAACATAATATAAACAAAAATCTACAATGTTTATGCCTTATAACACCGGGAACAATCCAAATGTCTATCAACTGGTGAGAAATAAAATGTGGCATGTCCATATATAATGGAATATTACCCATTTAACACATGAAACACTACGTGTTACATCATGAAAAAAAATCATGCTGATTGCACGATTCCATTGATATGAAATGTCAGAAATGTTGCTCCAGAGAGACAGAAAGCAGGACAGTGATTGGTTCTAGGAGTGAGGGTAGAAAGTACAAAGCGGATGAGACTTTCTTTAGAGGGGTGATGGACGTGGTTTATGATTGGAGGGTGATGGACTACATATACATCTACACAGATGAGTCCTATGTAAAGTACATTCCACTAAAACTGCTAACTTCCAAACTGTTCCCACTGTGGAGCCAGGCCAGCTGGTCCAGATCCCCATCATCTCATGGTCTGAGTGAGGCAGCTGCCAGCCTCACCTCTTCTTCCCAAGAGCCCAGACTGTTCCCTCTCTGTGCCACCTACGACTGCTCAGGGGCCTCTCAGGGGCCCTATTAAGAGTAAGATCCTCAGACCAATCCTGAGCTGATGTCTGGGACATGACTCAGAGCGCTCACCTCCTCCCAGGCACAGTGCCCAACGGTTCCTGTTGGCTTCCTTGGGACTCCCCGGTGAGTTCTGTGGAATCCAGGCTAAGCAAGCTGCAGAGCTGCTCCAGGCCTCCCTGAGTCCTCTCTCTCAGAGACCACATCCTCACGGTTCATGTCTCCATGTTTCCTCACTTGAGAAGTGTTCAAGAACGACCAAATCTGGCTCAGTCTGTAGTCCCTAGTATTCTCTCAGTAACTGTGTAAGACCTGGCCAGCTGGCCCTCGGGCATTACTTGGTACTGTGTCAGATTCCTAAGAAGATGATTCCCATTTCCCAGGACTCTTGACCTTTGCCTTATATTGGGTCTGGAAGAAATAAGTAATTTCTTGCCAATAAAGTATTGCAAAACTTATGAGATGTCCCTTCCACAAATACGGTGCACAGACTCTGGCTATGATGAAGCAAGCTCCTGTGTTGTTGGAACATGTAGCAGGAGGCGAGATGGCCCCCAGTTAACATTCTGCAACTCACGAAGAACTGGGTCCTGCCAATAACTGCTGAGCCTCCTATCTCTGGGGCCTGTGGCGCATGGGGCTTGGAACAAGGGTACAACCAAGCATTGTCCAGACCACTGACCTAGAGACATTAGCACAAGCCATAGAATTGGAGTCGTTTGCTGTGCAGGAACAGATAAGCACTGTAGCTGGAATGCCCAACCTTAGCTGTAGAACCTCTCGCCCAGGCTACCAGGTCTTCAGGACTTTGTATTAGACAGTTCTTCACCAAGGGAGCACTGAAAGAGCCACAGAGAAAGCCCCACTGCTGGCCCGGCGAGGCGTGTGCTGAGGAGGGACTACTTTTTTTTGGTGCTGTCTGGATACCAGCCCTTTCCAAAGCTGTGTCCTAGCCCACCTTTTAAAGACACTGACATCTTTCTGTCAACATTTGCTCCGAAGCCTATTGCTCTTGTTCCTCCGTGAACCCTTCAAGGGCAAGGATTATTTCCTAGACCATCAGCTGTCTCAGAGTTTGCATGTAATAAATAATGGATGCCCATAGATCATGCTTCCTGGAGAGCAATAAGATTGAGCACCCCCCCTCAATCAGGTGAATAATATGAATACCGAAATGGCCATTCAGGATTTTTGGTAAATCTCCCCCCTTTGGGAAGCCACAGGATGCGAGGGGTACATCAGATGTCAGGGACCTGTTCGACTGGGACCTTTGACATCAGGAAGGTTGTTTTTCTCTGGTTTTTGCTTTCTCAGCTGGCACCAAGTGAGGCTGGCACCCTTGCCCATGTAGAGTTGCCATGCAGGAAAGCAGAATACAGTCCCCGATGGAAGGAGTGTGTGAAGTGCTCAACCCCAGGAGAGTCTCACATGACACTAAGTGAATGATATCAAAGTAATATATCATATTAATAAATAATGTTGAGTGAAGTATATTCAATTTGCAGCTCATTTAAATGTAGATATATGCATATGATATTCAGTATGTTCATATGCATGGGTAATGCAAATTCCACTGTGATACATAACATTCTAGCCAGGGGAAAACTGCTTATATGGTAGTGGTCTCATAGGATTATAGTGAAAGGGAACATTCTGTGGATAATATAGCTGCTGCTGTAACAGCTATCATGGCACAGCCCATTCCTACATGATTGTAGTATTACTGGTGTAGGCAGACCTACTGCACTGTCAATCATATTTAAAGACAGCATGTAGAATGATATGCAATACCTAATACTCTAGGGTGCTAAATGGTTCTGTTGTGGGTATGGGTTACATCCTATTATAAAGCATTTCTACTTAAAAAAAAAAGTTTGCCCCATGTGGTAGCATGCCTTGTAATCCCAGCACTCTGGAGGCTGAGAACGAGAACAATGAGTTCAAGGCCAGCCTAGGCTACACAGAGAGAGCTTATGCACTATACCACCAACACCTCCGGTATCATTTACTGCCTCTTGACTGCATCAAGAGGCCACAGAGTAAACAACATTGAGCATCTAGGTGCGCATAAGTTACTCTAGGATGTCTGCATGATGACAGCATCCGATAGTGACTTATTTCTCCTCACATGTCCTGTTGTTAAGCAATGTTTGAAACAGTTGTATGTCTTCTGTTTCAGTATCACTGATTCCTTGGATTTAATAATATTACAGATAATTTTGTAGGAAAATGGTATGCCATTTTTGTTTTTGTCATTTAAAGGCTTTAGGGATCGTTTCCCTCCAAAAGGCTGTCATAGGCACGTGCTGTTGCTCTGGGTGTTCACTAGAGGGCAGCCTAAACTCATGTGTATACATCAGTGAAGCTTCTAAGAGACAAAAGAGAACCGTGTTTCTTAGAAGCATAATGTTTTTACTACCCACCGGATAGCTTTACTGTGGGTAACGACCTCTAAACCACCATGACCAAACAGGCAGCCTTACTAGAGGGAACAAAGTGTGGATCAGAAATAAACGTGAACCACCAACTTGCATATAAACATGAACAAGCCTCCCCTCCATTTTTTACTTCCTCTTTTACATTTCTTAGCTTTTCTTGACTGCATTTCTGTGAACTTAAGGATGCACAAATATTGCGCTCATTTGCTCAGAAATAACTATCCAGGTATGAACAGTAACACGAATTGCCATTTGTGGAGTTACATATACAGTTATCACTTGGTGTCTGTGGGGGGCTATTTCCAAGAACCCCCAGGTTTTCAGATGCTAGAGTCCCTTTTAGAAAATTCTGTAGTAGTGCATGGAACCTACATAATTTTTGCAATCTTTACATCACTTACCATTATTCATAATACTGAACACAATGCAAATGCAGTGTAAATAGGTGTTTGCTGTATTTAGGGGGTAATGGTAAAGACTGTACATGTTCAGTAGTCATAGTTTATTGGGTGTGGGTGTTGGTGTTAGGGATTGAACTCTGGGTTGTGTACATGGTCAGCACATGCTGTACCATTGGGCTACACTCAGGTGCATCATTTCTTTAAACAAATGCTGTCTATTTGTGGTTGGCTGTACCTTTGTATAAGTCATGGGGATGGATGGCAAATCTTTCTCTGTGATGCCTTGTCTTGAGGCAACATCAGGGCAGAAGACAGACATGGAGACCTTGCTCAGAGGGAAGGGTCTCCAGGCCAGTCTGATGCAAATGATCTGGACCAGAGTAAAGGGATGGGGCCGCCTGAGCAGCAGGCAAGCAGTAGTTAGTGGACAGAGAAGCAGGGATAGTACATGGCACAAGGATGGAAAGCCCATGACCAGGTCTCCACAGACCAGTGAGGAATTAGGCAGACCATGAAGCCAGCTTCTCAGGGTCACTGGCACCTGCCCATTCTCTTCCCTTGTCCTCACCCATCCCAACATGGGGAAGGAAGGCTTATTCTCCCCTTTGGCAGTTCGGGTGGGGGAATGAGGGAAGCGGGAGTGTTGGCAGACTGGAGGTCTTGGGGGTAGATAGTTCTACATCAACTCGACACAGGCCAGAGTCATCCGAGAGGAGGGAACCCCAATTGAGTAAATACGCCCATGAGATCGGGCTGTAGGCAAGCCTGTCATTTTCTTAGCTTGTGCCTGATGGAGGAAGGCCCATTGTAACCAGTGCCATGCCTGGACTGGTGGTCCTGGACTGTATAACAATGCAAGCCATGGGGAACAAACCAGTAAGCGGCACTCCTCCATGCCTCTGCATCAGCACCTACCTCCCAGTTCCTGCCCTGTTTGAGCTCTTGTTCTGACCTCCTCTCATGATGAACAGTGATGTGGACGTGTAAGCAAAGTAAATTTTTTCCTTTCCAACTTGCTTTTGGCCATAGTGTTTCATCACAGCAAGAGTAGCCCTATCTAAGACACTGCTGTTCTTGCTTCAGAAGGTTTCTTTTCCACATAGTATTATGTAAAAAGGCAAGACTGTCATAAGAAAGAGAAAGCCCATGGAGTCCACCCTCAATTATCTCGGGTTTTTCTGTGCAGAGTGGGTGGTATGGAGGAAGTTGCATGTTTATCCTGTGGCTCTCCTGGGAATTCTTCATGGGTGTATTTGCAAGAAAAAGCTGCACAAACCACGGTGGGAAGAGTTCCCATAGAGACTCTTCCAGCCTGGCTAGGAACTGGACTCAATTTCCTTTCGCTCTCTGCAGGTACTAAACATCACCCAGGGCCAAATATTTTTCTGGTTTGTCATCCTGGAAAGCTGAACTTTAGAATGTATTTGTTCAATTCCTATCCCCAAATAATTTTTTCCAGATTTGCATCAGAGAGGAAAAGGATACCATATTTCTTTCCATCTAGCTTGCTAAGCACACTGACAAGGAGGCCAGAGTCATGCCATGGCTGCCAGTGGCTACCAGAAACCCAGGACTAGTGCAGACTTGCACTCTCGCTGGGAGATTGCCTTCCTGCATTCTTTTATAAAGGAGGGAATTTAACTAGGCGGGGGAAGGGTAGTTTACCTTCAGTGTTTCACAATTGCAAGCGCAGAACAAGCTTCTGCTCCATCTGGCTTTGGCTCATGCAGAAGGTAGAGAACTAGAGGGCTTACTAGACACCTAATTGCTTTTTCTTAAATATACAGTGACTAGGTATTTTATTACAGGAACCAATAGCCAGCAGCCTTGGCTTGTATTGTAAAAATTCAAGAGAATGAGTCAAAATGAGGTCATGAGAAAATTCTGTTGTCAGCAAGGAGGTAAGTCCACAGACCCGTCTACCTGCTCCCCAAGCCCTCCCAGCACCAGAGGGCCTAAAATAATTAGTCTCTCCGAGTCCCATCTGAACTGGAACAAGCTTGCTGTTCTTCTGAAGGGTGTCATCGTGCTGACTTCTGGGTTTCAGCTCACAGCTGAATAACTGCCCACTCACAATTTCAAGCGAGCATGTGCATTAGAAATGCTAATGCCATTCCAATAAGGAGCTCAGTGTGATACAAACCAAGCAAACCCTTCAGTAAGTAACAAATGGCAAGTGCAGGTGGGGTCTCTTACTCAAATGCTTCTGGATTTTGGAACTGTGAACTTGGAATATTTGCATACACATCATGAGATATCTTGGGGAGGAGATCTCAGTCTAAACACAGATTTGTTTATGTCTCATATATGCCTTGTGGAGCTTGAAGGTCATTTTATACAACATGTAAAGCAATTTTGTCCATGAAACAGAATTTTATGGACAAATTTTGTTTGTTCCATTGACGATTTTTTTTTTTTTTTTGGCTGCCATGTCAAAACAAACAAACTATGTTGGGGTTGGGAGTGTTTTAGATGTCAGGTTTTGAGTAATGTTCAACCTGTGTTGGGAAGAGGGTATCTGGTAGAGGGATGCAGTTAAGTGATGCCCTTTCAAGTATCCTAATTTTCCTATACTACAATCCCAGTGGGATCGAATGCTGTGCTTCATGACCCAGGGACAGTAATGTCACTTTACAGACAGACACTTACAACCTCTTAGGAAAGTAGGAGGAAAAGAGAAACTTCTCCCAGGCCTGAGGCTGTGCTGCCTTATTAACCCAGCCGAATGCCTGCCAAGTATTAGGCTCTTGATTTGTTTCTTAACTAAGTCATTGATATAATTTTGGACTAGTGACCAGTTTCTCAGGCTTGGAAGAAAAAAAAAGGTTCTATCTAATTTGTTTGTACATATGGCCTAGGCTGACCTTGGACCTTTCTGATCCTTCAGCTTCCCCCATCCCAAGTGCTGGGATTACAGGCATGTACCACCACATCCAGTTTATGGGGTGCTGGGGATTGAACCCAGGGTTTTGCACATGCTAGGCAAACAACTCAACTACATCCCCAGTCCTCATCTTCTTGCTGAGATGGAGTCTGGCAGTGTAGGCCATGCTGGCCTAGAAGTCTCTACCCCCTGCTTCAGCCTCCTGAGAATCTAGGATTACAGGTGGGATGTACACTTAGCTTTCTTTTTGTCTGAGATAGCTTGTTCCTGAGTCTCTCAGTGGACAGTGCTGATTTTTACTGCAGATTGGCAAGAATGACTTACTTATCTCTCCCCTTTCTATTCCTTGTCATGTTTCCTGTACCTTAAACAGTTCCTTGTCTCCATGCCCCTGGTAACTGCCGTGATGGCATTTAAGGCTAAGTTCCCACCTCTGTGAGTCAGGGTGCAGCTGATCATAGTTAGGCAGTCAACATGCCCTGCATGCCACCACACCCTGGTCCAGAAGCCTCGCTGGGGCAGATCTGATGACAGTTCCTTTCTCACAGGCCTCTCTAGACAAGGACCAAGCTTGAGTTCTGAGAAAAAAGTCCCACATTACCCTGTCACTCACCTTATGACTGTGGGGGTGATCTCTGCACAGAAGAACACGCTGAGGCTCCCCACTGCATGGGATGCAAACATGCCCACGATAGAAAATGCGATGGAGAACTTGTCCTTGACGCTGTCACTCATCCCTGGATGAGAATCCAAAGAAGGGAACCATGAGGTAGGAGAGAAGGGAAGAGAACAGAAGCCAGGCAAGGGGTAAACTGGAGTGAGGATCGGGGGAAGGGAAGCCTGGGATCTCCCAGGAGCCCCCTCCTCCCCAGTGTCCAGTTTGTGGTACAATTGAGCATGCAGTGGCCTCTGGGTGGCAGTCCTCTAGGCTGAGGACCCTGGGGCCCTTTAAACATTCTGCTGTTCGCTTCTGTAGGTGCCTTGGGCACCTGGCATGCTGAGCTCACAGTGGCCTGTAGAATTCCTCATCCAGAAGCTATGCCAGGCAGAAGGCAGACTGGGGTGCCCCTGCTGCCACAGTGACATACTCTCTGCCTGGACTCCAGACTGCGACCTCAGGGTTGACCCACCCAATCCAGAGTCAATGTTGACTTAAAGGTTACAAAACCACACATGACCCACACAGAATAATTCAGTGTCCCAGAGGGAGGGGAAGCGCAAAGCGATCTCTGCACCCGGCGGTGGCACTGGATCCCGGTTGGCACAAGGCAGCACCGCACACAGTGTTTTGGCATGCATGGGGGCTGCACTTCTTAGCTCAGCTCAGCTCCCCTAGGTGTTGCATGGAAGGCAAGTGCTCTCACGGGCAGTGGTGGCGTGGGCTTGGTTGCGCCAGGCAGGTCCGACAGCAGCATAGGGTACGAGGCAGCATCTCTGCTGCTCCCCAGTTGGAGAGCAGCAAGCTCCCATGAGTCATGAGGGAATAATGGCTCTCCCTACAGCGCGGACAGCCAAGCCCCAGCCCTCCTGCCTTCTCATCCTGATTAGCTGCTGGCCAAGGACAAAGAGCACCGGCGCTGGACCAGGGGACTGGGAGGGCATGCATGCCAAGCTGCACAAAACCAGGGAAGCACGAGTTGCTTTCTCTAGTGCAAGACGGGGATAGAGAATACAAATGTATGCTTATAGTGTCCAACCTACGGCCAACTTCAGCTGCAATTCTTGAAGGGCAGAGTAGGAAGAAAGAGAGGAAAGGAAAACCAGTTGGTGAGTCTCGGTGGCAACTGTTGTGTGGCCGTAATAAAAGACAAGGCAGCACAAGTGTGTAGGACTCACCTGAGTCTGGATGCTGGCTGTATTTGCCAATCACTGGAGCCATGGGATGGTTGCGCCCACATCACAGGGTAATGAGAATGGGAAGAGACGGAGAAGGCTTGTTAGGTACGGGACAGCTGCCGAGTGTTCCCATGTGACTTGTTTCTAAGTGAACTTCCTTTTAAGTCTGAGTTGGTGCTGGCTGCCTGGGCAGTAGAATTCATACTGGACTAAACAAAGACCTTTTTGTTTGAAGAGAAGGCTATGGCCTATTGGCCACAGAGTCTGGGAGACAATGCAGTCTGAGAGAGGACCCAAGCAGATCTAAAGGGAGCATCTTTGGATAGAAAGTTATTCAAATGGTACTCTTGGTCTGTGCCAAGGGACATTGGGCATTGGGAGCAGGCCTGTCCGGCCACATTTCTGCTCCCCCAAACCCTATTCCTCACAGCTACTTGCCCTTTGCCAAGAGTCCCTGTGGCACTTCTGTTCACTGTCAATGAGGGCACATGGGATACTCTGGAGGCTATCCTGCCACATATGCCCTAACTGGGTAAGTTAGAGACTTTCTCGAAGGGCAGCTAGGTAGTGTCCACCCAGGGAGGCAGGGAGAAGGGCTACCACTTGTTCACATTGGTTATTGCCCATCAAGGTACAGAACCCATAAGAACGTGCCTAAGTTAGGAAAACCGCCAGCATTTGAAACTGGCTCTTCTCTAACCTGGACCACAGGAAGGCTACTGTGGTAGTAGTGTGAAGGGCAGTAGGTAAGTCTCACTCTGCAGTGGGGTTAGCTTTCCTCCAAAGATGGGTGTTCAATGGGACACATTTCCTAGTAGTGTCCTGAACTTGTCCCAGAGGAAGGGTATGGGCATGAGAAGATGCCAGTGGTCCGCATTGTGTTCTGGGCACTGGGGGAGGAGGCAGGGGGATTTTCTTACACACAGGTGGGTGGTTGTTTATGAGGACTATACAGAGCTTGCTGGAGGATTAAACGGACTCTCTAGATTTGTGTTAAGGTGATTTGTAACTTTTACAGAATAGATATATTTGGGAACATAGATAGAAAAGCTGTATCCCACGCAAGAATGTCCAGATTTTTTCTCCTACTGTCATAGAAGGAAACATGTCTTTGTCCTTATGTGAAAAGCTCATGAACAGTCTGGCCATTGTGAAGTCCTGTTTACTGAGACACAGAAGCTTGGCATGCTGAGGAGTCACAGTGCAGCCAGAGGACTCTGATTTGGGGCGACAGGCCTGGGGGGTCAGAGGAGGAGGGGACCCAGCAGTTCTCAGAGGAAGAGGCCAAGATGTTCTACTTAAACTCCGTCCTTGTTGAAGCAAGTTCTTGTGGCTGTCGATTTCAGAATTATCACTCAGGTCACAGAAGACTTTTCTCAAGTCTCACCCTATCCTTCCACTATAATTTGGATCATTAAAGTCCCCCTAAGACCATAGGGTGAAGACTTGTTCTCTACCCAGGGCAGTACTGGGAGGCAGACCTTTATGAAGTGGAGCCTCATGGGAAGAAATTCACACACTTGGAGGTATGTCCTTAAAGAGGACATTTGGACCATAGACCCCTCTCTCCTGTTGTTTCTGCATGTCATGAAGTGAGTAGACTCCCCTGCCATAGGCTCCTGTCACGATGTGTTGCCTTACTTAGTACAGGCCCAAATGGACCAACAAACCGTGGGCTACTTGAAAACCCCCAATCTATAAGCCAAACAGACCCTCCCCTCTTTAAATTGATTATCTCAGGTATTTTGTCACAGAAACCGAAAGCGGCCATGCCTCCCAAGTTCTCTGGTGGAATGCCACCCCCCCCCCCCCCCGCCTCCCCAGCATCCTTCCTTTTCCAGCCTACTCACAGTTGAGGAGTCCAAGCTGCAGAAGTGAGGCCAGGGCGGTGAGGATCATAAAGAGCAGCAGCCCTCCCCTGCGCCCGAGGAACCTGACTACCACACACATGGCCAGGCAGGAGGCCAGTGCGATGCTGGCCATGGTGTAGTAGTCGGCGTAGAAGTTCTCCAGAAGCGGCACCTTCACCTCGTGGCCCATCATGCTTCTTGCAAAGCAGTGGTGGATCCCGTAGCCTGTCAGCCTGCAGGAGACACACACACACACACACACACACACACACACACACACACACTGAGAGGGTGGGCAGCATGCACTGAGATAAGGGGCTGCCCAGTCTCCTGGGGATGCCTGAGAGACAGAAGCATTTTACATGCTGCCACCACATGTGGACCCATGAGGGAGTTAAATTCAAAGAGACATCCAAGAAACATCTGTGAGGTCCTTTGTTCACCCAAGTGCAGGACAAAGCGCCTTCTGTGTGCTCATTCACTCTCATGTCAGCACAAGAACATGGTCATAGCCACTTGGCAGACCAGCAGACAGATAAAGGGTGCATCTTGGTTGGTGCTAGAGCGGGTAGGAAGGGAAGGCCTGAGGGCTCTGGGTCTGGTCTCTGTGTGGCTTGGCTGGATTAGCGCTGTAGGATCTGACTGTGATTAGATCTCTGCTCTGTTGATGGGTAGTGACACCTTTTGTACCTCACAAGTGAATTGAGTCCCTCAGTATTTCATGTTTCATGGAGCTGTTGTAGCAGGAGAGCTATAAAGAATGGGAGCCTCTCTTCTTGAAGACAGCTTTGAGGTCTTTCATACATACACACAAAAGTCTAAATCCCTCCTCCTAGATGACCTCTAATGCCTGCTGATAGCTGATCCCTCCTCCCAGATGACCTCTACTCTAACCAAAGGTCCACTGTGTACAGCTAGGGAGGACGAGGTTATGGAGCTGTGAGGTCAGACCGGAAGGAACTTCCAGGTACACACCTAGCCCTGGAACTGGGGCGGCCATAAAACTGCACGAGCCACAGACTCAGCAGGCAGAGGGGAAGCTGTATGGAGAGGCCTCTTGAGGGAGCCTGAGTTCCTGCTCTGCATTGAGGCAACATGCCACTGACTGCAGCTGCCCTCTGCAGAGCTTGGGCCTCTGAGCAGGTGGGCTGGTGGCCAGGAGAGCAGCTCTTTGGAGCCTGGGTGAAGGGCTCTGGCTCCGTGGGATCAACCCTTGTCCCTAGACAGCGCCAGGAACTCCAGCCTTGGGAGTTCCCTAGAACTGGATGAAGGAGACTATCAGAGTCACTCTCATAAAATGCAGAGGCCGAGTATTATTCTGAGGCCATTGGTGTGTGCAGGACCTCACCAGACCTCCTGGCCTCTTTATGCTCAAAGCCCTAGGAGCTCTAGCACCATACAGGACACTGGCATAGGGCAGGTGGCTGGGCTGAGGGCAATGTTCAGTGCTGGCTGCCTAGGCTTCTTGGTGACATGGTAGGTATCCTTGAGTCCTATCTTCCTTCAAACCTACAGCTGGGCAACCTGGGCATACTTCTAGGGCCTCTTTCATAGAGACAGGGTGTGACAGGTGGGCATGGGGCAGACTGGGATTCAGAGTTCACCTAGGGGTGGGAGGAGGGTCCCTCTGGTTCTGACTCCATGTGTTTCCCATGACTTACGAGTTGACACATAGAACCACGATATTTTTCCACAGGTTCCGCGTCCCCACCACCTTCACGATGCACACTTTCTTGGGCCTCCTTGAAAGTTCTTTCTCTAGCTCTGCAAGAGACAGACCCAGGAGTTTGAGCAGGATAGGAGGTTCCAGACATGGCTACAACACAGCTTTGGTTTCCCTATCCATTTGAAAAGGAGAAAGTCTTTGCCTTTAAGCCAGGGGAGAGGGTCTAGGTTTATGTGTAGAAATGTGCTCATGCTACTCATGTGGCAGACAGATTTCCCATCACAACTAAAAGGGTGCAAAGCACACTGTCAGTGTTCATTTCTACCCAAGCTCAGACCAGGCACACACAGACAGGCACACTCCATTCATTTTGTCTCAACACATCACTCCATGATGGGACTAAACTACTAAGGCCTAAGTTAGGTCCTGCACATACAACAGGTGATTTCTTTCTGCTGGAAGCTGCTACTACCTGTGTCCATTACAGCTCAGAGGCCTGCAAAACTACAAGCTCAGATGCACCTTCATCTTGGGGAGATAGAATGTCTTAGGACTGAAGCTACACACAACTGTCTTTAGAGGATGCTAATGTCTGAAAGACAAATAAAAAGATATGTGTGTTTGTCTGTATACACACAGATACACAGATGCACGCACACACATTTGTGCATGCTTCAGTTAACAGTTGAAATGCTTTGGGGAATGGGGTATAGATCAGTGCTACAATCTGTGCCTAGGAGGCACGAAGCCCTAGGTTCCATTCCCAGAACTCAAAAATCAAAGTGTTTGGAAGTGGAACAAAATGGACAATGCATTAGGCTTAGCGATGTGACAGACTCTGAAGCTATGGGACTAAGGCTCTTGTGAGGCTCATCCTAGCCTCCCGTCTAACAGTGCTCCAGTGTCCCTCCAGCCTAGCTGGGAATTTGCTCAAGTCCTGGGGCTGGCCTGGCAATCTAATGGGAAAGATCAGGACGTGGGAAATGCCTCATGCGGAGGGACCTATGTGGTTACTACTTTGAGAGCAGTGCTCACACTCAGCCTTCTGGGCCTTTCTGCTTCCTAGCTGGCTTGTCCCTGTGGAGTCATCCTCTACTTAGAAGCTAAAACAGAAAGGATGCTTCCCAGGCCCATAAGGAACCCACGCCATTAAGACCACCAAGGTCATGAAAACAAGGAAAAACTGGGGAACTGTCAAGACCAGAGAAGGCGGTGGCCAGGTGATGGCAAACTGCACCCTGGAGCACGAGGGTGCTGTGGATATCACTCTGTATAGATAAAATGCTGATTGGCCAGTAGCCAGGCAGGAAGTATAGGCAGGACAAGCAGAGAAGAGAATTCTGGGAAGTGGAAGGCTGAGGTGGAGAGACACTGCCAGCCACTGCCATGAGGAAATGTTAAGATACCGGTAAGCCACAAGCCACGGGGCAACTTATAGATGAATAGAAATGGGTTGATTTAAGATATAAGAACAGTTAGCAAGAAGCCTGCCACGGCCATTACAGTTTATAAGTAATATAAGTCTCTATGTGTTTACTTGGTTGGGTCTGAGCGGCTGCCGGACTGGCGGGTGAGAGAGATTTGTCCTGACCGTGGGCCAGGCAGGACCAGAAAAACTCTAGCTACACTAGGGGCCAGTGATAAGAAAGCCAGCTCTGAGTAGAGGCTGGCACTTGGCTAACAACCGTGTATACTTGTGTCCAGTTTCCTAGTTTTGACAAATGTGCCATGGTAATATCAGACCTTAGCAATGGGGGAAACTGAGTCAGGAGTATAAACAAGCTCTGCACTGTCTCAACTTCCTGCATATGTGAACTAGTTTCAAAATAAGACATTTAAATTTTAAAAATGTCTGTGAGACTAGGGACTTGGAGGCACATACTACCCTCTTTGTGTGTCTGGGTTCGGAAGCCTTGGATTTAAATAACCACCATCAAAATTATCTGAAAAATTGTATCTGGACTGAACACATACACTTCTTGTTACTATTCCCTAAACAAAATAGTATAACAACTATTTTCCCAGCACTGGCCATCATGAGTAGCTCAGAGATCATCTAGTGTGCACAGGAGATTGTGTGTGGGCTCTTTACAAACACTATACCATTACATACAAGGAAGCTGAGCTCCTGTGAGTTTTGGCATCCTGGAGGTTGTGAAATAGTCCCTAGATGTGGAGTAACGACAGCTGCTGCTTCCTGCCTCCCTGAAGGATGCACCTCTCTAGGTCACATCCGTCCTGGATGTTCCAACTCTCCTTCTATTTCCTTTTTCACAAACCTCATTCATAACAGTTTGAAGGAAAAATAAACTTATTTTAAATAGGGAGCTAGTAGTCCAGTGAGCTATATGGTGGCATACACAATATCTCGTGAGTTTGAGGCCAGCCTGCTCTACACAGAGACTTCCAGGCCAGCCAGGTTTATATGGTGGGGTAAAAGAGGTGTGCACATGGGGGGGGGGTAGGACATTTAGACATTTCTTTTATTTAACTATTTTTGTTTAATGTTAAAGATGGGGTACTATTATGTTTCTCAGACTGGTCCCAAACTCATAGGTCAAGTGCTCCTCTGGCCTCAAGATTCATAAATTCTTGGGATTCTGAGCATATGCAATCATACTTAGCGCTAAATAAATTTTAGACTCAGTGTCGCCCCAGCCAGGACATAGAAAAGACAGAATAAATCTTTCCTATGACTGAAGGAGAATGTGCCAAGTTTCCAGAATGTTCTTCCTTTTCATATTTAGGGTGAGAATTTGGCATAGGCTAACATGGCTGGTATTCTGGCTGCCTCTCCACAGACCCTCTCAGCTCCAGAAGTCTCCTGACCTATTTCATCTCAGCAAAAACAGGCTAATTTGACTTATTGATGCCCTTTCTCTATGGTTAAAGAACAATACACTCATGAATCACTTAATGAGCAGGTCAGGGGATACAGTCTGAGAATTATGTCATCAGGCGATTCTGTCATTGTTTAAATATCACAGAGGGCTCACAGAACCCTAGACGATACCATTTGGCTTCTGGGTAGAGACATGGAAAACAGGAGATGCGTGAGGCTGTTGCCAGACTCACACAGTATACTGCATGGTAAGAAACACTTTAAAAGTACGGAAGCCATTCTAAAACGACAGTGAAAAGTATGGTTGAGTGGAGACACAAGCCACCAGTCTTCTCGTCGTTATTCGCTGTCTATCACTGTGTGCACCATCCTCCTAGAGAACTGGCAGTGCAGCCAGTGCACATCAGACCACCACCACAAGCAGGAGGAAATGCACCTCGCTCTATGACTCTCCACAGTGCTTTTAAAATGTCCTGCTCGGCGAAAAGTCTAGGGACCGGAGTTGTGTGTGTGTGGTCCTCTGGTGACAGACACTTTGGTGCACAGTGCAGGACTGTGTTTGTTAAAGAACTGTAAACATGACTGGTAGATACACTCAGACCCAGTGGTCTGGGTACTTTCACTGTTACAGACACATCAGAAGTCAGCTGTCATAGGCGCCCTTTCTCAGCAATCATCCAAGAAGGAAATTCAAACATCCGTTAGCATGTTTATATGAGTTTAAAGTTGTTTCTTTTTCAAAAGTGGTCCATATGCAGCTGCTAGTGTATTATTGCAGATGAACTAGTATGTCAAAGAAGCTATAGCAATTGTATTATGACCTGAGGGTTTTGTTTTGTTTTGTTGAAATAACATTAAACCCTAGAGCCCAGTCTAAGAATTGACTGTAGTCTACAGTGGTAATTGCATTATTCTAAAGGGAATTAAATTAACTTTTCCAGTACTATTGATATTTCGTCAGGGTCTCTGGTACTCATACCACTGGCCTATCATCAACAACATCAAACGGGGGCAGCTTCAAGTATTTTCTTCTGGGTATTCTAAATTGTAGGAAGCATCAGCTAACTGCTGAGACCCTGTGCGGTCACTGGAAACAAGGAGCTTCTTGTCTCTCTAGCCCAAACTTCTTGCATTAGGAGATGAAAGCAAACGGGTGCCTGGCAGCTGATAAGAAAGCATTGGGTTGCCTCTTTGGAGTCCGGAGCAGCGTGCCTCAGCCTTCGTGGCTCAGTGCTGTCAGAGGATTTCAAACTGAGACGCCGGCAGACTTAATGTTGACCCGCCAGGTGAGTCTATCCCTGTTCCACATTTCCTTGACCCCTGTGGTCAGTGCACAAGGTCTGGGAGCAGCGAGAGTCCCCCACCTGGGAAGGAGCTCATCTCTGTGTTTCTTTGAACCCCCTTGGAAGAGCTGCCCACAGTAATGGAGATCTCAGCTCCCTAAGGCTAACTCCGGTCTGAAAATATTGAATGGAGAATTCCAGAAATGAGAAACTCATAAATTATATTGTCATAATTGTTCTAGTTTTGTTATTAGTTGTTGTTAATCTCTTTTCTGCCTAATTTGTAAATTAAATGTTATTTTAGATATGCATTTGTAGGGAAAACCAAGCCTGTCAAAAGCTAGGCACTAGCCATGGTTCTAGGCACCAATGGGGGGTAGTCCTGACATATGCTAAGCCCTGAGGATATGACAGGGCTGGTGTGGATGCTTTGAGCTCTGGATGCAGGAGGCAGTGAAGAGGTCCTGGTCCCTCTATGTCTTCCAAAGGCCAGCAGAGAGGGAAGGCAGTTGGAAACATGCCCTGGGCAGCTCCCTGGGACTGAGAGCTTGGGTACATTTAGATTGCTTCCCCCATGAGGTTGCCCACAGAGGGCTCTGTAGAAGAGGTCCAATGACTCCTGCTGCCTGTAGACCTCTCTCCCCAGGGATAAGAAAAGGGCCACACATGCTAAATGATTACATGGGAGAAGCTATTCTGAACTAAGAAAGTTGGAGTCCCAGAGAAAACAGACACTTCCTTCCCCACGTGCTGGGCAGTTTTGCATACTGTTGGCTGAATGCATCTGGAGTGGGGGAGGGACAGAGAGCCAGGGTGAGTTAGCATCCCACAGTGACCACAATACAATGACACATCCCGGTGAAGGGTGAAACCTTTCTCCTCTTTGTTAGTCACCACGGGGGAGGGGGGAGGAATCACCTCTTACTTGGCCCCCTGCCTGAGACACAGAAGAGAGATAAGCCCCAACCAAACTTATAAGTTGGAGGAGAGCTAATATCACTTTCCAAAAATAGGGACATGAGTCAGTGTAATTAGGATTGAGAAAACAAGCTTTTCCCAGATAACATTTTAACCTGAAAGAAGTGGAGTGTGATGATTTAATTAGAAGGCCAGAGACAAACGTGCAATAAGACCTGAGGACAGAAGCTTACAGGAAGCTATGCATGGTCCAAACCAAGCTGGCCCAGTCCAAAGGGTTCCTTAATAGCATCCTTTCCCATAAGTCTCCATGGTTGCCCTATTCTCAACAGCACAAGAAAATCACTTTGGCTAGACTTCTTGGGTTCAACTCCCATTCTACTTAGTAGCCACCTGACCTCTGGCAAAGCACCTCAGCCTCTCAGTGTCATGGTCTCCTCATCTGCAAACAAGGAGCATCATAGTATCCCTTATAAATGTGCTACTGAGAAGAAATAGGTTCATATGCATTCCACATATATGATGGAACATTAAGAATGAGTTGCTCTTTGCACATCATTTAGAAGAGGATTGGCACATAGGCATTGTGTATTGTCTTGTTTACTGTCACGGCTCCTGAGAAAGGGGGCCTCAGATGCCCCTCTGAAGAGCCAGCATTCAGTGCTCTTCAAGTAGACCAGCCATGGCTTGCATCCTTCAGTCCTGGGAATTCAGAGCTTTTGGTTGGCCTGACTGTTCCTGGCTGAGCTGAAGGACTTGGTAGACTACATCACACCCAGCAAGTAGTTGTGGCTCAGCCTATGTGTCCTGGGCACAGGTAAAGATAGGTATGCTACCCTTGTTGAGCCCCTAGATCTTGAATGGGAGTCCAATAAGGATGCTCAAAGCTCTTAAGATACAGGTTGCTCATACTTCTCCCCACCCCCAATGGAAATGGGGACCTGCAGGGTTCGTTCTCTTGCCTGGCACAGGTTCTCACATGTGTCTCAAAGCCAGGCTTACCTAGTCACTTTGGCTACAGCCACTTGCTACTACCCTATATCCTCTGCTTCATTGCTTTATCCCTCCTACTGAATGCACATCTAAGACCCTCCTGTATATGTAACCCATCTCTGAGCTCCCTAAGAGTCAAGCCTAGCCTGCTTCCTTCTTTGTTCTCCCATAGTGTCGGGTGCCATCAGATGCTTAATAAGTGTCTATATTCTGAATGAATGGTCATCACATGATTCTAGTCATTGGGAAAGTCTAGTCTTATTCAGAATTCATAATATCTCTCTGTCTCTCTCTCTCTCTCTCTCTCTCTCTCTCTCTCTCTCTCTCTCTCTCTCTCTCTCTTTCTTACTTTCCTTGGGGATTTTATGAAGCATATAGGTTTTCATGTTAAAATGGTGGATCAAAGCTGCCATTTTCCAAAGGGACTCTCTAGGTCCCTTGCATTATTCTCTTCTAGAGCGTACTACACATGCACATTCCTAGGGCTTCTTTCACATCCTCTAGGTCAGCATCTTGGCATGTCAGGGAGGAGCCAGGAACCTGGCTGTGAAGAACTTCCTGGTGACATTTACGGGCTCCCAGCTTGAAAGCCCCACTTAGCTTGGCTGATGCCCTGATTCACAAGAATTCTATGGATCTGAACCACTCTACAAAAATAGTTCATGTTTCCATTTCTTCCCTTGACCAACAAATAGGTCATGGCCATAAATAGATAATGGCAGCCCTTGGAAGATCATATTCAAGAAGAGAGGTCACTTACACCATCCATACCTCAAACCAAGGCTTTCAACATGGTAGGCTGTCAGGAAAGGAGGTGCTGGGTATCACACAGCTGAATATGCCCGATAAAGATGGGTATGTATCCAACTTGCACCCTGCTTTTGGTTTTGTATGGGCTCTAAGGAGCATGATGAGTGTACAAAGAAACTAGCTCCCAAAGTCGAGAGAATCTGAGTTTATTTTTTATTTTATTTATTCAGTTTATTTCACTTTCAGACTGCAGCAGCCACTGCTGCCTTTCCAAACCTTGGCCAACCATGTGGGCACAGGATCCCAGACCAAACACTAGCTAGGACAGTTCTGCCAGACGAGACCGGCCCTCAGGCACCCTGGCCAGCCGTAGTGTACTTACCGGGCATCACTCCCTTGATGTCGCTCTCAGGGCTCACACAGTTCTTCTGTGTGATGTACAGGATCAGCTTCTTTGCTGCCTCAAACTGCTGGGTAGCCATTAGCCATCGGAGAGACTCGGGGAATATCCTTCAAAGACATAAAGGGAGCGGCTGAACGGCTGCCATTCTGTTTCACTGCAGTTATGTGTTATTGGGACAGTCAGGGTGGGCTCTGGTAAGAGGTGAACCATGATGACCTGACCCCTGCCTTGCCAGCTCACAGGCATCTTGAAATGGATATAGCAGATGGAAACAGTGGATATTGTTATGATCTGAATGTTGGTTCCTTTATCCCCAAATGAAAAGCTATAATAAAATATATTTCAAATTATAGGCATTTTTAAAGATAATCAAAATTAATGTTTACTGGTCTGTATTAAAAATTAATTTGGTGCCGGGCGGTGGTGGCGCACGCCTTTAATCCCAGCACTCGGGAGGCAGAGCCAGGTGGATCTCTGTGAGTTCGAGGCCAGCCTGGTCTACCAAGTGAGTTCCAGGAAAGGCGCAAAGCTACACAGAGAAACCCTGTCTCGAAAAACCAAAAAAAAAAAAAAAAAAAAAAAAAAAAAAAAAAAAAAAATTAATTTGGCTAACAGAACTTGAATAAGTAGAAACACCCAAAAATGCTATCCGTAAAATGTGCCATTTTTAAGTCAGATCTTTTCTTCATATAGAAATAATAGAACAAATGCTAATGCCCATGGTTTAAATTCCATTTTGCTGGTGTATTCGGATGTAGTGTCTTTTCTTAATTTACTGAGATTGTAGATAATTAACATTTATTTTTTTTCCCCTCAATGTATGGACTTAAAACCTTAAAATGCAACATAAGTATCAGTGTAGCCACATCTGTATTTGATTCCAGTATCCTGTGAGTTGTGTTAGGACCTCTTCTTGCCTTTATTAATCTGATAGTGCAGGTTACTTTGTAGATTGTAAAACCTTAAAATATACAACAGTGGGGGGAAGGGTCAAAGTAACATTATTTATACCCAGTGCTCATGGACACTAACCCCATGGCAGGGAATCAAAGTCATAAATCCATGGTGTTTGAGCAGCATCATTTTGTTCAAATCAAAATGTTGTATACAAAGCAGCCATCTTTGTTCTCAGAATTTCCCAGGAGAACAGTGCTGGGCCCAGGGTACACCTGACCTCAGGAAAAGATTCATTCTTTCTTCCTTCCTTCCTTTCTTCCTTCCTTCCTTCCTTCCTTCCTTCCTTCCTTCCTTCCTTCCTTCCTTCCTTCCTTCCTTCCTTCCTCCCTCCCTCCCTCCCTCCCTCCCTCCCTCCCTCCCTCCCTCTCTCTCTCTCTCTCTCTCTCTCTCTTTCTCTCTCTCTCTCTTTGAGACAGGGTTTCTCTGTGTAGCTTTGTGCCTTTCCTGGAACTCACTCTGTAGCCCAGGCTGGCCTCGAACTCACAGAGATCTGCCTGGCTCTGCCTCCCAAGTGCTGGGATTAAAGGCATGCGCCACCACCGCCCGGCTAAGGTTCTTCTTCTTGTCCAGGCTTCAGAACCATTGGCAGAGAGCAAACTGCACTCAGTAGGCATGGTTCAGTGGATTGCAAATTGTCAGGCCTCTGGGACACTGTATTATCCCTAATAGCCATTCAGTCTTTAGCTCATCTTCGTCATCCCTAAAGGTTAGGTCCTCAGACAACAGGGTCTGCAAAGTTAAAATGATTCTACCTTACGGTCTTTTCGGATTGCAAGGCTTGAAGGATTAGGTTTGGACTGCAGGCATGGTGGTCCTTCATGTTTGAAGAAATGGGTGTGGCCTCTCATGAGCTCAGACTCTTGCTAGGCACCAAATGATTCCACCCCCCCCCTTTTTTTCTGATGTGAACTGAGCATTGTCACTATAGGTCTGTCTTTGATGGACCTACTCTTGATTTCAAGTCTTATGGAGGGAAACCTCTGTAAAAGTGGTAAATAAGGTCAAGTGCAGATACACACTCAACTTAACGGGCGGCATGGATCAGACCCTGCGTGTCTGACATAGGATGGGGCAGGCAACAGCTGGGGCTCAGAGGAGAGGCAGAGCCCTTCTGGATCTTTCAGAAAATAAGCGAGTGCCGGTTCAGCTCAGGGTGCTGTGTGATGTGTGTGGGGACAGGACCCAGAGGGAGGTATTGGGGTATGAAACTGTATACTAGGTTTGAGGAGTTGTAAGCTGGTAAAGCAGCAGGCTGGGTATGAAATGGGAAGAGAAGAGGTGAAAGGGGAGGAGAGGGAGAGGAAGACAAAGGAGGAAGGACATAGAGACACTCATGGTAGGGGATGTAAGGACCAGCAGCCACAGGATCAGGGTGAAGGGAAATCAGGACGGCACTCTCTCAGGAGAGACAGGTGGGCTCACACCAGCCACACACTTGCCTCCAACAGCAGGCAATCCTGCAAACCACCTTCCATCACCAGACTGGTGACTGCAGGCACTGTCCTACCAGTTTCACAGGCCAAGCTTCTGATAATGCCCCACTGTTTACTCATTTGACAGCTGGGAAAGTTCAGGCTGAGAATATCCATGAGCATTGCTCAGGACACTCAGCTATCAGATGACAGACAGACTGGATGAGTTGAGAGCTTACTTCCTTAACCTTAGACACAGCAAAGCAGTACGCCAAGTCATCCAGACAGCTGATGCTGGAAAGTACTGTCCTTATGAGGATTTTCTAGGGTTATACAGAAAGGCACAAGCCCCAGGGTGCATGCACCAAACACTTAGGTTTTAAGATGTATTCAAATGTATATAGCAAAGTCATAAAGAACTGAGCTGTGCCTCATGGGAAGGCCCAGGATCTTGTCAGTTTGGATAACATGGTGGGAAGTTTATGGAATTTCTTGGACACATGTATGATGTAATAACACTCTAAAGTTTAAAAACCCAGATGAGCATGGAGGCTTACTTCTATAATCCCAGGACTCAGAAGGCTGAGACCCTTTGAGTACTGGGAGAACCGCTTTGAGTTCAAGGCCACTGGGGCTACCCAGTGAACCTCAGGCCAGCCTGCAATACAGAGTATGACCCCATCTCAAAAATCCAAACCTGGCCACAGCTTGGGACCTGGGAGGGACATATCTCTAAAGTTCAGAGACAGAATATTTCAATCAAAAATAACAAAACCACATGAGGCAGATAAAATCCACATCTGCCCAGTGTAGCTCATGCTTGAAAGGCCACGAAGCAGAAATAAGTAAAAGGATCTCTGATTTGGGTGGCATGGAAGTTGCATGATCAGTTTATTGGAAATAAACTCTTGGTGGAAGAGCACTCAGAGCTGACTCAGAGGAGTTAATTCTAGGAGAGGAAGCTCCTGGTAATGTTGGGTCAGGCTGTGGGGAACAGAGAGGGCTAGCAGTCATACCCTGGGAAAGGTGGCAGTCGGTGATAGGTGTGCAGAGACATTCCAACTCCTCTGGTGGGCACAGGAGCCTCACACACAACAGGTGCCCCTGATATATCCCACTGTCTTAACACAGGACCCTGGTGATGCCCAAGAGTGGCAAAGTGGCAAAACTAATTTCAGTACCAGACAAGGATCTCTGTTTGGCATGTATCCATATGGTCAATGACCTCAACCCATCCTTTCCACTCTAGTATTGACATCCTGTTATGCACCAATACTAGCACAGGTAGATTTGGAATTTGGCCTTTAGAATTCTTTCAATATGATTCATGTTTTTGGTCTTTGTCTTCCTCCCCCCCTCCCCTCCTCCTCCTCCCCCTGCCCCTCATCCTCCTCCTTTTTTTTTTTTTTTTTTTTTTTTTTTTTTTTTTTTTTTGAGACAGGGTTTCTCTGTATAGCTTTGGAGCCTGTCCTGGAACTTACTCTGTAGACCAGGCTGGCCTCAAACTCACAGAGATCCACTTGTCTCTGCCTCCCGAGTGCTGGGATTAAAGGTATGTGCCACCACTGCCTGGCTGTTTTTGGTATTCTTGAAAAGCAGAATTAGGGCTGGTGAGATAGCTCATCAGGTAAAGACGCTAGCCACCAAGACTGAGGATCTGAATCCTAGCCTTGTGACCTGCATGGTGGAAAGAGAGAACCAATTCCTGCAAATTGTCTTCTGACTTCCACATGTTCAACACACACACACACACACACACATACATACACACACACACACACACAGAGAGAGAGAGAGAGAGAGAGACAGAGACAGAGATAGAGAGATAGAGAGAGACACACAGAGAGAAATCAATTTCTAAATGATTTATTTTGTATTTATGTATATGCATTTGCCTGTGTGAGTTTACATACATCATATGCATGCAGGTGCCTGTGGAGGCCAGGGGGTATCAGATACCCTGCACTGGAGCTATAGGCTATTGTGAGCCACCTAATGTAGAAACTGGAACTGAACATGTATACTCTGCAAGAGCAGTAAGTGCTCTTAACCACAGAGTTATCTCTCCAACTCTCTCTATTTTTTTTTTTTTTTAAAGCGGGACAACTATGTTTTAGAAAGATCTTGCACCAAACAGTGAAGGGTGGTCCTAAAGCTTTATATGGAAACTTTATGTGGTGCTCTTTGATGCTACTGTATCAAGAGAGAAAATGTTCTCCCTGGTAGGTTTGTTCTCTGTTTCTCTGTCCCTCTCCCTTCTCTTCCTCCCCGTCCCTCTTCTTTCCTAAGGTGGTCCAACCAGGCAGCCCAGGCTTAACTAGAACTCAGGGCAAACCTCCTGCCTCAGCATCCTGAGAGCTGGGATTATAGGCTTACACTACCACTCCCTTCTGTTTCTTTAAGCTCAATGGGAGCATTTAGCTTAGGCAACCTCTTCCTGTGCCTGCCTCAGCTCATATATGGCAGAACATGGTAACTTATGATTTGACAGAAGTAACAGGTTTCTAACACACATTGCCATTCTCCTCTCTCTCCTGGAGTGCATCTGAACTAAGCTTAGGCCTGCTTTTAGACTGCAGTCATTAGCTGTGGAAATGTCCAGTGAAATCAGCAGTTAAAAATTGGTACACGGAACAAGCGTCCTTCTCCTCCACTTGAATGTCAGCACAGGTCCAGGACAGAATTGAGAGAATCTTGGGAGAGATTAAAGGGATTTCTCTCAGGCGAAGAGGGGTCTGGACATTACAGGCATGCAGAGAGACCCTATGGTAAAGATGAAAAGAATTTCCAGATTGGAAGCAGACTAAGAAGCACTGGTCTTAATGGAGATCAAGACGAAGAAAGAAGTATGCTGTTCAAGTGCACCTGCACTCATGGCTGGGATCCCTCCGAGGACGCTAGGATAGGGATAAACAGGACAGAGTGGACCAAAGCCTAAGGCTTACACTGCCCCTTCCTGCTGACAATGCCTTGCAGCAGGTGCTTCAAGAGTACAGCAATTAATTTGAATAATCTGTGATTGAGTTCTCTGTTCTGTTTTGATTCTTTCTTTCTTTTTTTTCTGGTGCTGGGGGCGTTTCCTAACTGGTCACCAGTTATCTGTGTGGGATGTGTGCAGATTGATGGCTTGCAAATGACTTCCTTGTAGTGTTACGTCTTTATTTGATCCAAAGAAGCACCTATGACTCTCAAGTAGTCCGTGTGCTTTCCAAGTCTCAAGTCTGAGATGAAATAACTGGAAAGGATGTAAATAGAATTTGGGGTAGATTGATGTGAAGGTAGTAATTAGAGTAGATCACAGGCTTTTCAGTTTTCAGAAATTTGCAATAAAGGAAATTTTGTTATTATAAATTTTAGTAATATATACAACTGATTAAAATTTTTAAAAATTGGTACATGGTACTATAAGGCTGATCATTTGCCCTTAAAGTTTAAAAGTAGGGCTGGAGAGATGGCTCAGTGGTTAAGAGCACTGACTGTTCTTCCAGAGGTCCTGAGTTCAATTCCCAGCACCCACATGGTGGCTCACAACCATCTGTAATGAGATCTGGTGCCCTCTTCTGGCCTGTAAGCATGCATGTAGGCAGAACACTGTGTACATAATAAATAAATAAATCTTATAAAAAAAAAAAAAAAAAAAAAAAAAAAAAAAAAAAAAAAAAAAAAAAAAAGAAAAAATAAAGTTTAAAAGTAATAATTTTCTTGTCCAATGGGAGAATCTAGTATCTCCAAGCTTCCTATCTGGGCAGCCTTTTTTACTTATTAACATGCATTTACTATATAAAAGAATCGATTTCATTATAACATTTTCATTAATGTATATCATATATTTGATTATACCTCCCATCATCCTCTCATATTATCTCCCACTGTCCTTTTCCCAAGTAGTTTCTTTCTGTTTTCATGTCTTACATACCTATTTCTAAATCTAGATTTTATAGATGAGAGAAAATATGTCTTTCTGTGTCTGCCTTATTTCACTTAACATGATGACTTCCAATTTTAGTCACTTTCTTGCAAATATCATAACTTCATTCTTTTTATGGCTAAATAAAACTCCATTGTGTATATACATCACATATTCTTTATCTGTTCACCCCTTGATGGGCGCCTTGGCTGATTCCATATCTTGGCTATTGTGAACAGTACTACTATAATCATGGATGTCCATATCTCTGTGTTCACTGACTTAGTCCTTCTGGTATATATACCCAGGAGTGATAATAGCTGTGCATGGGTAGCTTTGTAAGGAACCCCCTATGATTCTAATAGTTGTGTGGGCTGCTTTTTTGAGGCTTCATTAAATACACATTCTGGTGAGAGGCCAGTTGGGCAATTCTCTGAGTAAAAAGCATGTGTGTCCTGCTTAATTCACTGTACTAGGACATTTACTCATAAATAAAATACAGAAAGGAAATAAAACTGATTGCTAATGCTTTATTAAATTAGTTGTACCCTTAAGCCATTTCTTTATTTGTTTTGTGAAGTATTTGGTTTTAGGGCGATACCTGTGTACACAAACATGCCTTCCTGTCTGTGATTCAACTGGGACATCATTCACAGAATAAACACGCATGGAGCAGTTGGAGTCATTATGGCGAAGAGCTACATTTTGGGCCCCAAGAAGTTATTTTTTGGGAAGGAAAGAATGCTAAATACATACTGTAGTCTGGGACCTCTATTAAGCAGACTAACAAGAAGGACACAAAGTCTAGCCCAGAGAGGAAGCAGGGCCAATAAAACTTTGTGGAGTGACCTTTCCATATGTGTACATGAAATGACTATAGGCGGAGCTTGGGCTACTTCTGATTGAAGAGGGGACTCTAGTTGTAGATTCTCTGGATTGATCAAGTACAGGACAGTTAAAAAAAAAAAACTCTAGAGAGGACAGCTAAAAAACTCTTTGTTTTCAAAAGAAAACAAAGGAACAGTAACCAAGCTAAAGACCGAAATGGAATTAAAACAACTGGCAGTTATTCAAAGGTGTCCAGTGCTCTTCACAAACTGAGGCCCCATAATTCCCTGAAAACATGGTGGTGGAAATACATCAGGATTTCCATGAATCTGTGGCACAAGGTTAGTAAAATGACACAGAAGCCTCAGCAGGCCAGATCCCCCACGTTATCTGTTGAGATCTGGGGCTAAATGTCACCTCTGAAAGGTAGAATTATGTCACACTGTGCACAGCATCCTCACAGTGCTGCAGGCTCAGGCCACGCAGTGCACAACATCCTCATGGTGCTACAGGTCAGGGCACACAGTGCACAGCATCCTCACAGTGCTGCAGGCTCAGGGCACACAGTGCACAGCATCCTCACAGTGCTGCAGATCAGATCACACAGTGCCCAGCATCCTCACAGTGCTGCAGGTCAGGGCACAGTGCCCAGCATCCTCACAGTGCTGCAGCTCAGATCACACAGTGCTCAGCATCCTCACAGTGTTACAGGTCAGGGCACACAGTATATAGCATCTTCACAGCGCTGCAGGTCAGGGCACACAGGGCACACAGCATCCTCACAGTGCTGCAGGTCAGGGCACAAAATGCACAGCATCCTCACAGTGCTGCAGGTCAGGGCACACAGTGCACAGCATCCTCACAGTGCTGCAGGTCAGAGCACACAGTGCTCAGCATCCTCACAGTGTTACAGGTCAGGGCACACAGTATATAGCATCCTCACAGTGCTGCAGATTCAGGGCACAGTGCACAGCATCCTCAGGGTGCTGCAGGTCAGGGCACATAGTGCACAGCATCCTCACAGTGCTGCAGGTCAGGGCACACAGTGCACAGCATCCTCAGGGTGCTGCAGGTCAGGGCACACAGTACAGAGCATCCTCACAGTGCTGCAGGTCAGGGCACAGTGCCCAGCATCCTCAGGGTGCTGCAGGTCAGGGCACATAGTGCACAGCATCCTCACAGTGCTACAGGCTCAGAGCACACAGTACACAAGCATTCTCAGGGTGCTGCAGGTTCAGGTAGGGCACATGAAGCCTTTTTACAGTAGACCCATTCTGAATACACAGGGCTTGACATAACCCTAAATGTTCCTCTGTTCATGTTTTCATCGGATAAAGACTTGGAATTCAGCTCCCATGCAGACACCTACAATCTGCAACCTTGTATGCAGCTGGTGTTCATCCACCCACATACCTGAGCTAATATTTGCCACTTTCTCCCTCCTTCTCCTTTTTTTGAAAACCTATGTGTGGAAGTGATCATCAGGCCACAGAAACCGAACAGCACAGAGGATGTTAAATGTGCAGCGCTGTATGGGGAGCTGATTTGACATCTTCAGCAAGTGAGAAAGAAAATGTGGTGTCCAAACAGGCAAAGTGGTACAGGCCTGAAATCTCAGCACCTGCCAGGCTGAGACAGGGCGATTGCAAGCTCGAGGCCAGCTTGGATTACAATAGGGGGTTCCCTGCCAGCCTGGATAATTTAGCAAGACCTTGTCTAAAACTATAAACTATAAAGGAGCTGGGAATCCCGTTCAGTGGTAGAGTGCTCACTTAGCATGTACCGGTTCTAGATTTAATTACCAGAAAAGAAAGGGGGGTGGGGAAGAAAGGAAAGTGAGGAGAGAAAGGGGCTGAAGCAGAGATGGGTTTTTGCTGCTTCTGCATCTAATTGGAATTTTATTGGCACCTGTGTTTGCAGCTCTCTGCAGGTGGTCCAATCAACCTGCTCCAGGGGGCCACCTTCTGACCAAAGCCTGGGCTCTAATCCTGTGCCCATCAGGGTGGCAGACAGATACCATGGCTACAATATCTACTTGTCATGTGCAAGCCTCCTGCTGGCATCTGGCAGATGCTTCATCATCACTGCACACACCTCTCCTGGCTCTCACAGAAACGTATCCTGATTCAAATTAGCCAGTTCCAAAGCCCGAGTGAGGCCAAACCGCCACTCTTTGGGTACTGGTCGCATGGGTCCGCTGAGACTCATTCTGTCCATCTAGGTGGACTCTGAGCAGCGCCAGAGCAGCGGTCATTTGACACCCGTTGCCAGAGGCCGTCCACCTGACCTGAGCCAGGCACTGACAGCTCAGAATCTAACACACGTGCTCACCCTGACCGTTCTCTGACAGTTTTCCAGGCTGCAGTGGCCCTTGGCCTGGCCTTCGGCAGCCCCGGCTGCTGGGGTAGGGCAGTGAGATGGGTTTGTGAAGCATGTCCCAGCCCTGGGGACAGCAGAGCTTCACTACCCTGGTACGGTGCTTGCATGGTGTCCCAGGGCCACACTTCCCTGTTTGCTCAGGCCTCTCTCCACCCCTGCCTGTAAGCACATGTGCTGGTCCCTGGGATTCATCGAATTGTACATAACCTCTGAACTCAGAAGCCTAAATGAGGCAGCTTTTTACCCGAGGGCTCCTTAGCATCCTGTGTCAGCAGCTAATCCCAAACACCAGCGGAGGCAGAGACACTTGCAGCTTTCATGATTGAAACGTGCATGCACTACCATTTGCATTTCTAGGGCTGCGGTTTTAATTATTTCTTTCACAATTACATAAACATGCATATATGTACTTTGATCATATTTCCTCCCCACACCCTTCTCTTTCCTACTTTCCTCGTGTGTGTGTGTGTGTGTGTGTGTGTGTGTGTGTGTGTGTGTGTGTGTGTGTGAATGCACAAACATGCTCCACTGAGTTTAATCAGAGTTGCTCCTGGAAGCATAGGTTGGGGGTCAGTTATTGACTTGAGTCAGGGCAGCATAACAGAGGCTGCATCACTGAAGAAAATGAATCCCCCTCCACCAGTGTACATTTGCCTTCTGTTGGTATTACATGATGCTTCATTACCCAGTCTAGATGATATAGAGATAGGAGGATTTTAAAGTGCTCTCTCTCTCTCTCTCTCTTGTATTTTTGTTTGTTTCATTTTGGTGTGTGTGTGTGTGTGTGTGTGTGTGTGTGTATGTATTTGAGACAGAGTCTCCCTATGAAGTCCTGGCTGTCCTGAAACTCTCTATATAGGGCAGGCTGGCTTTGAACTCACAGAGATCTGCCTGCTTCTGCCTCCTGAGTGCTGGGATTAAAGGCGTGCGCCACCACGGACCTGGGGAAGCCTTTTCTTTGTATTTCTCTCAAGTCCCCAGATCAGCTGTGTGATGGTCCCTGCAGCCTGTGAAAGGATTGCTGCATTCTGACTCAGGTCCTCAGAGACTAATTTCTGTGACTCATCTCTTTCCCTTTCCTGTGTGAGTAACTGTTGATATAGCTGAGTTCATTGTGTACAGGGAACCCCATAACCTTGTTTTATCTGTGATAGAATCTCTTTGTATAATGTGGCATTTTGAAATGAAATTGGTTTTTATGGAGGATCATGTTGTGCTCCTCGTGCTAGGAAAGAAAAGCAGACTGGTAATTACTGAACCCCTGTCCCCCCCCCCCCACCACACACACACACACATCTTTTAAACTCATTTAGCAACAAGCATCACAATGAATTAATCCATTTAAAACATTTTCATTGTGCCCCTATTAGGATAGGTAGTAATACCCTGGTGACTAGAAGAAATGTTTTTGACATTGTTAGAGGGAACATGAATCTTCCAGGATGAAAAGCAAGTTCTGTGCCAAGTACATGCTACCCTTGGTGACCCAGGTACTTCCTAGGCCTAAGAGCATCACAGCATGTGGGACAAGCTGAGCAGCTGGTGGCCTTCCTGCACCTAGCAGCCAAAGCACCTCTGGCAAGCCATGGAGTATCTGTGTGCCTCAGTTTCCCTATCTGCATAGGAGGCTATCACAATTCTACTTCAAGGGCCCTTGGGCAGATCAAGGGCACTCAGGGATGTAACGAGCTTAGTCTGGCCCCCAAGGAGCAACCTTCAGCTGGGGCAGTGACGCACAGCACACCTGCCGTCTCAGTCCTTAGGAGGACTACTTGAGCTCAGGGGTTGGAGGCCAGCTTGGGCAATATTGCAAGACTCTACTTCAAGAACAACAAACAAACAAACAAACAAATAACCCCCCCAACCTTCTAAAACTAAACTCAAGAAATGATAAAATTCAATGATTCGGCTTCAAATGCTTTTTAGTGATATTTATAAATTAAGACCATTTACTATATACGATGGAATGGTTAGTATTTTTTAACTGGACATAACTAGCTTGAGGCCATTTATATGCTTTCTAATACGTCTCCTGAAAATTTTAAACATTAAAATCTCTTTGGCACAGGTGCTTTTCCCTAAATCTCCCTCTCCACCCCCCTTGTGCTGGTTTCTTCCCCAGCTGCTAAGCATGGAGGCTGCTTCCCCCTCCTTCCCACGGTCACACGGCTGATTTCTCACCTGGAGAACTGGTGCTGATACTTATTCTCTAACGTTCCCCTTCCCTTCATTTCCTTTCATTTCCCATCTGGCATCCTCCCTCTCACTGCCTTCCCCGATGCTTCTAGTGATCTAGTGAGCCCTCATCAGGATGAAATTCCAGCCGAACAAAGTGTAGTTAATAATTCACCATCTTCACACATCTGGTGCGTGTCTTCACACAGAGCACTCATGTTGGGTGAACCCAAGCTGAGGATCTTTTCCAACAGGTACCCGATGAAGAGTCTTGGCAGAGTGCGAGAAAGCCACCTCTACTGCTCCCCTGCAGGGGTGTAGGAACAAGCCAGGAGCAGAAATTCCTTTGAGAGCAAGGCACCTGTGGCTGCTGATGGTGTTGTCAGGTAAGCAGGGCAGGTATCCTAGTCCAGGCAACCAGAAACACAGCCAGGATGGAAGTTTCCAGAATGTGTCACATATCCAGAATGTGTCACATATGTGGATATTATATCCCCACAGTGCGGGTTAAGTGGTTAGATCCAGGCCCAAGCTCTTGTCTGTTCCTGCAAGCACTTTTGGAAACACCTCTGATGCTGGATGTCTGAGATGAGCAAGGTGACTGACGCCTGTGTCAGCAGAGGAAGTGAGCTGGCTGTGGGTAGTCACCTACCCCTCAGGGACAACATCTGCTTCTCACTACCCAGCTTCAGATCCTGTTTCATGAACGAGGTTGGACTCAGCTAACTTGGGGCATCTCTGGCACATCCTTTATGCCCTGCTCTAAAGGGAATCAGGTCCACATGTCATATGTAAGAGGCTTGGTCTTTCACTTGGCACAGGACTGCTTATCTGACCTCAGGACTCACCTGTATCCGTAGAACACTTCTTCATGTGTGTCTGTGGTGTATGTATGTGTATATGTGTGTGGCGATATGAGCAGGTGCACATGGAGGCCTGAGGTTGACTTTGGGTTTTTTTTTTTTTTTTATGATTGCTTTCCATCTTATATATTCTCTTGCTTGAAGTCAGAGCTTGCTGACTCATTTAGTCTATCAAGCCAGCTTGCTTTGGGGCTCCTCTCTGTCCCCAACAGCTCCTGACTTTCCCATGCTGGGATTACAGGTGGTCCATTACACCTACCAGCATTGACATGGGTGGGAGGGATCCATACTCTGGGTCCTTACACTTGAGTGGCAAAAGCTTTACACACTGAATCATCCCCCAGGTTCCAGGGGAAGCTTTTTGACTCTTTGTTTATTTCCATGCAATACTGGATCACTCTGCTGAACACTGCCTTGCCTAGGAGGAAGCTTACAGCTGATCTTAGGGAAAGTGTGCCTTTGAAATATTAAGGCACACTGAAATCTGCATACTGCACAGTGCCTTGGAATATAAATTTTAAGTGTGATTTTCCTTCCTTGCCTAGCTGGTTCATGAGGGCAGGGTTGTGTTTGCCCTGTTTATGATGACAACCCTCATACCTTGGAAACATGAAGAACAGTGGGCATGCACATATCCTCCACAGGTGCTCACTGAGTGGCACACAGATGGTCACCAGCCCAGGAGGGTGCACAGCAGATGTGTGTGTGTGTGTGTGTGTGTGTGTGTGTGTGTGTGTGTGTCTGCATTACCAAACCTGCCCTGTCCTCTGCTCCTTTCATTTTCACTGTGAGTGAGATGATGACATGCACCCAACCACAGGGATGGCATGCACCATCCCTGACTCCTGTGGCTCCTCCAGAAAACCTCCAGCCTTCTCTTTTCTGTCACTCCTCAGCCGTAAGTCCCAACCAGGAAGACTCATACTCCCTGCCCCTCCTACTACCTTCCTGGTCTTCCACCCTGGTAGTCTCCTGAGACATCCTCATGTAACACAGACCTTGATACAATGACGAGAATACAGGGCAAGATTGTGTCATGCATGGGGGCTCTCACCAAGGAATTGTTACCAAGCTATACCGCCAATGGGCTGGGCCAGCTGGAGGAGGTGCCTTTCCTACCCTTGTGACGTTTGAAAGCAGCAGCCCTTTCTCCAGGTCTGTTTCAGCCTCCTGTTACCCCCGACTTAGCTTCTGGCTACACCTGGCAGAATTCCTCTCATTCTTCTGTCCTCTGGCGTTCTACATCTTGATTTTATTTCTCCTCATTCATTTGTGTACTGTGAGGCTAGAAGCGTTCACTTGAGAAAAGGATATGTCAGCATGACTCTTTCGGACAGGCATTGAGCCGTGCTGCCCTTTCCTAAGTGCTAATGAATGGCTAAGCAAACAACTAAACAAGGGTTTCTACTTGGCACCAAGACAGGGTGCATGGTGGCGGTGGACACCTGCATTCACCTTTGCCAGTGTTCACTCACAGGTACAGTCTCTTCTGTACTGTTTCATGACAAAGTGCTTAAGTGCAACACCCTGGAGTGCCCACATCCGGGCAAGCACACCTTTGTTCTCTCTGCTTTCCCCTCCCTTACATTTCCTTCACCTCCAGCCCATAGGAAAAACATCAGCTGGTTATGCCTCACCCAAAGGTGAAGTGAGCTGCAAGCATCCCCAAGCAGCTCACTTGGCCTTGGCTCTCAGACTCACTGGGGAGCGGGGATAGAGGTCATCCCTGTGTCGCAGCCCTTCCCATCACCGAAGAGCACCCGCACTCATGAAAGTCTTTGCCAAATCCCTACCTAGTCACACTGCTGATGCCACCTTGTACTGATGGCCTTGTCCTGTAGCTGTAGAAGGGTTGGCTGTATGTTAGCTGTGCCTTTTAACTTTCCAATGTCTGGATGTGTGGGACCTTGCTCCTCCTGGAGCACCCAGCCCAGCTCTGCCAAGGGCTAACTCATTCCTAGTAATACTAAGAGGTTTGGCTCCATGTTTTAAACACAAACTAACCAATCTAGAGGCCATACCTCAACCACATTCTACACCTAGATCAGCCTATTACCTAGCAACTACCCACCTGCTATGATCACCCCAGGACTGAGTAGCAGACAACTGGGATAGCCCCCTGCCTCCACACTAGCTGACCCTGAATCTTCCTGCTATGCCTCATCTAGTTTCTCCTGAAGAAACTACAATAAAGGATCCTGGACACAATGTCCCCTCCCTGCTTTCTGGCACTTCCTCATCCGGCCCTAGGGGGTGGTGTGTGATCCTTCCTCTTCAGAACTGTGAGCAATAAACAGTTTTTCTTACTGACATCTGCAGATCTCCTGGCACCATTTTACCCGGGTAAGTATAAAATTTACATCTGAGAACACCGGCTTCCTCCACTGCCTTCAGCAATGGGACCTCTGCAGCAGCTGGCCTCATCCCATCATTTCCAGACTCCAATGGCAAGAGGGGACTCTGGACTCCTACTCCTAAGCCCCTCCAATTCAAAGACTCAGCCCCAGTCACAGCATCCTCTCTTATCCTCATGAGCCACATTGGGTCCATTGACAAATCTCACTGGAGTCACTTCCAAAACACCTCTCCAATCAGACCTGAAAGATGAGTCTACTGTCCCCACACAAACTAAAGCACAGGGGCTGCCTCTGCCTGAGGAACAGATCTTAGAGCATAGGTGTGCTGGGTAGACACAAGATAAAGTCATCTGAGAAGAGGGAACCTCAATTAAGAAAACGTCCCCATAAGATCGGGCTGGGCTGTAGGCAAGCTTGCCAGTAAGTAGCATTTCTCTGTGGCCTCTGCATCAGCTCCTGCCTCTATGTTCTTGCTCTGTTTGAGTTACTGTCCTGATTTCCTCCAGTGATGAACAGTGATATGGAAATGTAAGCCAAATAAACCCTTTCCTCCCCAAGTTGCTTTGGTCATGGTGTTTCATCACAGCAAAAGAAATCTTGACTAGGAAAGACATTGGTACTGGGATAGTGGAGTATTGCTGACAGACATGATCATGTGTTTTGGGGATGACTGTAGAAAATTTTTTGAACTCTGGGCTAGAAAAACCATTGAGTATTCAAAGTTTGGGGAGCTGTTGGAGCTTGGAAGATAAGAATGTTGAGAGCAGTACAGACAATGGAGGCCGTGCTTGTGAATTTTCAGAGGGAAGCAAAGACTTTAACAGGAAATTTGTATGAAGAATCTGGTGTCTGGTCAGCTGGAGCTAAAGAATCAGCTGGGATTAACAAGAGACCAGAGCCACTAAAGTAAAAACTTTGCTTTGCTGGGACAATTGATGCTGGTCAACTGGGGCTGAAGAATCAGCTACTATTAAGAAGAAACCAGTATTATTGAGGTGAAATCTTCTGGAAAATGTTTCCTCAGGGCTAATACACAGCTGCCAAGGTTATACCTCATGCTAGTAGCTCAACTTAGCAATATAAGAGTCACCCAGCTTTGAAGGCATGAAGGGGTCATGAAAAGCAGCTTAGGCTTGACACTGCGAGAGGCTGGGATAGGCCATTGGAGAGGGTGCAGCCTCAGTAGCAGTTGAAGCTCCAGGACTGAAGGGGTCATGGAGAAGTTGAGGTTTGGCACCATGATGACAGCTTAGGAGAGGCTATTGGTGAAAGTGCAGCCTAGTTGTTGTGGGATATCTTTCTGTACACTGTGAATATGTGTTGGACATAGGAGAACTTTTGATTACATTTGGCTGCCCAACATGTTGGCAAGAGTTTCCACCTAAAACCTGAGAGAACTTACTAAAACGGAGCAAAGAGCAGCTTTCTAGTTTGTATTTCTCATGGGGGTATGGTACAAAGATGCTGCTGTATAGAAATGCTGTGGCATTTGAGCTTGAGCACAGCATGGTGGATGTGTACACCTCAGTACACAGAGGTGTCTCCAAGCCATGCAGCATACTGCATGGAAGATTTAGCTTTTGCTAGTATAGAAGAAAAAAAAAAAAGGTTTCTGGGCTACACACTGCTGGATCGAGGCATAGACCCACTGCTTCCCAGACTCAGTGATGAGCATGGACCTCAGTGCTGGAGGTAAAAGTACCTCTGCCATGTTGGGAAGCTGAGATGGGTAGAGTCAGCACCCAAGGCTGCCGCTTCAATCCTAGCCATGCTGCAATTTAAAGCAATAGATTCACAATAAGGCAGATGGAATAAACCTCTAAACGGTTTACAGTGTGTGTAAAAATATATGTAGGCTTGGAAGAGAGAGGAAAAAAAGAGAACAGACAGTTATATAAAAATAGATTGTCTTAAAAAATAAAGTCTTTAAAGAAACAGTAAAAGTAATATAAACCACATAAAGATGGAAATCACACAGAAAGTCTGGATTACATTGTCTTTGGGATTTTTTAAAAAGATTTAATTATTATTATGTATACAGTATTTTGTCTGCATGTATATCTGCAGGACAGAAGAGGGTGACAGATCTCATTACAGATAGTTGTGAGCCACCATGTGGTTGCTGGGATTGAACTCAGGACCTCTGGAAGAGCAGTCAGTGCTCTTAACCACTGAGCCACCTCTCCAGCCCCTGTCTTTGGGATTTTTAACTGCAGAAAGACATTTGATTGTAAAGACTACTCATTTGAACCAATATATATATTTTTAAGGTATCTTGACTTCAAAATGTGTGTCTAAGGATACGTTGCTTTGGAAAACAGATTCTGTGTTTGTTTCCACAGAAGATGAGAACCTCTGGATTGCTTCCAGGCTAATATAGTTGACCAAAGAAGACCCCCTGAGAGGTCTCCAGATGTTCCAACATCCAAAACAGCTTCAAGGCAACTAGCTCAGACAATGCAGCCTCACAGACTACTCTAGTCAAGACCATAATCCTAAATTTTCTCAGGGTCACCATAAGATTAACAGTGCCCCGACTCAGCAGGAAGTAGCCTAGAACACTGCACCCACATTCCCCAAAAATAAATTATGGATGTCTGTCTTTGTTTAGGTTGTTGGTTACAAACTGTTATTGGACATAGTCAATTTTTTTTCTAAAAGAAGAAAGGGAATATGATATAGAAATGTAGGATATAGATATGATAGGATGAAAGGATAGATTATTGAATCTACTTCTAAAGAGCAACAACTTATTTGAAATGTTTTACATTTCTATGGATTTTAGTTTATTACAAATTTAAAGTTAATTTTGTCACACTGTATGTATTTCTACTCATGTTTAAGGTATTATGTTTGTACAGCTCATTTGAAATTGCAATATATAATTAAGAAATGCAGATGAATAGTTATCTATGATAATCAAACTTTTAGTTATATTAGTTAAGTTTTTTAGGTATATAGATGCACATTTAAATTAGGTAGGTAATCTTTAAACACTTCCAGAATATGACATTTAAAATGTTTTAAAAACTTAGACTTTCTGGATAGTGAGACACATCTACTCCTGGCAGCACCAATTTTCTTCAAAGAAGAAGATGGGCATTGAAGACATTCCATATGGAGTTTAGATTCTTGGCACAAAATGGCCTGCTGGGCAAAGAACTGCTCTTGCCTGGACCATTTGATGATATGTTATATAGACTGGACATGCAAGACCCATGGGAAAAATTGACCACAAAACAAGGTGAGATGGTCCTTCAGGTTCCTGCTTCACAGAGGAGACTGCCAAATATTCTATAGGATACAGGGAGAAGCAACTGAAAAAACTCTAGGCCTATAGGCTGAAGATGGATGCCCCAATGTTACAGATGACTGTCCAGGCAGCCAGCTGTCTCTGTCATTTCCAGAATTTTGGAAGTTGATTACAAAGCATTTCCTGTTTACTCAGGTAATATTATATCCTTCTGGGGTCTTTGATGTAGTTGAAGACTAGATAGTTATAATTTTCCTTGGTTATGATAAAAGATTAATTAGATATGAAACTTTATACTCACAAATATAGGATAGATAGAATATTTTCTTTAATTTTGCCAAATACAAATAGACCAGATATTGTACCTGTAATTCCTGCATGATAACTGTTCTATTATGTGTAATTTTACTATGTTAAAGTTAATACCTTCCTTTTTGATTAGGCAGAAAAGGGGAAGTGCTGTGGGATGTCTTTCTGTATGCTATGAATATGTGTGGCCCCCATTGGATAATAAATACAACTGTTTTGACCTATGGCAAGGCAGCTTAGAGGCAGGCAGGAAATCCAAGGAGAGAGACAGGAAAGAGAAAGGCAGAGTCTAGGGAGAGACACCAGCCCGTTGCTCAAAAAACAACAAGATGCCAGCAGATTGGTAATGCCACAGCCACGTGGCAACATATAGATTAATAGAAATGAGTTGAGTTAAGTTATAAGAGCTAGCTAACAAGAAGCCTGACTCATAGGCCATTCAGTTTGTAAATAATATAGCCCTCTTTGTGTTTACTTGGGACCAAGGGGCTGAGGGACACAGGTGGGAGAGATTTGCCTGACTTCCAGCTACACCCAGTTGCAGCAGAAGACCCCAGCATTTTGGAAATGCCAGTACCATGGGATGACAAGGAAGAACAGCAAAGTGATGGAGTGAAGCTAGCTGGAGCCTATAAGATAAGCTGTGCATGCTGCAGAGGGCAGAGCCTGAGAAGTGATCCAAGCCCTCTGGAAGGGCCCAGAAGTGAGTGGGTCCCAGACATTGGACATTGACTTATTTACACAATTGGAGCTCAGTTTTACTTTGATTTGATTGTGGTTCTTCCTTCTATAAGTAAGAAAATTTAACCAGGCTGTGGTGTCACACACCTTTAATCCCAGCACTCAGGAGGCAGAAGCAGGTGGATCTGTGTGAGTTCAAGGCCAGCCTGGTCTACAGAGCTAGTTCCAGGACAGCCAGGGCTACACAAAGAAACCTTGTCTCAAAAACAAATAAACAAAAAACCCAAACAAACAAACAGATTAAACTTATTTTTTATTTTATATTAGCTCACAGTTGGGAGACTTTCAATTGTAAGAGATTTCAGACTTTTTTTTAAGAGACTGAATTTTTAAAGTGTTTGAATTTGTAAGACTGGGACTTTTTAAGTTTGTAAAATGTTTTATATTGTAATGTTTATATTAATGTGTGATCTTGGAGATGAACAAGAAAGGAAAGATTGTGGCTTTACAGTGATGTGTTTGTGTGTAAAGTTGACAAGGGGTCAATTGTGCTGGATAGTTGTATGTCAATTTGACACAAACTAAAGTCATCTGAGAGGAGGGGACCTCAATTAAGAAAATGCCTTTATAAGGTCAGGCTGTAGGCAAGCCCTGTAGGGTATTTTTTTCATTAGTAATTGATGGGGGAGGACCCAGCCCATTGTGGGTGGTGCCATCTCTGGGCTGAGGGTCCTAGATTCTATAAGGAAGCAGGCTGAGAAAGCCATAAGGAGCAAGTCAGTAAGCAGCATCCTTCCACAGCCTCTGCATCAGTTCCTGTCTCCAGGTTCCTTCCCTGCTTAAGTTCCTGCCCTCACTGCTTTTGATGATGAGCTGTTATATGAAACTATGAGTGAAATAAACCCTCTCCTCCCCAAGTTGCTTTTGGTCATGGTGTTTCATCACAGCAATCCTAACTAAGATAAGCCTCTTCCTGGCTTTTTATGGGGCCATAGTCTGTTGGCTACCTTTTATCTGCATTTGCCTTCTATATTTTCAGAGAATAATGACTTGTTTGTGTGCAGGTGCCATATCTAGAAGAGCAGCATGGGGTAGGTTCTCAAATAATAGCCAATTTTCCCTTCAGATTATTCTGTGTTCTGTGGTTTTTGAGATGAAAACCCCTAAGTCTACAGTTTTGAGCCCTCACAATACTTTCCCCCAGGAATGTGTGAATTTTGTCTGTGAGCTCATCCTTGTCAAGAATTTTCTCCCATGTGAGCCTTGCGTGCCTCCTTAGGAGGCTTTGTTGACTCTAGAAGGTCAGTATCTCAGCCTTGGCAAGTGTCTAAAATTTGTGCATGCATGCGCACACAAATGCATAGTACAGACTTCAAAGCTTTGATTTATTTTAAAGAGAATTTCTTTCTGGCCACAGTTCAGGGAGTCAGCCAGCTGTGGGTGGAGACCCTGTGGTGAGGAAAGACTTTCGAGTCTTTGATTCTGGGCTTTATTCAAGGAGCTCAGTTCTAATTGTATACCAAGCCTGTATTTAGTCCTTTCTCTGTTGCTAAAACAAAATGTCTGTGCCAGGGCAACATACAAAGCCCACAGTTTTGAAGACTGAAAGTTCAAACTGGGCAGTTAGACCTCTGGTGAGGATCTAAGGTGGGTGGAATCACAATGACAGAATGTGTGTGACAGAGATCACATGGCAAGAGGGACATCAGATTTAGGGGTTAGGTCACTCACTGTGTAAGACCAGTATCAATCCTTCCTATGGAAATACCCCTAATGACCAAACCATGAGACCCTACTACCTTTCAATACCACTACACTGAAATCTAAGCCTCTGGCATAAGGATAGGTGTGGAACAACCCACATCCAAACCACAGTGTTGTAGTTTGAATCTGTAGTGTCCTCACAGCTCATGCTTGAAACACTTGATCCCCAATTGGTGGCACTATTTTTGGAGGTTCTAGAAATTTGGGAGGAGACAGGTTATTCAGGGTAAGTCCCTGAAGGTTTACTCATGTTCACTTCCTGTCTTTGCTTCCTGGTCTACTTTACTGTGATGTGGACAATGTCTGCCATGCACTCCCACCACAATAAACTGAGTTGCTTGGACATACCTTCCTACCATAGTGGACTGAAACTCTCTGAACTAATGGGCCTGAGTAAGCATTTCTTCCTTCGAGCTGTTTCTGTCAGGTACTGGGTCAGTGACTCAGGAGCAGCAACTACATCCAAGAGCTCAGTTCTAGTCTGTGGGCAGGCCCCCAGGCTGCTGTCAGGTTTGGAAGCCTCATGCTGTCTCCATGATGCTCTCTCAGAATCCCCTCATTCCAGTGCAGCTCAGCACTGCATTTTTTGTGGTGGTTTATTTTATTCAGCAACCATGTGCATATAGAAAGACCCCTGTCTGTTTGTCTGTCTGTCTATCACCTTGACCAGAAGATCCCCTATGCCTTTATCTTCATGGCCCAGCCCACTACTTGCAGCTTGAGGATTCTGCCATGAGCAACTGGTTTGCTGTTCCTCATAGCTCCTGGGCTTCTCAGTCTGCTCCTTAGAGAGCATGCAGCTACCAAGCTTGCTGCTGGGCACCCTGAGTACAGGCAGTAAAGACTTTCTTATTAAAGAAAAGTATGTCACTTTCTGTACTTGGCCACCAACAGCTGGTTGTGCTGGCTAATGCTACCAGTCACCTCTCCCTCCAGCAGCCACTGAAGCCTGTCCAAGAACGGAACCAAACAGGAAAAGATGGTAGGACAGTGGTAACAAGAGAGATCGAGGAGAAAGGACAGGCATCAAAACAGTGGCTTTGAAGAAAGCTATTGATTCTTGTGGAATCTTTCAAGCCTAGTAGGAAAAGGCAGAACACATTTCTCCCAACAATTGTTGCAGCTCCTACATACAGTTTTCTATTAAGGGTTGATACAATAACAGTAGTAGCAGTAGTTAATACTTATGGAAACCTAAGACATGACACATGCAAAGTATCTTAAATACTATCAATATAAATATAAAATATCATACTTACATGGATCAACATTAACATGTGATACTAGGTGACAGGTGTCAATCAAGTGTGTCTATTAATTCTCCTAACACAATTATTTACTATTATGACTCAGGGCCCTGATGAACTTGAGGGGCAGAGGTTAAGCAACTTGCCAAAGGTTACATGCCTATTCAGTGGTAGGGCTTCATGCTTTATCTCCAAGTCTCCCTCTACATTGCCTCCTCATGCACACTTTTGCATGCATCACTTTAGTCTTCAGAACAACCCCAGGTAGAATGATTATGACCCGCTTTTTATAGCAGGGAATTAGAAAAGCATGGCTTCTGGGGATGCTGTGAATGTGTTGCTCTGATTGATTGATAAATAAAATGCTCATTGGCCAGTAGCCAGCAGGCAGTATAGTGTAGGCAGGATAAGGAGAGAGGAGAAATCTGGGAAGTGGAAGGCTGAGTCAGGAGACGCTGCCAGCTACAGTCATGAGAAGCAGATGTTGAGATACCGGTAAGCCACAAGCCACGTGGAAACTTATAGATTAATAGAAATGGGTTAATTTAATGGGTTAGTCTGAAGGTAGATTTTTCTCTTGATAAAGAAACAAAAAAGGTGAACATCTTGTTTGTAAATAGGTATCTAGTAACTAGTGGTAAACTTGAAATGGTAGAATTCTTTAAAGCCTAATTCTAGATAGCCTTAAGAAAATATATCTTAATTACTTTTGAACCTGTATTCACCTTGTTTTTTTTCAAATATCTTAAGTTATATTTTCTTTTTCAGAGCTGCTTCTTATTTGGGGCTACTTTTTCTTTCTTTTTTTAAATTGAGGCGTAATTCATAAAAGGGTATAATGTTTTGATGAGACTTTTTACAACTGTGGCTGGATGTCTTTCTTTAGTCTTCCAAGAAGGGCCATTTTACTTTTTTAGAGTTACTTTTTAAAGTCATGAGGTCAACAACTTGGACTACTATGCATGTAAGTGCTAATGCAAATTAAAGCCCAAGTTGACCTCCAGCAGCAGTTCATTCTATGTTGACAGTGAGAGAACACTTTGCCTGTTAGGATACTGTTACTCATGGACTGAAATGCTGAAGAAACCCCTCCCCCTATTTTGTTTTTTTTGCAAAAATCAAGGTATATTCTAGGGTTTCCTGGTTGACCTCAACAGATAAACTGAGATGATAGTCTTAGTTCAGAAATGATCTGAATGTAGATTTACAGTCTACGTGTACAGCTGGCTAAGTGAGATCGCTTTCACAGTTCTGCATGTATCCCATCGGCTCCCCACTGAACTCTTAAAACTGGTATTGTAACATTATTACAATGTTTTGCACCAATTTTATAAACTTTACAGTACAATATGTGCTCCTTTTCTGAGACAAACCAAAGGTATATTTCTCAAGGTTCTGCTGCTATCAGCAGCGTTGATGGAGGATTTCTTATACATTTGTAATAGATAGAAATAAACTAGAAAAAAAGAAGAAAAAAAAAGTGGTGGAGGAAAAGGTGAACACTGCAAGAATACTCAAAAGGGCTGAGAGTTGCAAACGCCAAGATTGGCTTTGCATAGTAAATGGAATAGAACAGCTCTGAACTATAGCTTACTTTTCCTGGTTTGGTCTGACAGAATGATTGAATGCTTTTGTACAAAAATCAGAGCCTTAAAAACAAGGATTTGGTGAGATTGTAAAATGGTGTGCCACTTTGGCAAAACAGTCTGGTGGTTGGTCAAAATGCAAAACATTGTTACTCTGTTACTCAACAATTCTACCCTTAGGAATATATCCTCAAACTACTGAAAATGTGCACCTATGAAACATGTACATGAAGGTTTACAGCAGTGTGTTGCTAATAGTAAAAAAGTTAAAACAACTCAAATAGCTATCAAATACTGGAGAGAAATAAAATGTGGCTTATTCATACAATAGAATATTATTAAGACATAAAAATGAATGAGAAACTAACAGATTAAATGACTTTGGTGAACCTTCATAATTTCATTTGTAGATCTTTCCATTTCTAATTTATAAATACATTTGGGGTTATAAATTATAAATGTACTGCCTCCTGTCAACATTGTATACTTCTATTTGATGATTTCTGTGTCAAACATTATATGGAAATGTTTCCAAGTATTTTCTGTATTAACTGTGAATGAATAGAACAAAATAAATTGTCTGTGATGGAAAAAAAAAAAAAAAAAAAAAAAGAAATGGGTTAATTTAAGATATCAGAACTAGATAACAAGAAGCCTGCCATGGCCATACAGTTTATAAGTAATATAAACTTCTGAGTGATTATTTTATAAGTGGGCTATGGGACTGCGGGGGGGGGGGGGGGGGGGGGGCTTGGTGGGATCTGGAGAGAAACTCTTCAGCTACAAATGGCGCCCAACCCGGGGCAAGTATTTCCACATAAAACAAAAAAAAAGAAAAAAAGATTCCAAAATGAAGTTAAAAATAATTTCTTATGCCGGGCGGTGGTGGTGCACACCTTTAATCCCAGCACTCGGGAGGCAGAACCAGGCGGATCTCTGTGAGTTCGAGGCCAGCCTGGTCTCCAAAGCGAGTTCCAGGAAAGGCGCAAAGCTACACAGAGAAACCCTGTCTCGAAAAACCAAAACCAACCAACCAACCAACCAAACAAACAAAAACTTCTTAATGGTCTCTCTCAAGTTAGTGGCAGCCTGCGGGCTTGAGCTACTCTATGGCGGGTCCATGGCTTGCAGGCTTGACCTGCATGCAACATGGCAGATTCCAAGCCGTACAGTATGATGCGTGGTGGATATAGCTTTTGATAGTTAAAAACAAAAACAAAAAAGGTTTCTGGGCTGCATGCTGCTTTGATGGAAGCATAGACCCACTGCGTCCCAGAGTTGGTGGGAGCCTGGTTCCCAGAGCTGGAGTTAAACGTAGTTCCGCCATGTTGGGAAGCTGAGATGGGTGGAAACACTATAGCTTAAAGCAATAGATTCACAATAAGACAGATTCAGATGGATAAACCTCGAAATGGTTTACAATGTATGTAAAATGTACGTAGGCTTGAAAGAGAAAAAAAGTAATATATACAATTATATAAAAAATAGTTTTAAAAAATAAAGTCTTTAAAGAGAAAGTAAAAGTAATATAAAAAATAAGCCACGTAAAAATGGATATCACAAAGAGAATCTGGATTGTGTTGTCTTTGGGATTTTTAACTGTAGAAAGACATTTGATTATAAAGACTGCTCAGTTAAACAAATATGTATGTTATAAAGGTAACTTGACTTCAAAATTTGGATTTCTGGGGCTGACCTAGCCAGAGCTAAGCATGGGGCATGGTACCTTCCATCACATACAGGCATACTTAACATGTTAAACTCCCTGGGTGTCTCTCAAAAATAAAAAAACAAAAAAAAATTTGGTTTTTAAATCTGTACAATTTAAAATTTTTCTTCTTACAGCATATTCATATTCCTTAGACAGTTAGGTCATACCAGACAGTATATTCAATGCCACCCTCCCCAAAGTTGGCAACTCAAAATCTTGTTACATGTGGCTTTAGAAGTCATATTAATCAATCTTAAGCAGGATGGGAAAACTTTTTTTTTTTTTTTTTTTTTTTTAAAGAATCAGATTATAAGCATTTTCAGCTGTGTGGGCCTCGCCACTGCTGCCACAGTAACTATAGGCCATGCACTTGTGGGCATCTGAGAATGGCTGTCTTCCAATAAATTTTTATTTGCAAAAACTGATGATGAGCCAGATCTGGGCAATGGGCTGAAATTTGTTCATCCTTCACAGAGAGAAAATAGAGAGCTTTTCTAAATGCTCCTTCAATGCCCCCCTCCAAATGTCCCATTCTAGCACATAAGACCTTCCCACCATTTACAGGTAAGTCCTTTTATAGATATTAATCTCAAGGTACTATGTGATAGACAGAAGCAGGTCAGTGTGATGCCATGGGTAGCTATTGGGGTTGGGGAATGGTAAAAAGGGGATTATTCCACAATATGAACAATGTAAACAGTTAATAAGGGGTGGGGAGTGGTGTGTGTGTGTGTGTGTGTGTGTGTGTGTGTGTGTGTGTGTGTGTGTGTTGAGAAAGACTGATTTGAAGTGAGATCCTGTCAGGAAGACATGTTAACATTGTGGCGGGCAGGGCCTACAGTCACAGTCAGGCATGGATGAGATGGTACATCATGAAGGATACTCACGACCAGTAGAGCAGCATGAGCAGGAAGGGACAGATGATAAGGGCCTGAAGCACCTGCCAGTCCCGGCATAGCGCGGCCAGCCCCGGCATGAGGAACTGGCCTGCCATGGCCACGAAGCTTGCCACCATGGTAATCATGAACCGTTTTCCTGGAGGGCACAGCTCTATTCCTAGAAAACAAATAATATGGGAGATGTGAGTGCCACTTGCTTGCCTGATGGCTGGGGAGCCCCATGCTAGGATGTCATTGGATACATGGGGGGAACTGAGGCCTGATGGGGAAGAGAGTGAGGTCATTGCTCCAGGTCATAAAATAAGCTGGTGGGAAGGACATTGACATTTATAGGGGCTCAGCTCAGGAACCAAGATATGCCACTTGTGGAGACAGTTTGCATCTCTCATTATCTCCTTTCCTTTGCCCTTTGGTATTGCAGAGCTTGCTGTGCAGTGGGTCCTCTTGCTGCCCATGCCATCCCCTTTCCTTCCCACCTAGGATATGCACCGGGGACCCTCTCAGCCTCTGTATGGGTCACCAGCAAGGTCTCCAATCTCTCCCCACTTGCATGGCCATCCTTGCTTCTGACCTCACACCAGCACTCAGTGAAGACATCTCCTTGGTGAAATCAGGACAAACTGACCACACTGCACAAAGCAAAAGCAAAGGCACCTGGGGGTACACTATGACCTGGCAGGAATGCCCCTGTGCCATTCTGAATCCTGTTGTGCATTGGTGTGGGGATGTGGCGTGTTCTTCCCCAACAGGGGCCATTTCTAATTCATCAGCAGAGCTGCACAATGAAAAGAAGTATCTGTCTTCAACCAAGACCCACTAAATGGAATAGATCACGATCTCTCCTGTCCACAAGAGTCCATTCTCTGCATTTGACCCTTTCTAAAACAAAAACCAAAAAACCAAAAAAACTGTCTGAGCACTCATGGACAATCCATATGGACCCAATACATGAATCCCTTTAATAATATTAGAAAAAGTAGCTGGGTTCTACACACACACACACACACACACACACACACACATACACACCTATAGATCATGCAGATTTATTTGCTGTTGTTTTTCTACATTGTACAGTAGTCACTAAATTTTTCTTTCTTGCTTTTCTTTTGGGGGCTGGCAGTTAAAATGATTAAAAGAGAAAAAGAAGAAAGATCCCTTGGGAGAAAATACTCTTCCTGCCTTCAGGTCCAGAGCCTGTTCAATAGCCTGACCTTGCGGCTTGGTCACAGTAGCTTATCTTCTGGCTGTCCAGAGACCACAGCAGGACAGGAGGTCAAAGGCAGTATGCAGGGGACAGATGAAAAGGAAAGTGGATAAATCACACTTGGCTACAAGGATATCATCAGTCCTAACGAGCACAGGGCACTTTGCCAGCCAGCATCTACACCAGCTCACTGCAGAAGAAATATAATCCTGTCAGCAATTTCTGTTCCTCCCTGGCCACAAATAGTCGTTATCACAGCTCCTGGTGAACAGGAGAAACCTGCTCTTACTGGATAGAGCTTATGAGGAACATTTTTGTCATTGAACTAGGAAAAGAGGATGGCAGGGCCTTCCTGAGCCATTTGCTGTGATATCACCCCTCTCTGTGTCACAGCCCAAGCTCACTTAAGTGGTACTTCTTAGCATGGCAGGGTGTGAAATTTCTGCTCTGGGATAATAAAGTCTTTTGTGAATGGACTAATAGTTGTGGTTTTTAATTTTCACTCATTAAGCATAAGGAGACTTGTTATGGAAACCAGGAACCTGTATCAGCCAGAATAGGCTCGATATTGGAGGCCTGACAGACACCAGTAAAAAAATGTAGCACACCTATGGCCTTTTACAGAAGGCAGAGGGATGATGCTGGAGGAGCCTGATGGATTCGTGCTAATGAGTTCGCTAGTACAACAGACCATGCATTGCTTGTTGCCTTTCTCTTCACTACCTCTCTTTAGTGACACAATTATGTGAAGACACCTACAACTGCAGTAGTGCTCCATTGTCTGTGATTTTGTTTCTCATACTTCAGTTTTCTATAGTCAAACACAATCTGAAAATATTAAATGGAAATTCCATAAATAAACAATCCATACATTTTTAAAATATGTGCTTATGATTATTGTGCATGCGTGTGCATGCACATGATGGGGTACACATGCCACACTATACATGTAGATGTCCGAGGACAACTTTGTGGAGTAAGTGCCCTCCTTCCACCTTTACATGGGTTTCAGGATCAAATGTTGCCAGGCGAACATAGCAAGCAGTCTTACCTACTGAGCAGTCTCGCTGCTCTACAACCAGTTCATTTTAAATTGTACATAATTCTGAGGAGCAGGATGGAATCACTGGGGTGAATCAGCTCTCTGTCTAACATATCCATGCCGTGTAAGTCACCTGCTAGCTAGTCACTCAGGGATGTCTCAGTTTTCAGACTGACTATCAGGCCATTGCATTTCACAGGTGTGTGTGTGTGTGTGTGTGTGTGTGTGTGTGTGTGTGTGTGTGTGTGTGTGTGTGTGTGTGATTTCTCTCCATGGTATATAAGTTACCTGCTTGTTAGTCATTAAGTGATGTCTCAGTTTTCAGACTGACCACAATGCCCTCACAATCCATGCGTGTGAACCACCCCTCTGTCCAACATACCCAAACTGTATGTGTCCTAACTGTCTAACATTGAGCAGTTTCAGTTTTCAGAGTAACTGACATGCCATCCCACTCCATGAGAATGTCCCTCTTTCCTACATGCCCACTCTGCAGAAGACCTTGCCCCTGGCCATTCAGTGACATTGCACTTGCCTGAAGGAGCCTGTGGTGCCACACAGCTTGTGCTCAGGCGACCCTTATTTTAAACATCATAATGGCCACGAACCTAAGGAATAGTGATGCCGGAAATTCAGATACACAAAAGAGAAGCCATAAGCGCTCCTTTTAAAAGGACAGGTGAAAACCACGGGAAAGAAAAGATGTGTGGAGGTGGCTGAGATCGACAGGAAGAAAGCAGCACAAGATTCACAGGGCTTGGTTCTTCCCCAGCTTCCAGGCTTCCACTGTGGTCTTGGGGTACACCGGCACCCATAAGGAAGGGGTTGGGACTGACATTCCATTCTTTCAGCCAGCACAGCTCTCTCGGTGATGTCTAGTCTCACACACTAATCTATAGTTCTGTGTAGCTGGAAGAGCAGTGAAACTTCCCAGATCAGGATCAGCATTTGAAGATGAGCGTGGAAAATGGGGTCTTGATGGGCAGGTGACTCTATAATCTCCCCTGGCTGCCAATGAGTGGTGATAGCTACTGTGTTTATCAGTGTGACTATCAGTATGACGACTGTTAAACACTGCCAGCTTTTCTTCTGGAGGTCCTCTTTGCAAGTGGCTGAATGTTCTACTTCTTGTGCCCCGAGTGGGATCCACAGACCTGCAGTGTCTGCACCATACGTGAATGGGCCAGCCCTGGGGAGCCTACTTTTGAACAAGTTCCTTAGCCTAGCTCTCTAATTGCCTCTCACAGAATGTAGAGGATGGAGCTGTTTACTGTCTTCTGACCTCTCCACCTGCTGTGGTTGGAATCCTAGCACAGACTTGATCTGACTTCAACACGCAGGTGCACAGTGCGCCAGGATCTGCTATTCTTGCTTTTCTGCTGGGGAGTTGCAGGGATGTCAGTGGGGCACAGGTGTGATCGTTTGCTGATAGCCACCCTTTTGTGCCTTAACTCACCAGAAATTCTTTCCAACCTGCCTGAATCTAACTATGTTATGATGGTAGCTATAAAAATGTGATGAAAACAAAAAGCAATTATCAAGGAGCCACATGCCTTTTAGGCTTGCTGTTCCTTTTGGAGGGTGAGAAATCAGGCTAGTTGAAAGGGCACAAAAAGCATCTATCAGCACCTGCGAGCACTAGCCCTGTGCATCATTACTACAAATGATGGTCTGGCGACCACTCAGCCACTCTGGTCTCATCATCCACAGTGAGACGTATTTGGTCTAATTTACTGTTCATCTGATCCAGGGATTTTTTTTTTTTCCAGAGTAGGCCTGAAGTTTGTTCTATAAGATAGGATAAAGGTAAGAAGAATAATGCTCCTTCATGTTCCTCTTTATATTTTATCTCATGGAAGGTCAGAACTGAGGTGTTGGGACGTAGTTCAATGTTAGCACTTGCTAGTGTAGAGCCCTGGATTCCCAGCATTGTAAGAAGCAAAGCAAAACAAAACACCAAAAGAGCAAGAAATAGGAATAGGTAAATCCCAGGAGACCACATCAAAAATCTCATTATTAAAATGACTTTTCCTCTCCGGCTGTAAGGGAGAAGGGTTACAAGCAACCCTTAGAAATTGGATATGATGGTTAATCCTCAGTTTCAACCTGACTGAGTTTGAACATCAAGGAGACACATCATTGGACATGTTTGTAAGAGCATTTCTGGAGAATTTTAACTGAGAAGACACACCCTGAATACAGATGACACTCAAAGCTCATAGTTAAAAAATATACCCCATGCTTCATGTTGATGTAAGACACCTCTCCGGTAGAGATCAGTGCTCTCAGTGACAGCGGGAACCATTGTCATGAAACACAATCACCCATAACCTCTGAGTCACTGGCTCAGGACCTTTCTGTGTTAAACCATCTTGGAGAGCCTCAGCAGAATCCCAGAGCTCCTGCCGGTGTGGGCGTACAAACCACACACCTGCCTTCTGAACCTTGTCCAGGATCTGAGTTAGCAAAGCTTTGGCTTTCTCCTCCCACATCCTCTGAAGCCCCACAAGCAGACATTCTCATTTTACTTTCCCCTGGAGTCAGCAGTCCTAAGCATTTAGTTGGAAATAAGCAAGCAAGCAAGCAAGCAAACAAACAAACAAACAAAAAACACAACCCGTAACACTGGATACCGATCAGAGAAAAGCAAGTCCCACCTATAAATGCGCACATGAGTAGAATACAGCCTTTATTGTTTACTAAATACTTATTTTTGGAGGTGCTGGGTGCGGAAGCCAGTCCTCACATGGCCCATGCTGGGCAAGTACACTTCTGCTGATCTGAGCCACACCCCCAGCCTGGACTTTGTTTTTAAAAAATGGTGTGTGCGCTGACAGAAGGTAGGGAGAAATGCACATTCTCTTGGGATAAAGTGTTCTGGACTTCCTTAGCTCACAAGATTCTTTTGGATCTGGGTTGGCTAGCAACAAAAGGAATATATTAACGGGCTGACACTGTTTAAACCAGAGAACTACAGATTTGTAGAATCTGTGTCCTTGGAACAGAGTGTGCCTTGAAGGGGATGGGTTGAAGTCAAGACTATGGCTGGTGTATGAGGGGAGGGGAGGGTGGCCATGGCTTTAAGTCCCTTCCCGGCTTCTTCCAGGCTAGTAAAGTCAGCACCTTTGTGCTTCTGTTTCCTTGGGTCAATTGGAGATGATAATCACACCACATATGGTAGGCAGCTAGCTGCACCACACATGGAACAGTCAGATCTAGGAAAGATCCGTCAGTCGGACTTTCTGCTGTTGCGATGCAAGCCGGAAGTCATCAATCTAAAGTGAGGAGGGTTTGTTTCGGCTCACGGTTCCATTCCATCATGGCGTGAAGGGTGGACCGGAACAGAGAGCTCACCTCCTAACAGCCAGCAAGTATACAGATAGTGTCAGGTAAAGCCCAAGAGGCCACCTGGGAAGCCAGTCTTCTGGGTCAGCCTTTGTCCCAAGGTTGTGAGGGTGCAAGCGGGGTGAGGCTCACGAGCTGCCCCTCCTTCCTGTCACACAGATCCCTTTCTGGGACATGTCACCTTGGACATGCAGCCCTCACTCAGACACATCCTTTCTTCCCCTGCTCCTTCACACACAGGAATCCAGGAAGAGCAGTCACGGTTCTGGATGGAGGTGTGGCAAGGCTTGCAGGAGAGAGATACAATCACTGTTTCTGGTGAGCGGAGCAAGGAGACAGGAGAACTTTTATGGATTGTTCTACACACAAGGACCTTTCTAGGAAAGGCAGCACTTGCAGCCTACACAGCCCACAACACTGCCAGGCCCAAGACCACTTGGTTCGGAGGCTAAGTTGCATAGTTCAAGTTTAACAACACAGATTAGGGCTTTTCAAAACCCACTGTCCTTAAGAATGGATTCAGCCGGGCGGTGGTGGCGCACGCCTTTAATCCCAGCACTCGGGAGGCAGAGCCAGGCAGATCTCTGTAAGTTCGAGGCCAGCCTGGGCTACCAAGTGAGTCCCAGGAAAGGCGCAAAGCTACACAGAGAAACCCTGTCTCGAAAAAACCAAAAAAAAAAAAAAAAAAAAAAAAAAAAAAAAAAAAAAAAAGAATGGATTCACCTGCTCTCTCATACTCCTCTGACCTCAGATAGATTAGCAGCCCATTTCAACCAGGGGAAGAAAAACAGGAAGACCCTCTTTTCTCAGGTGCTACCTCCTGTATCCCAGCTCCTGTTCAGCCTTAGGGCCACTGAGATCACCTGGTGGCCACCAGATGCTCCTAGACCAGTGGTTCTCAACCTTCCTAATGCTGTGACCCTTTTAATACATTTCTTCATGTTGTGGTAATCACAAGCATAAAACGATTCCATTGCTGCTTCATAATTGTAGTTTTGCTACTATTATGAATGGGGATATGAATATCTGATACGTGACCCCTAGGGGGTGTCGACCCATAGGTTGAGAAACACTATCCTGGACGACTGCTCCATCAGGTTACACTTCAAGGCAGAGTTCTGCAGCTGGTACCCCGGCCCCACTGTGTCCCACTCTCCTCCCATTACTCATTCCTTTCTGCCTCTCTCTTCATTGTGTCTGGAAGTAGGAGCCAACATCCAGTGATTACTGCCATGGGCAAGGACACAGGCTCTGAGATCCCGAAGACCAGCTCTTCAGCCACGTGATTGTGGGATCCTTATTATAGCCAAAAAGCCTGAAATTGCTGGGCACAGAGACCCAAATAGCATCCCAAGGTAGAAAGCTGCTATTATCACGACAGTTCCAAGCCTTCCCTTCCAGAGAAAGACGTCATCTTTCCTCTTGGCTAAGACCTGCCAACTGACCGGTATGACCTACGGGATTGGAAAAGAACGGTTTTCTTCCTTCAGAGAAAAGAAAATCAAGCCAGGGCAACTTTTAAGTATTTCCTACAAATCACATTCTACTGTCTGCCAAATATACAGATATGGACAGTGAAATGCCAAGTTGTAGAGGCAATGCAACAGTAACTGTTGGTACCTAGCGTATCACCAGTGCTCTGAGTATGGTAGGCCAGGCATGTCAGCAAGCATTTTTTAAAATACATTAAATTAATTTAATATACACAGGTCTATGATGTAAATATGACTGTTAATGTTCGTTTTACATAGAGGAACATGAAGGCTTAGAATGATTGAAAATCTTGTTCTAAATCTCACAATGAAGAAACAAGGTAAGAGTCTGCATGCTGCCCACGCTTTTGCTGTACTCAGAAGCTGTCTACACATGGGCCAGAATCTAAGTTCTGAGGACGCAAAGCTTCCTGACTGCTCACAGATGTTCCTTAGAGAAGAACTATTCTTCTCTAGTTTTTTTAAACCTGTGTCTTTTCCTGAGATTGCTAAAATTTTTGCTTTGTTTTCTTTTAAAAATTTTATTATTTATTTTTATTTTATGTGCATGAGTGTTCTGCTGGCATGTATGCATGTACACTGTATGTGTGCCTGGTACCTGAGGAAGCCAGAAGAACTGGAGTTCTAGATAGTTGTAAACCGTCATGCTGGGAACTGAACCCAAGCCCTCTGTAAGAGCAGCCAGTGCTCTTCCTAAGTCTTGAACCATGTCTCCACCTTGCGCTTTGTTTTCCTGATGGTTAATTTTGAGCCAGGGTCTTGCTTTATAGCCCAGGCTGGCCTCAACCTTGTGATTCTAAAGCAACTTAGGGGAGAAAGTATTTCTTTTAGCTTGCAGGATACAGTCCATCATCAGAAAAGCAAAGGCAGGAACTTGAGGCAGGAACCTGGAGGTAAGAACTAAAGCAGAGACCATGGGGAAACACTGTTTATTGGCTTGTCTAGCTAGCTTTTTATATGCCCTAGCACCACCTGCCTAGAGATGTGCCGCCCACAGTGGGCTGGGCACCCTACATCAACAGAATTGATCCAGGTGAGCTCTGTCACTGACTCCACAGAAGCTGTCCTGACACATAGAAGTCGTTAAAATCCACACCATGCACTCATACACCGGTGACAACTTAAGGCAACAAAGGCATGGTGAGCCCCAAAGTTCCACGCCCTTTCTGGATGATACATGGTTCCCACAGCCTTCCGTCTTTCCTTTAAAACTAACATTTCAATAGCTCAAATGAGGAACAAGGATTCCAATGCTCACTAGCTAATGTTTTGGCTTTACAGTATCTTGTTTAAAAACAAGGAGTAGTGTTTGGCAGCATGTGCTTAGGAGCCTGATGACACTTTTAGGCTCCTAATATTTGATAAAAGCAGAGAAAGTAGAGAAATGACTTTATATGTCAGAACAACTTCATGTAAATGTGATTCATGCATGCTGGATCTGTCTACTGTGCATTTTTAAGCAAGAGGAAGGACCACAGAAGGAGCTGGAGGCTGCAGGGTTCGGAACACTGGATGCTGCCATTTAGTTTTCACAGTAAAGAGTCTTCACCCTCAGCTCCTCTGGCACTGGCTTGGCTCTGGGTCAAATTCACACTCAGTACGGGATCATGGATACATGATTAGATTATGCATTTGAGCAAGGGAAGCCTCACAGGTCTTTGAGCTGGAAATCCTAGAGGAGTGCTGGCCAACAAAATAACCCTGAGTCCCTTCCAACTGTACCTCATATCAACACACACTTAACTCCCCAGCTGCCAGAGGGCAGGGAAGATCTCCTAGCTTGCATTTCTTATAATCAGTATCTTTACTAGTGTTATTATTATTTTAAACCACATCTATTCATTTATCGCGCGCGCGCGCGTGCGTGCGTGCGTGCGTGCGTGCGTGTGTGCGTGTGTGTGTGTGTGTGTGTGTGTGTGTATTAGCATGCTTGCATGCACTTACAGGGCACATGTGACATGGTGTGTGTGACAGGGCATGTCTGAAGAGGCCAGAGAACAACTGTGTGAGTTGGTTTTTGACTTCCTTGATGTGGACTGAACTCGGGTCATCAGGCTTGGCAACATGTGTCTTAACTGAGCTTTTGGTACTACAGTTGTTATTTGATGAGGCTGTCAGGTCCTTTTCCTCTCTGTCTGCCTCTCCTTCCCACTCTCTTGTATTAGGGATGGAATCCCAAGTCTTGGTATATGCTAGCCTAGTGCCCTACCAGGGTTATACTCCTAATACTCCATCTTCGGCCATATCTGCATTTTAAAAATACCTTTCCTGAGGCTGGAGGTGTGTTAGAGGTTAAGGTAGCCTGCTGCTCTTGCAGAAGACCCGAGTTCAGTTCCCAGCACCCACATCAGGAGGTCTACTTCTGTCTGTTACTCCATCTCCTTGAGATCCAATGCCCTTTTCTGGCCTCCACAGATACCTGCATTTACATTCACACACACACACACACACACACACACACACACACACACACACACACACACACACACTTTAAAATAAAAATATATCTCTAAAAATAATTTTCCTGGGCTTCTTGCTCTTTATAGAGGACCCAGGTTCAATTCCCAGCAGCCATAGAGTGGCTTCCAACTATCCAGCTCCAGAGGATCTGGAGCCCTCTTCTGACTTCAGCCATATTTTCCATTGTCTCTTTCCCCCTAGAGCTGCCCCGACTGCACCCACCCACTTCCCCATGGAATAGTCTCAGTGAAGAAGCCCAGTGACTTCTATCTTACCTAATTACTTCCCCATGGGACTGTTAATCTGCTCTCCCATGTCTCAGTTTAATCTCTAAACTGGCAGTCTGATTAACTGCCTGGTTAGCTCCAGGTTCACAAGTTTGGGAAGAAGATTCCACAAATGTGGTGTCTGTGCTTCAAGCTGCAGAGGGAAGCCTGGAGATGTGGCCACTTTGTGGATTTACAGGCTGCTCCTCAGCTTCCTTCCGGTCCCAGCTTTCTTCATCAACATTCTCTTACGACAGCTACAGCTTCCCCTGCTGATCAAGGTCAGAATCAACATCCTCACTTAGAGTGCAGAGCTGATCTGATTTTTTCATTCTGTCTTTCCTTGTATATTGGTCTTCATGTTAGTTATTTTGTAAAGAAGAGTTTGATTTTCCAGTAAGGGTCATTCCCTTACCCTGAAAATGCAGTTACTTTGGCAGCTGCAACATCATAGAGCTGCAGTCCCTCTGGAGGGTGGATGTCACTGTCACATGTCGCCTACCCCACTAACCCAAGGGGTCCCATCTCACTCAGAGTAGAAGCTAAGTGTTCAGGATGGCTCCAGTTCCTGTGTGCCCTCTCTCTACCACACTGGCTTCCCTATGGTCCCTAGGCCTAGCAGGAATAGCCCACTCAGGCTCCTGCCCAAGTACCATTGTACTGTGAGGGACACTCAAAGGCCCCTGCAGCTGGTGATTCCTGCCTCCCGGGTTCCCGTCTTAGGGGCAGAGTTCTTTAGCATCGAGATGTACATGAGCACACACCTGTTGCTGCACCCTCACCGGGGACCACATTGGACATGCAGGTCCCAGGGCCCTGCTCAGACCCTTTCAATCAGGGTGAGGCTGGGCCCAGTGAGCTGAGGCGACAGACTTTGTAGTGACTCCAGTGCATTTCCCTTTTAAGGACCACTGTGCCATGACCTCCAGAGATGCCATTTAACCCTCCTTATAATTAGGGGAATGAGGTGCCATTTTACCAGCCCATTCTAGAGATGGCACAAACACACAGTTGGGAGGTCCAGAGAAGGGACCTGGAATCCACAGTTCTGTTCTCAGGGGTCCCTCCAGAAGCAGGAATCTGAATGCTGTAGGACTTACAGTATAGGTGGACTTCCACACATGCCAGCACCAAGGTCCCTGGTTAATAGTCCCTTAGCCGCATTGGCATATTAACACCAACAGCAACACAGGGCGCTGGAAGGTTTGCCACACCAGGTGGCCTACCAGCCTTGGCACCATTAGAGGCTGGCTTTGCTGCCAACGCCAGCCAGGTATGCGACTCTTTTCTGTTGGGGGGAAAACCCTACCATATTACAGCTTTCAATGCCCAAAGAGCAAGGCAGGCAGAGGCACAGAAGCCCTGGAGGGGCAAAGAAATTGAAATTTTCTATTTGAGATGAAAGAAATCTAGAGACTATGGAGGAGGGCTAGTGGAATTGGGTAGGCAGATGCGGAACCGTGGCTGTGAGAGGGGAGCCATGACGAATCACCAAGCTTTTGCCTTGCTTAACGACCTTTAGGTTCAATTAGAAAATGAAACACAGCTGAGGTCTCATGAAACATGGCCAGGGTCAGGGTCTGACTTGTACTGCCAGTCTGCAGCCAGCGATCCCCATCCAACCAACTCATTCTATTCAAGGGGAAAACAAGGTCAGGGAGTCAGTTGGTGGTAAAGGCAAGGCACGGTTCCAAGCCTCCGGATCTCTGACCTCACCACACTGCCTTTGGAGAATACAAGCAACAAGGATTGCTTTGGGTTTAGTTTGAAATTGAGATTGTAATAAAAACAGAAATCAAATCTGATCGGACACATGGCAGTTAAAATTAGCACACACACCCCTCCAAGGGGAAAACCCCTTTGGGTTGTGTTCAACTTAGAAACACCAGCCAGTTAAACATGGAGTCACGTCAGGCTAGGAGCTCTAAAGCCATGGCTGAGAAGCAGGTCCACTGAAACACTTTTAGTAGGCTCAGTTTTGAGACTGACTAGGACTGAGTGCTGCCATCTTGTTTTTAACAAAGCTTGGTCGACGGTGTCTGAGGTGCAGTCTCCTGCACAGGAGGACGGGCCGTGAGAGATGGATACCACTACACCCCAATCCTCAGCCAAGTCCTGCCTCAGGACTTTAGCCGTTCAGCCACCTCTGTGGTGAATTTCTGTTGTCCAGATGTTCACCGTGGGACACAGAATCAGAGGGCGAGTACTCTCAGGTCCTAGGTAGGGGACTTCACAGGTCATGCTGTGGTCACCCCAATGCCATGCTGTGTGCCAAGTGTGGGCTCAGTAAATAGATGCTGAGTAACATTAATGACCTTCAAGTAATAGAATACTCCCCTAGTTAAATCCCCCAGTGTTTAAGCCAATTTTTTCCTCAGCTGGACTCAAGTTTATTCCACTGTGATTCTACTCACAGCTGTGTGGCCTCCAGGCAGCGACTTAACCTCCTAAAACCTTAGGCCAGTTAAGAGGAGAATGGAGCATTTCTTTCAGAAGTTAGGATTTTTCCTCTCTGGGGACTCCATCTGCCTCCGGTTCTAATGTGAGTTACGAATGAGCTGGTGTGATCCTAGAAGCTGTGGAAAGTCCATATAGAGATTTGGACCTCATCCATCAACCTGGAGTCCGCACTGGCTGGTGACTGTTGACTTGGAGCTGGAGAAGGGAGATGTCTCTGCTTCTCTACACTACACCCATCTAATGGTTGCTTCTGCTTTTTTTTTTTTTTTTTTTTTTGGTGGGTGGGTGGGTGGGTGGTGGTGTCTCCATGATGCCTGGGTGGTGGTGTCTCCATGATGCCTGGGTGGTGGTGTCTCCATGATGCCTAGGCTGAGAACAGAGGCACACACAATCACAACTATCTTACAGTTGCTTCTGGCGGAACTCATCCCTTCCAGAGACCTTTTCCTGACAGGTCAACTGGCACATTGCTGGTGGTTACTGCCCCTCATTGCTCTCACAGGTGAAAATACCGTAAGTCCACATCCCTAGTGCGCTGCTCACCCTCCACCCTCCACCCCTGTTTATTGGCCTGTTTGTTTTCTCACCTACTGTCCTCCTCAGTGCTTTGCCAAGCAAAACATTTCTAAGCTGTCCAGCCCCTTCCTTCCATTTCCACTCCGCTGGCTTGGTCCACCTAACCCTGTTCCTCCTACTATCACTGACAAGTTCGGCTGCCCTTCCTCCATTCTCCCCAAACACCCTTTTTCTGGACCCCAGAACCATGTTCTAGAACCTTTGACCCTACCTTCTCTGTAGCTTGGTTTCCCCCACAGCTAGCTTATGTGTGTCCTCAGTGCCTGGCATTTGCTTCACACTTAGATGCCCAAAGAACACCTACGGAATTCAAGAGTCCACACGAGTGGGAAAGGCACTTTCCACGTGGGCCACCTTGAAGTGGGTAACTGAAAAAAATGACCACGGTCTTTCTTACATACAATGACATGAAGGCACAAGGGCCCAGATCAGAGTCTCTGAGGAGGGTCCCAAACACCGTCTAAGAAGTGAATTCTTAGACTAGGCTGGCCTCAGACTCACAGAGATCAGCCTGCCTCTGCCTCCTGAGTGCTGGGATTAAAGGTGTGTGCCACCACTGAATTCCTCAAAGCTGCCCGACCACAGAGGAACTCCAGCGATCTTCATTGACTTGGGTGTCCCTCCACTGCTCTCAGGAGGCCCTGGCTGCCGATGACAGAGAGTAGAGTTACAGTGCTGCTAGAGAGGTGTGGACAGCAGCTAGACACAGAGGGCTTGTGCGCTAAGCACTGGGCTCTTTCACTTGCACCTGGAAGAAACCTGGTCGGGGGTAGTTGTAGTAATTACCATCTTTATTTTTCAATGGCACTCCTCTAGCTCCACATTCATCTGCACTGCACGGACAGTGACAGGTGTTACCTTTTTTCTTCTTTTTCTTGTGGTGCTGGTGTTGGGACTCAGGGCCTTGCTCAAGCTAGGCAAGTACTCTGCCACCAAACTATATTCCTAATGCTAGTGCCACACCTTCCAAGGGCTTTTGTAGCCCAGGCTGGCTTCAAACTTACTATGTAGTCATGGATGACCTTGATCTTCCTGGCTGGCTTTACCTAAAAGTGCTAGGATTATAGAGGTATACCATCATGCCTGGACAATTTCTCTTCTCTCTCTCTCTCTCTCTCTCTCTCTCTCTCTCTCTCTCTCTCTCTCTCTCTCTCTCTCTCTCTGCCTCCCTCCGTCCCTCCCTCTCTCCATCCTCTTCTTCCCTCCCTCTCAACAAGCCTGTATTGTATCCAGTAACATTCTTTTTTTAAAAATTGATTTATTATGTATACAGTGTTCTGCCTGCATGTATGCCTGCACGCCAGAAGAGGGCACCAGATCTCATTATAGATGGTTGTGAGCCACCCATGTTGTTGCTGAGAACTGAACTCTGGAACTCTGGAAGAGCAGCCAGTTCTCGTAACCTCTGAGCCATCTCTCCAGCCCCCCCCCCCCCCCCCCCCCCGTGACATTCCTATTTTCAGCCCAAGAGTCCTACCCCACTGCTTCCATAAATACAGCAAGTGAAGAAAGATGCCCTGAACTTTATCCCTGGGATCCCCATGGTGGAAAGAGAGAAGTGCTTCCCGAAAGCTGTCCTCCACACACATGTTATTGCATGTACACACTCACAAACATGCACAAATAGAACTAAATTTAAAACAAAAATTAAGAAGGTAGATGACCCTGCAGTTACATCTTTAAAATGACAACATTTATAGTTGCAGGATAGCTGTTACTATAAAAAGAACAGTGCAGTGAAAGAATCAGAAGTCTATGCAAGATGAAAAGCTGTAGCGTGGAGATGAGTTCCACTCTGTAAGCAATATAGATTTTTCAGGGCTTCTTCTCTAGTCTGAAAAGACTGCTGCTTTGAGCCCAGAGTCGCTGTTGCGTTGAGAGGGACCATGCACAGAACAGGGCACAAGAAAGGGGCTGATAAAGGGGCCATGGATGAAGTGATGCCTAGGCAGAGCCCTGAGAGACATAGGAAGGTGCTAGAGGAAGGTGTGGGGATACAGACAATCTATCTCAAAGGTAAAGGCAGGGCAAAGAGAGGGAGTAGCCAACCACTCCCCAGGGATTTGTGGCTCTTTTAATCATCAGCCTCTGGCCATTCACTGTTTCAGTCTGTGGAAAATATCTTCTAATTCTGAGAAAATATAAGCAGTGTCTCCCACTACCTGCACAAGGTGAGACAAACTGTCTGGCACACGGGCCTTTGGTGGGTGGGGAGAGCAGGTAATCAGTCTCAGGCTCTGCCCAGCTTTGTTTCCTGCCCCTTTCTGGGAGCAGCCCTGGCCCTTGGTGAAAGCGCCTTAGAGTTTTAGCCTATGATGCTGAAAGACTAGCATCTTTTTTCAGACACGTGCAATTAAAATTGTCTGTACTCAGTGCTGGGGAGATAGCTTAGTAGATAAAAGTACTTGCTATGAAATCGAGAAGATATGAGTTCAAATCCCCAGCACCCACATTAGAAAGCCAGGCATGGCTGTACATGCCTGTAACTCCAGCATTGGAGGATGAAGACAGGTGGATCCTGGGAGTTGGCTGGTTAGACCACTTAGCCAAAATAAGGAGTTTCAGGTTTGGAGATACTCTGTCTCAAAAAAGTAAGGTGGGGGGTAATAAAGGAAGACTCCACACATCCAAATCTGGCTTCTTCATGTGCACACACAGGCAAGCACACCTGCACACAGCTGTGCTTGTAATGGCCGAATCCTCCGGAACCCTTTTCTCTACTTGCCTCCCTCCCTGTGGGGAGGTTTCGTGGCCTCAAAGCCTCTCAAAGCCACTGTGATTCAGAAGGGTGGCTTGGAGTGGCATGGGTGGGAGGCAGGGACACTGGGGTTGAAGTTGGATGGAATTTCCATTTTCTAAGTACTAGTCATGTGACCTTGAGCAAGGTGTTTGCTCGCTACTCTTACAAAGTGACAACAGATACAGCCTGGGTAAACTGGTTCTCAGAGTGGGCTCGGGCAAAGTGCCTGGAACAGCACTTGAGTGTAAAAACTCAGGGACACAGGCAAATAGCTACGGCCGGCCTTGGGACTCCCTGCCCCCCTTTTTAAGCAGTGACAGCATCTAAGACAAAATGTCCCTTTAGTTCCAAGGAACCACAACACAAATGAACTTCTGTAAATGCTTATAACTTGCAAAAGTTGGGGGCTTTTTGCATGAGAATGGCAGCTTGCAAAGTGACATCATTTTTAACCACAACCCTTTCCCCAAATGTTCCTTTGTGGAAAGGCAAAAACCGATTTTCAAAGTCCCACATGAAAAAGCACCAGACAATTGCCATAGTAAATGTCTAAGGTGGCACAACCCAATCCTTGTGGGAAACAGACAAGGCTGCCTGTGAAAGACTGGCCTGTCAGGATCTGGAGCCTAAGACCACAGAGTCTGCAGCTTGAGAGCAATGGCAGGCAGGACAGGGGCACTTCGTGCATTTGGAAAGAGATGGAAGTGACAGAGGATGGAGTTACTGTGTGTGAAAGAGCCCCGTTTCCACACCACATTCCTTCTGCTAAGTGGACTGGACTGAAGTCTGCCTCAGGTTCCACACACACAGTGACCTCACCACCACACATGCCTGTCTGTCAATTCTAGCCACTCAACACCACTGGGACTGCCTGCTACGAATCTAGGGGACATAGGGATCCTGTAGATTCTTGGTTCTGAAGGAAATGCATTGCCAATATAAAGCACTTCACAGAGAGAGGTGGTCTCCACCTTAGTGGCTGATGAGACTCACCTGAGAAACCCTCTCAAGTGGCAAGACCTTTAGAGAGCATTCGCTCCATTGGGAGGAAAACATGAAGTGACTCAGTGCTGGCACCCCAGGACCCACCCAACACAACCGTTATCACAAAGCCAAACTTGCACACGGCCCAAGAACCACTTCTAGGTGAAGCTGCAATTTTGAAGTTCAACTTTGGTAAGATGTCTGTCTGACCTCTCTGGAAACACTGGATTAGATCAGTTCCCCCATCTAGGGGTCCAAACCATGAAAACACAGGAAAAGAAAAAAAAAATCACAGTATTCTACTGAGATGTGAGTCACAACTGCTGTTCCCAGGGTATCAGGTGACATTCAGATGTAAATGTCGCCATAGAAAAGCTACAGCAGACATCTGGGGGCTAGAGTTAGCCAGCGCTCCCAGTCTCATTAGGCATCTCTGACCCGGGGAACACAAGAGAATTGGAGGGACACCCACTGTGAGCAAAGGTCCCCAGTGGAGCACTGGGGGTGGGGAGAAAGGGCACAGCAAAGTGGAAAACAAGTCCAGGCTAGGCCGATCTCCACCCTTGGTTAAAATATAACTCAAGCAGTGTGCTTTGGGAAAAACAGATCACGTAAATTATTTTAAATAAAGTTAACTCGTTTTTTTTTAGTTTTGCTTTTTAATGATAACTTAAATCTCCATATATTTTCCCCCACTGCCTAAATAAACCTGAGCTCCTAAGTGGTTATATATGCTTTGATTTGTGGTTATATATGTTTTGATTTGTGGACTGCAGAAGTAATCTGATCAGCAGAGTTAAAAAGATAATTCAAAATGAGTGATTCTGAAGCCAGTGGTTTATACTGGAGACTAATAAAGAGACTTAAAGTTCAGGTATGTCGGCGTGAAAATTTATTTTCAGTTACCGTTTTTGTCCAGGATAGAGCTTTTAATTTCAAACAAAACCCAATGTGGCTTGGTGTCTGTGCTGGATAGTTTTATGTCAACTTGAATTAGCGATCAATGGGGGAGGTTCCAGCCCACTGTGGGTGGTGCCATCCCTGGGCTGGCAGGCAATGGGGGGGGGGTTCTTTAGGAAAGCTGTCTGAGCAAACCATGATGAGCAAGTCAGTAAGCAGCACCCCTCCATGGCCTCTGCATCAGCTCCTGTTTCCAGGTTCCTGCCCTGTCTGATGCTGTCCTGACTTCCTTCGATGATGATATGTGAGTGTAAGCCAAATAAACCCTTTCCAACCCAAGTTGCTCTGCTTTGGCCATGCTGTCTCATCACCACAATAAAAACACTGACTAAGACTGTCTTAAGGACATGTGTCTCTTTCACATGACTTGAGTCCTCCAAAGAAATCCTTTAATTTAAAAATAAAGTTGAAAGGAAAACTTCATTCCATTCAGAAGCTCAAACAGTAAACATAAAACATCATCCTGCATAGGGCCCCAGGACCTCAGCACTCTCTCCCTCTCTCCCCTTCTCCCATCTCCCCTCTGTTCCCTTTCTATATTCAGAGATCTCTGAGAGTGGTGCTTCATAGAACAAGGCTTCCCTGCCCCTCGGCCAACTCCCTGGGGGTCCTATGCCCAGATCAGCCTAAGCAGCCAAATGTTCCAGGTGGTCCCTGGACCCTGGGATATGTTAAAGCTTAAGAATCCTCAACAGTAAGGGCTGGAGAGGTGGCTCAGCAGTTAAGGGCACATACTTCCCCTGCAGAGGACTGGCATTTAGTTCTCCACACCCATGTCAGGTGGCTCTCAACCACTTATAATTCTAGCTCCAGGGAGGCTTTGATACCTCTGGACTCTGTGTGAACATTTGCACTCATATGTACACACCCCATCTCCATATAAACATAATTAAGACATTAAAAATACATCTTTAAAAAATTCTTCACTGTCAATGTTGGTGGATACCTGGGACTTTTTCAGTTGCCTTAAACCACCATCATAGAAGCGACACCTTCACAATGGAGGTGTGGTGGGAGGCCTTTCCCTTCCCTTCCTCAGAGCCAGCATTTGGAAGTCTGTGAGTTACACTAATAAGAGAGAAACACGAGAAAAGACAGCTCGTTCCTGTACTCAATCTGAGTGCCACAGGGTGGTTACTGAATGTCCCCATAGGCCCGGGTGTTGATGGTCTGGAGCCCAGGTTGTCACCACTAGAGGTTGGAGAAGAGAAAGGGCTGGTGAAGGCTCCTGAGGTCAACAGGAAGCAGCCTTCAAAGGAGACTGGGTCGGCCTTTCTGCTCCCCTCTTTTGCCCCATGGCCCTCAAGTGAGCCATTTTATCCTATCACACACTTCCCCTGTGCTCCTTGCCTCCAGCCCAAGACAGAGACAACAGACTGACACTTCCAAATCTGCAGGCCAAAGTAAATCTTTTGTCTTTACAGTGGATCACAGCAGATATTTGTTATAGTAATGGAAAGTTAAATAACACACCAAAGAAGCTCACGAAGTGGCTGAAAGGCTACTATCTGGGGCTTTATATATTATCTTACAGAGAGAAGGATGTAGGATCTCAATAACTAGTAATACAAAGGGAAAACAGTGAAAGCTTTTAGAAATGTTTGCCTGTGCAGGTTCTCACTGAGGCACCAGCTTTGCTCTGAGGACCAGAGTCACTCTTTGTCCCTGATAGGGAACCTCCCTTAAAGGGGATCCGTGACAGCTGAGCTCTTTCAGAAGGCTCTCCTCTTAGGTAGACGACAGGAGCTCACATGGAGTGTCTTCCTGCATCTGTCAGTTGGCAAAGTTACCAGCTCTCAACACTCTGCTTGCCTGGAGGCATGTCCTGGACGCGGCACTCACCGCCATCCACATCTCCACGTATTGCTAACCACTGTGGTTAGGAATAGGGCAGCCCTTCAAAGCCAGCTGTCAAATGGGCTTCAGGTCACAAGGTCTACAGTACCCAGGACTTAAATGAATATCTTATTTCAGACACAAGATTTAGCCCCTTACCACCCCCTCTCTTTCTCTCTCCCTCCCCTGTCATCATTCAAACATGTCTTCCTTTTAAACAGGCTTTTTTTCTCCCTAATCAGACCAGCATAATTTATCAGCATGGCCATTAAAGAACCCAGCCCTTAATGAACTGAGCTTATCAACGAGTGCTTGCACTGATGTTTGCAGAGACATAATTAAACACCCAGCAAGCAGCCAAGTGGCTAAGGACACAGGTTACTCCTGACTTACCCATCTGCCCCACACATAATGGCAATGATTGATGACCTTGGGGAGGAGGACCAGGCACAGGGCTAATCACTGTCAGACATCCTCACACTCTGGAAAGCAGCACTTATGCATGCCAGAGTAAAGGGAAGCACCTCATTTGGGAAAGGACAAGCCGGGCATCGTGGCATGCATGAGGGAAGAATGGCCTTGCAGATATCAGTATGTAGAATGGTACTGTCTTCAATAATGTTAGACTTGGTCATATTTGCTACTGAGTTAGGAACTGCTTTTGTTGAAGGAGAAGGCATTCGAACTAACAGCCCAGTCCTTGACAGCACTGGGACACACTGGCTTTGGCAGCTTTTTCTCCTACAGCTCTCCTGTCCAAAACTGTGGGTGTGTGTGGCTGTTTCAACAAATTAAAGTTAGATGAAATCAAGCAGGTTTTCAGTTGCACTAGTTATTTTCAAGTATTCTACTGCAGAGCACTGACCTAGAATGTGATGCAAAATATTGAACTAAAGATGCCAAGCCAGCCTTCCCCAGATATGTAAGTAGGAAAGAAAGAAAAGCCAAAGTTAAAATTTCAAATTATATAATGTTCTGCATATGCTGAAAAAGTATAAGACACTTTAAGGAATACTTACAGCCTAGTGCTTAACTTGGTCAGATTTCTACATTCATATTTTGGTCTGTATTTCTGTAGCTATAACAAAACATTTGAGGCTGGATATGTAACAAAAATTCAAAATTCTGGTGGCTGGAGGGTCCAAAAAGCATGGCACGTTCCCCAAGAGAGGACAACACTAGCTTCACCATCCTAGAGAGGTAAGAAAGTGAATCAGCATGTGCAGAAGAAACTGAGCACATGATGTGGCCTCATTTTATAAGAACCCACTCTTCAGAGAACTAACCCGGTCCTTAAATAACCACATGACTCCCTGCTAAAGGTGGTGCCCTCATGACTTTTTGCTGGGATCTATCTCTTAAAGAATCTACTGTATCCCAATGCACTGAGGACTGTGCCTCTTGCTCATGAACTTTTGGAGAACACACTCAAACCATGGCAATTTTCACATTATCTCTCCTTCCCTACTTCCCTTTTTGAGTAAATAAAACACCATGGAGATAGAGGTTTTATAGGATCCTTTCTAAGTATATGTGTGTGTGCACATCCACACCCACATGTGTAGATGAGGGTGTATATGCAGGTGAAGACCAGATGTGAATGTAGGGTGTCTTCCTCATTCACTCTCCACATTAGTTTTTGAGACAGGGTCTCTCACTTAACCCGGAGCTCACCAATACTGCTAGGTCTGGGCTGGCCAGCGAGTCCCAGGATCTCCCATTTCTGCCTCTCCAGCATTGGAAATACAGGTATACCCTGGAGTGCCTGGCTTTTTACATAGGTACTGACTGGACATCCAAACTCAGGTACCTCAGGGTTGTGCAGCAAGCACTTTACTGAGCCATCCTCCCAGCCCCTTGCTGGATGGATCCTTTTAATGAATTATGCAAGCATTGCATTGTAAAGTTCTAAGGACACAAGTGATATACCCATAGGATTAAGGACCTGGCTCTGGAGGCAGGCAGCCTGGGTTCTCAGTTTCCTGGAAAAGTCAGAGTAATTCTAAATATCTGGAAGTCCATTGGGGTTAAGGTAAAACTAATTCAAATACACAAAATAATGCATAAGTACTTCTTTTTAAAGGCAGAAATGGAAAGCATGTCTTGTAAGAGCCAACTGGAAATTTTAAACATATTAAGGCAAGTCAGCATTTGGCCATCAGAAACAGCCTCAGTAGCACCGTTTAGTTTCATAATTTCATAAATAGTTTCTGGCAACCTATTTACCTGTTGCCTTCTTAAAAGAGAATAAAGGTGTGTGTTCTAGCTTATATTGAAAGTGGGGAAAAGAAGGTCTTTTGACAGTACAGGCAGCCTGGGCCAAGGGGACCATCCTTCTAGTCTTGGTGAAGCCTTCAGTGTGTTTGAAATATCGGGAAGCAAGGGGGCTCATCACTGTGCAAGCTTCTTTTAGACAAAGAAAGTAGCTGTTTGCTGATGGTTGGACAAACAATAGATCCCTTGCTGACACTGTAATGAATTGTCCTTACATCTGAATGCAAGGAACATCTGCCCTGTCCAAATTCTTTACTCTTTTATTTTAGTGTCTTATCTACTATATCCCCAAATCCAGCAGATTCCTGACGTCAATGAGTTCCAGTGGATCCAGAGATTCAAGTGACCAAAAAATAAAGGCAAAAAACCAGTTGAGTTCTGTATTGCCCACCTTCGTTTGCTCTTTGAGGGAAATCATTCATTTTTGTCATGAAAAGAGTATCAGGAGCCTATATTCTCCTGTATAGGACAAAGCAAATAAGAAACATGGGAGCCATATCTACATGGATGTGAATCAGGGTCCTTACTTCAAATGCTGTGGGCTATAGAAATAGATTTCTGTTATTTGCCTCAGTCACATAGTAAAACTGGCATACCTGATGCTAACCAGACCTTATTCTGGGCTGTTTCTGGGTTTGTCTCCTATTTATACCTGCCATGTGGGCAGCTAAGCCTCTGTTATTTATTCCCGTGCCTCCCAGTCTCTAAGTGTAGCGACTGCTCCGGGATTCTGTGGTACTGCAGAATATGACAAGTGACAATGAAGTGACATGGCACACAGCCTTGCTGTCAGCTATTCTGCTTCAGACAGGCTTTCACGTCAGCACTGAATGTGTCCCCACTCAGGGCCACTTTGGCCTGATACTTTGGAAACTTCCCCTGACTCCAGTTTCTCAGACAGGCCCCTGCCCGTGAGAAGAACCTGACTGGCCCTCTAGCACTGCAATGTGACATGACAGTACTGTCCATCTTAGAGTTAGAGCGGGGGATCTCTGCATCTCTGATCACATGATTCTGTACTTCTAAACTCCACCGCTGCATGATGGGAACCGACCTCACTCCTGCCCTGCTCGTACAAATGCCAGCTCTGGCCTCAATTTCTACATCTGCCTGTTACCCACAGATCCTCATAGCTGCTCCAGGTCTGAGCTGAAGATATCAGATCCCACCCTTTTCTCCCCTGCATGGTCCTAGGGCCCAACAAGCTTCCTGTGTACAGATTTTATCTGCTCTAGTCATGCTACCCATTGCCACAGTTCTGCCACAGAGTGGTCAGGGTCCCCTCCACATCTATTGTCACCAGTTTACCAGCTCATTCCCAAACAACCAAGGGCCAATGAGTCCTCCCTAGGCTTCCCAGTGCTATAGGATTAGAACCAAATCTCTGGCTGGGATTCCAGTACCTGTGGCTCCTTTCTAGCCTCCCTCTCACTCTCTGGAGAACATGGGCATCACTCACTGACTTTCACTTCTCCAAATGCACCTTCCAGATGCCTTTCTGGCACAGCTATGTTTCCTACTAGCATTTAAAGAACATACATTTTACCCCTTTAAATTAAACATACATTGTGGGAACTTTATGACAATATAGAAATATAAAAATATTGTGAAATGATCATCAATAAATTAAACTCAGCATAATCAAACTGTTGTTTCCTCCTGATCTTTAAGAGTTATTTAAAGTTATCAGCTGGCATTTGTTTTTCAGAATTTCACGGTCAACATTTCTCTAAGTCATTGAAAACACTGCCCCCTTGAGGTGTTCCTGCAAGGTACGGCTGAGAGGTTATGTCATTTAAACACTCACTCACATTGGACCTCAGGTTACTTATGATTCAGCAATCCCTCTATCACCCCCCCCCCCCCCGCCCCCATGCAGACAAGCTTCCTTGCAGGACATTGACCTCCTTTAGAGATGGGTCCTTCTCCATCTTGCGCCTCCACGGTGTTTATAGAGACAGACATTGGTTGCTGCACTGATAGCCTCGCATGCCTGGGTTCTATAAAATGCTTCCTTCTAGCAGCAGAGCTGAGGAGCGCCTACCAGGACTCCAGTGGTAGTGCTCAGTCATCATTCCCCTTGTGAGAAGTCAGTAGGGCTCAGTCACAAAAGGGAGTTCCCAAACACCATGGCTCTCTGTTTGGAGCTCCCGACTCTCTATTTGTGTCTTCTCGACCTTAAGCTTTGTTCAGATCTCTTGGCTCTCTGTTTAGATTGCTTAGATCTCTGTTAGGTCTCCTGGATCTGTCTGCATCTCCTGGGCTGCTCCTGTCTGTCCCCTCTCTTGGTCAATAGCATCTCCGCTCATGCATCATACTTAGAGGATGCTTTGTGACTCTTCTCAAGCCTACCTTTATGTTCCTGATCATCTCTCTAGACCTTGCTTATTCTTCTCCACCTCCCTGTCTCCTGTCCCTCTGCCCTGATCTAGGCTGGTGTCTCTCTTGCTTAGCCAGCCGCGTTGGTCTCTTACACCCCTCCTACCTTCCAACCAGCTACATTTCAGTCAAAACAATCCATTCCGGAGCAACCCAGCATGTCTCCTCATCATTTCTCTTGTCCACCGAGCTTCTCCTCTTACCCATGGACTCCAGGTCCATGGCAGCACAGAGTAGGTCCTGCCTGAGGCCACAGGCCTCTTCTTAACCAGTGCTCACTTCTCCTGAGATCTGAACAGGAAATGACAGAAAAACTGAGCTTCCAAACTTCTTATACACTCAGAAAAAGTCATTTAGTATCCCAGCAAGGGTCTCCAGCTGATCATGAATGGACAGCCATTCCCCAAGGAGCTACAGACCAGAAGTCCCCATATCCTAGAGCCAGGGTGGGGCAGAAGCTGACTAATGAGTAAGTTTGTGTCCATGCTCCAGAGGGAAGGCAACGGATCCTCTTCCCTTCCACCTGCTTCCTCAGACCTCATCACTGGCTGGAAATAGAAGCCAATCTCTCATTACCCCTTCAGAAAGTAAACAACTGCTCCCCCTGGGTAAACATGAAAGCCACAGGGCCTCCTCTGAGCAGGTCAATAAGGAAGGATGACGTTTCCTGCTGTGGCCTGTAAGGACAGCAGGGCTTTCCACCCAAGAACTTAGGAGATGGAGGCTCTACCATTCTTCTGGGCTGCCTTTCACACCTGTCCTCACTCCAACCAGTTCTCGGTGCTGGAGGGGGTCCTGTGCCCCAGCCCTTGAATAGCACAGAACCGGCTAGTGGGAGTCCAATTGCTTTTCCCTCTCCTATGATGTGAATCACCTATAGTGTGTCCCTGTAGGTGCTAAATAGGGTCTGGATACCCCCTCTTTCCTCCCTGCACCTCCTCAGAGCCTGGTTGGTGTAACTAGACTGCCAACATTGGTATAAGCTGGTTTTTTTTATTATTATATTAAGATGCATCGTTTCTCTTCTCATACATCATTGTGCTTCTGTTTGGAGAAGAATATTGAATATTCAACCAACCAAATAGTTTAAATATCACACCGCCTGGGGAGGTGAAGGAAGGGAGGGGAGCTGAGAAATTCTCGGAACAACTTAGAAATGAGCCAAGTGGGAAAGTAGGAGGAATCCTAGCAGATAATCCTGCAAGGGCAGACTTATTGCTTTGATAATTCTCCCATACAGACCTTGGAGAAAGGTCCCCTCTCTGTATTCCTTCAGTATTCAAAAAGCTGGAGAAAGAAGTAGCACCAGAGGTGCAAGATTCTTTCCAGATCCTGGATGCTAAAAGTGACCCAGGACAAAGACAGGCACGTGTGCACACATGTACATAAACTTCATGAAGCTCTGAATCCATAGTACATGCAATGCATGAAATCCTTTTGTTTTTAAACATTGAACAAAACTCATCAAATGGACTCCATAACCTTCATCTACTGGAATGTGTTGTGAACTGCAGTTGTACAACTTGGCCGTAAAGAAGGGAGCTCCCTACCCCCACCCCTGACTCCTGCCTGCCTTCTGCCCTGTTTTTGTATGATCCATGGCCAGTTTGGATTCAACCCATGAGCTGAGAACAATCTGACACTTTTAAACGGTTGTGAAGCTTATAGCACCCGTAAGCAATGCTTTGTTGGAAGGAACACAGCCATCCAGCTTCATTCCAGACTGTCCTGGCTGCTATTGCACCTCAACAGCAGTGTGTGTGAGAGGATGAGGCAGGAGGATTGGAATCCGAGGCCACTCTGGGCTCTAAAGTCAGATTCTGTCACAAACAAAACAAAACAAAACAAAACAAAAGAGGAAGGGTGTTGTGGAGCTGCTGCAGCAGGACCTCTTCTAGTTCTGTTTATTTTCTGTCCCTTTACAGAAAAGCATGACTACACCTGCTCCCAAGGAATGAATTATCTGACCAATTTGTCAAATGAGAATGGGGTGTTCTGGCCATGTGCTCTTATTTCTAGCAGAAAAGTCAGTAATGTTCGTTTTAAAAATGCAAATGGTGATTTTATTAGGAGAGCCGACTCTCGGAATAAAGGAAGGCCAGGTTACCCCCACATCAGAGAGGGCTCATGTGGAACATGGGGGCAACCAGGGAGAAGGCATCAACCCCACTCCCACCCCACCCCCGCACGCCTGTATTGAGAGGGTAGCAATCTAAGACCATCAAAGAACATTTTCATTTTTAACACTCTTCTCCTTTTGAGGCATTTAATTTGCGGTGGGAGAGAAGGATGTGTTCTCTAAAACCATCCCTTTTAAATTTACTAACTGATCACTGGGAGCCCGCATTTCCGTTAGCAGAAGTAACGCCAGGCCGGGCGATTTGAACACTGTCCATTTAAAATTCAAGAAACCAGCGTCAGATGAAAAGTCCCCTCGGAATGCGTGCAGACAAAGGCCTCATAAAAGGCTAATGCTATTTGTCTAGAATTACAGGAAAGAAAGTGAGGGCTGGAGAGGCCCTTTAGCCCCAGCCTTTGTGAGGCCCCCTTGATGGAAAAGAAAGCTCCCCATTAGCATTCTAGTCGGGGCTCCTTGTCCAGTGTAATCCGAGGACTGTGGAAAGAAAGCGCCTGGTGATTTAACCTCCTTGGGTGGAAAAAGAAGGGCGAGGGGGCGGGGGACGGGGAAAGGGAATCCCATGTTATCCACCAGTGTTGGCAGAAAGGCACATGCCATGGTTTTATGGGGTTGGGGGTGATGCGCAGGGCACCCCAGGACCGTGTCCAGAGAATGTTAGGCTGTGCAGAGCACTAGGCCGATAGACACCAAGGACATAGCCACAGAGGCTGGATGAAAGGCCCTTTCTGGCATTCCCTAGCCCTCCTTCCTCCCTGCTGCTCTGGAAACCTCTCTAGCCCTCATCCTGCTTGGCTCTGCCTCAGACAGGCCATGGGCACTTCAGGAGCCACAGTGGATCTCCTCCCTGTCTCCTCCCTACCCCACTCCATGCCAAGAAAGCCAGAGGGCCTTACAGATGCCACATTCCTACTACTTGGCACCAATACTGTCACCAAGGAGACTTTGTTGCTTCCTTGGGGATAACCAGGAGAACAGGTTGTGACACAATTGTCACCGAGATGTGTGTCCCTAGATGAGCAGGACTGAAGAAAATGATGTCAAGATCTGTGCTGCAGAGTGCGGAGGGCAGAGCCATCTTGAGGCTGCCAGAGAGCCAGCCCCCCCACCCCGGGGGGGGGGGGAGGCAAGCAGGACAGGAGGAGAGAACGATCCAGGGAAATGGTGGCCCAACGCCCAACTGGCAAAACTGCTCCTCTTTGTAATTAAAGCCAAGGTCAAAGCCCCCTGCTGTCTCCCTTCTGCAGAGAGTCCCTAGAGTCTAGGAAACCCAGGCACATGAGGACTGAAAGCAGGGAGAAAATGAGGGGTGTGTTCTAGAAGAAGACATGCCTCTTGTCCTGCTATGACTAGGAAATGTGCATACGCAGACACACATAGACACATAAGCACACACATGAGCTACGGAGATACAAATGCACACGAGCACATACACACCGAGAGAAAGAGAGGGTGTGTACACTCGTGTGGGTATAGCCTAAGTCTCAGCTGGACTGGTGTGTGTGTGCCAAGGGCACCTGCTTTAAGAGCTTAATTTCTCCAGGCTGTGATCTCCACCTTCCTCTCACTTTCCTATCTGATAATCAGAAACTTACTAGTTGGGACTCACCTGAATCATGGGAAACAGACTCATGTGAGTCTGTAAATCATATTCCCCCTCCTATGAAGACAACCAAACTATTTTTTTTTTTTTTTTGGTTTTTCGAGACAGGGTTTCTCTGTGTAGCTTTGCGCCTTTCCTGGAACTCACTTTGGAGACCAGGCTGGCCTCGAACTCAGAGAGATCCGCCTGCCTCTGCCTCCCGAGTGCTGGGACTAAAGGCGTGCGCCACCACTGCCCGGCAACAACCAAACTATTTTAGGACCTGAGACTCAACTGGTGTTCTTAACTGGTGACTTAACTGGTGTTCAAAAATAAAAAAGGAATTGCAATCTGACCTTAATCCAGGTGTGGGTTTCTTGCCAAGGAGGAAGAGCACACAATGAAACAGCTTGAGCAGCAGGTGGGAACACCTCCAGTATGACATCTGGATAAGACAGAGTGCTGCACACATCTGGAGGAGGTCATAGGCTGCAGCCTTCCCACTACATCTGGGAGCCTTGTCACACAGCCCACCCTCCCCCCAACCTTCCTGCCACTCACAGACCCTCTGGCCATCAGCCCTGCTCCAACACAACTCTGAGCTGATGAAAGCGGAGAAAGGTTTTAAGGGCCAGAGTGGGAAGTAAATGTGATTACTGTGCAAATATTGATGAATACCACAATCCATGAGATCTAAGACTGGCTAGTGCTCCACTTAATCTAAAATACACATGACAATTGGCTACCTCACTGCTTGAAAAAGAACCCTTTATTCCTGGAGATTTTGAAGAACAATCAGTAAAAGGCTGCAAAAGATGGGGCTGGGGTCTTTACCAACTGCCTAAGCCCAAACTTGTTTCCACCCCCCACCCTGCTTCTAGTATTTGAATGAAAAGGAGAAACTGTGCTCTGTCTTCTAAGCCCCAGACAGAAGCTGTATTAGGAGGTCCCCCATGTCTCCAGTTGCCAATCACAGCCGGCTCTATGGCACTTGAGTTTAAATGATTTCCTGTGTACCGACACCCCCCCCCCCCCCCCCCCCGTCTTGTCAAATCACTAGACCTAACACCCACCAGAGATCTGAAACACTCGTGCTAGGCTTTGCAGTGGCAAGCCGCTCTGATTCCAGGGCTTATCAGAGTCTCCTAAATCACAGCTGTATGAGGAAAACGTTTAAAGAGGAATCAAAAGACAAGCGCTCTGAAATGCTTGCTCCCAAATCAACAAGTCCACTAAGCGCTACTTTACTGGGCAGGGGTCCATGACCTCCTTTTCTTCTTCCCAAACTATTCCTCTGTTCCTTGCCCTGAAAATCAGATGTGTTCATGTCATTTCTGGCCCGGGGGGCACTGTTATCAAAAGGGAGACAGTTCTTTCTTACTAGAAGCCCCCTTCCACAGGTTTCTCAGGACTCCAGATCTGGCCCTGAGTAAGACGGCATTGAAGACATCACATGCAAAGGTATCTTCCAAATTCCAGGCACCGATTGTTCCCAATCTCTTGCAAGCTTGTAACTTTGGTTTTCTCTAAAAAGAGACTGGGGAAAGGCCTTTCTGTGGTTGGGTGACTGAACTTCCTGACGCGAGCCTGGAAGTGAGAGGTGGTAAGTCACCACACTCCTCAGGTAAACCTCTTTGGTAGACTTGTGAGAACTTCGTTGACAACCACAGATGTTCGTCTTAAAGTCAACATGGCTTAGGTCAGAAGCCACAGGAAGGGCTCAGAGGAAGTTCAAGGTCATGGGCACATGTGGGTTCCCACACAAAACACATCATATGATCTATTTATCCTAGAGCAGTTGGGGCACCAGACAGGCAAAGGCTCTCTCTCTTCTAGGTCGCAGTGACAAATTAACAGGAGACGAACACAAGAGAACGAGGGTTCCTGGGGCTTTCCTCTCTTCTGCTGCATGTGCCTTTCTATGACGTAGGTTGGAGGAACAAAAGAAAATCTCAGATCCAGATTTTCCATCTCTCCTCACTGCATTTAGTGTTTGCCTCCACAGCAGTGATCCCTGCATCGTGGTCAGGCCCAAGGAAAATTAGAGATGTTACATGTCTCTATAACAGGGCGGTGTCTTTTGACCCTCAGAGCTTAGCATGCAGCAAGTACTCAGCAGGTGATGGATGAGCCAGGTTAATGGATGAACAATATGAAGGATGGGGAACAGGGTCTCTGAAGAGGACAACCAAGTGTCGGAGATATCAGTGGTTCATATCATCTGATGTCATCGGTGTTGGTTAACTTTCTGTCACAGCAACAGGTCAACTTACAGAGAAGAAGTGGCCCTTTCGGCTCCAGTTTTGGCAGTTTCAACCCATGACTGGTCGGTCCTGCTGCTATTAGGCACATGGTAGCACATTGTGGAGGGAACGTGGTAGAGAAAACACCACTCTCCTCATCCATAGTCAAGAAACAGAACAGAGAGGAAGAAACCAGGGTCCCATAGTCCCCCTTTGAGGGCATGCCTCCCATTATGTGCCACCTCTTAAAGTTTTCACTGTCCTCCAGTAATACCATCCTGGCAGCCAATCCTTTAACATGTGGGTTGTTGGGAAACATTTAAGGACATAACTCTTAGTTTCTTAAGTAACCAGTCACAAAATTAGTAATCTTTGCCATGGAGAAGGAACTGTGCTGGGTCAGGTGGGCCATGCAATGGTTTGCCAACTCATGATTCAGTGGCACCTTCAATTAACCTTTGCTCTTCCCTATCAGTTAAGAAGATGACCTCACATGCCTACAAGTAGGCAACATACAAGCACAAAGCCCTGCTTCAGAGGCCGAATATTGCTGGGTGGACTCTTGTCTTTGAAGGAGTCAGGTAGGTGCCTTTGTGCTGGGCTCTTCCTTTAAGCAAGCAACAGGAAAAACACAGCAGGCCTCCTGTTACCCAGTTTATGAAACACTAGTGCCCCTCTGGTGTTCAAAGGCATGTTCAAATCCATATCCCTGTTATAGTTCGTGCTATCAATACGGTAGCCACGCTCTCCAGTTAAAACTGTCCCCTAAATGCTGACTATTAGCACCTCAAATAAAATAAGATGGACAGAGGCGGTGTGGGGGCCAACTACTATAATCCCAGCACTCAGGAGGCTGAAACGAGAGGACCAATAGGAGTTAGAACTCAATCTGGACACACGTGGCTGGACTCATAATACGATGGGTAGAGGTGCTCAACTACTACCAGCTTCTAATCTTCACACTGACAGTAAGAGTCTTAGTGAAAAGAGGAAGAAGAAGAAAATCAATGCCCTGTTCATCATTTCTGATGCTCCGTTCCTGCTTGCTCAAAAACAAAACAAAATACGAACGATACATAACAAAGCAAAACGCTCACAAAACCTGTGTGTATGTGTGTGTGTGTGTGTGTGTGTGTGTGTGTGTGTGTGTGTGTGTGTGTGTGTGCAAGCCTGTGTATAATTTCTTGTCACTGCTATATGGAAAGGCAAGTGAGCAGGGTGCAGGATAGTGGGAAGTCCCTGCAGGGAAAGGCCCGGGTGTGGTCAGTACGAGTTTGGCCTCCATTCTTCCATTCAGCCCTCCACAGGCCCCAGGACTGGGCCATGTGTTGGCTGCTTTCTCCTCCGTTCCTACCAAACATTAATTTCCACAGAGGGAAGACAGGATCTCATCATTTTCTGCATCATCTACTAATTTCCTTTATATTCCTAAAGCCATGACCCAGAAGTCCTAAGCCCAGCTTAAACCCCCATTATCAGTAGAAACACGGCTCCTGTTTCCTTCTCCACCTACACCATCACAGGAGAGCCTCTGAGATAGGACACTGGTGTTTTTTTTTTTTTTTAATAATGGTTGGCAAGATGGCTCAGTGGGCAAATACGTCTGCTGTGAAGCCTGACAAACTGTGTCCAATCCCCAGGACCCACACGGCGGAAGGAGTGAACTGACTCACACAAGTTGTCCTCCGACCCCCATACAACATGTGCTGTAGCACACATGTGAATGTTCATGCCCGCATTTGTGCATGCACACACACACACACACACACACACACACACACACACACACACAATTTTTTAAATGTAATAAAAATTAAAGTAAAAGCCATTTTAAAAAGACAAATGGTACTGTGGGTACCATTTGTGTGAAGCTATAAAAAAAAAAAAGGCAACATATTGGGATTCAAAGGTCCTGACACTATGTGGGGCCAGCACAGATGTGGACAAAGTAAAAGCCAGTCATGGGACTGAGATGGGGTAATGGGGAAGTGGTGGCTTTTGGAGAGGGGAAGGATTGGAGGACAGGGTAGAGGGCCGGGCTTTGTTAATAAGCCTGTTTCCCAGGGCAAGGACATGGATACATGCAATGCCCAGAATACATCACAGTCAGTGATGAAGGAAATCAGAGGAGAGGCTTTCTTGGGAGCGCCTTCCTGAAACAGGGCAGCCGGCGAGTTCTTGATGACTTTTGCCACTCAAAAGGAAATGGCCAGCGATTGCGCAGCTGTCAGAATCGGATCATATGACAGTGTCATAAGTCCATCCCTACCGTCTGCGAGGCTGGTGAGAACAGCCCTGTCGGAGATGGCGCTGACCTTCGCCCAGGGAAGGGGAAATCACCCTGAGGTCTGGCAGCCTTGCACTTCCTCATTTATGGCCGTAAACTGAGTTGACCCTACACTTGGCCCGAGTGCCACTCTAACCGGCTTCTCCATCCTGGGCAGCCCTTCAGGGTGGGGCACAGAGGGCTTGATCTTAGAGCTGGACTTCCTATGCCTGAAGCGCTTTGTTGTGACTCTGCTGTCTTCCTCCTCGTGGGCTTGCTTGTGAGGGTAGACTTGCTTGGCCCTCTGGTTTTGAAATCTGTCCAAGATCTCAAAAAAGCATCTATAATCAGGTGCAAATCACACCCAGGACCTTCAAAGCACACGTAGATGGACGCCTCACCTCAGAAGCCCTTGCAGAACCTATAAATAAAGATATCAGGTACGATCTCCATTTCCAAGATGGGAAGTGGCACCTGCAAAGGGAAGTTCATGGCCACTGTGATGCCCAGAGTAATTCTGCCAGAGGTGCCAGCTCCTGGACCCAGACTGGCACACACAGGCGGTCTGTAGGTATAAACAAGCATCGTGACCTATCCTGGAAGGAGAAGCAGAGGAAAACAGGAAGCAAGAGCCAGGCAAAGCAGGCACTGGTGAGAAAGCCCAGCTGTCTGCAGCCCACATCACATTCCAGAGCCTCAAAGCCCAGGAGCATTCAATGTCTCGGGGACTCCTATGCCAAACAAACCCCCCATTACCTTCAACAAGGTCAAGGGTACTATAAAGCCCCCATTGCAAAGAGCCAACTGGAGGACTCTTCATAGCCTTGGAAAGTCTGCTAATAATTATCCAGACCCCTTTCTCCTCCTCCTCCTGTTTGTAAAAGCACGTGCCTTCTGTGACAGGATTGTTTTTCTTATCAACGAGCACAAGGAAGTCACTTCAAACACAGGAGGTACAATTCCCTGGCTTTCTACCCAGTGAGTTAACATGTGGGCCTTAACTTCTGAATTCTTGGTACTTGACTTATGTCTTTCTAAGTAGCAAAAAGATACTTAAAGCATGTCATAACAAACATTTGGAAAGAACCCTTTCACTTTCCAAATGGATGTTCTCATTTAGCATCCCAGGAATCTTGTCCCTTGGCTGGCAGGACACAATGAATAATAACCAATAATTGCAAGCTGAAGGAAGCATATCACAAAGGGCCCCCCCCCCCACTCTTTTCCGAGTGGGCCATGCATAGCCCTATGTTGTGGAGATGGCAAGCTGACCAAGCCACATGGCTGGTCTCAAGAGCAGCAATAAAAAAGGCTGATGTGTGAGCCTTGTATTCAGAAATGCAAAGGAGGGAACCAGACCCCGGGGAGGACATTACCAAGGAAATAGCATTTGAACTTAGCCCTAAGAGAAGGTCAGTACCACACTGTCTTTCTCGAAGGTGACATCTCAGCAGAAGCAAGGAAGGCCTATGCAGAGAGGCTAGGAGACCAGTTAGTCTTAGAAGCAAACCTAACCCATTGGTGGGCTACAAATGGAAAGCATTATAGAAAGCAATATAGTTGTTACTCAATAATTAAAAACAAAAACAAAATTGCTATATGATCCAGAAATCACATTTCTGAATTGATATCCAGAAGATCTCAAATCAGGATCCTGAAGGGAGTATTCCCATATTTACTGTGCTACTCACTATAGCCAAGACATGGAAACACCTCACCCATCACTATTGGATGAATGGATATGCCAAATTGAACAAAGCCACACAGTGAAGTAGCATTCGGCTTAACAAGGAAATAGATTATGCCACATGGATGAACTTCTGGGACATTATACCCAGTGAGATACCACAGTCACAGAAGGCAAACACTGTATGACTTTACTTATGTAACTCCTCTGAAAATATGCAGAGTCATAGAACCAGAGCACAATGGTGGCTGCAGAGGCTAGCATCAGGGAAGGGGACCACTAAGCAGCTAGGACAGAGTTTAGCCAAGTGGATGAGTGGGCTCCACAGATCTGTCTGGGATGTTCCACTTAAAGGCAATGGTACACTGCTGCTTATTTTACAAATTATCCAAGGGGTGGATCTCATGTTAAATGTTCTACTAACCATTAGAAAAAAAAGTCTCCAATACAGTTGACTTCGTTCGCCAGTGGAAACCCCAGAAGACACCACAGTTCTGGTGAGGGAGCAGAGCAGGGACTGGGGTGGATGTCCTGAGGCAGGGGCTTTGCAGTGTCTGTGTGGTGCGTGCTTTCTGTTGTGCTGCACCACTGGAATCTCCCTGGCTCATGATTCTACACAAGCTTCACGACAGGTCATTCCGCAGGTATCCACCATGTCTCAGTCACTTAGGACAGGGAGCCCCAGCTACCCTACTATATGAAAGAGAACTCCTTTATGACCTTAGTGCCATACAGAAACAGAGGTTGCCTGTAGAACATGAATCATTTCAACCCAGGAAAGGATGGGCATGGAAAAGGGATGTGGAACACAGAACCAGAAACCGTGTGCTAGACTGTTAGAAGAAGCACTTTTATTTTTTTTTTTATTTTTTATTTTATTTTTTTTTTTTTTTTTGGATTTTTCGAGACAGGGTTTCTCTGTGAAGCTTTGCGCCTTTCCTGGGACTCACTTGGTAGCCCAGGCTGGCCTCGAACTCACAGAGATCCACCTGGCTCTGCCTCCCGAGTGCTGGGATTAAAGGCGTGCGCCACCACCGCCCGGCAGAAGAAGCACTTTTAAAAAGAGCATCTTAACCATTTCTGAGTATACAGTTCAGCGGCTATTCAGAACTTTTTATTTTGTTACTGTGTGTACGTGGATTATGTATGTATGGGAAAATGTGTACACACATGTTACAGTGTGCACTTGTGGAGGTCAGAGGACAACTCCCAGGAGTCAGTTCTCTCCCCCTCTGTGGGTTCTGGGGATTGAACTCAGACTGCCAGTGAGATAGCTCAGCAGGTAAATTTCATATTATAATTACTCCAATAATAAAAATCAATATATACCCCTCTAAAAACATAAAATGAAAAATGAAAGTAGTTAGGATTTGTTCTTGGAAGCTCAGGTCCCTACCTGTACTCCCTCAGGAATCCCACACCCAGGAGGGTCAGGTGAGCTCAATCTCCAGGACACAGAGGTAGAGTTGGCTGTACTGCCGTTCTCAAGGGTCATGTCTCTTTGTGGCTTAAAATAGGGGCCTGTGTCTTCCTGGTTGGATTTCAGGCCCTGGCTCATAGCAAAGGGAGGTCATTTCAGGGCCTTGACATATCTACAGCTAACCCTGACAGCCCTGCTCTGCACATCTCTGGCCTGTGTTCATTGCTCACTGAGGACCTATGAACGGTCCTGGTTACTTAGGAGACAGAAGGTTATGAGGCAGCCTGGACCCCAGACACAGCTGAGGCGCAGGCAGCCCACACCCAGGCGAGTGCATCCATAGAGACCGGTGCAGCCAGGGGGCTTGATCAGTGCTTTTCACCTACAGAAGCCACACAGGGGCCGATCACAAGACATATCCTCTGGACTGCCCTTCTAGAAAACAGGGAAAACACACTTGAGGAGGAAGGCACAGGGACGCAAAGCCCCATCTTTTTTTTTTTTTTTTTTTTTTTAAGTCTGGAGATTCCTCCAGCACTTCTGTACCTTTAAAAGTGTTGGATGGAGTCCCTCTGTGTTGACGATTATTCACACACAGTCTGTCCTCTCAAGATTTTCATTCACCCAGGACTTGGCTGACTCCAGCGGCATCACACAGCCAGGTAAGAACCAGCTGCCACCGGAAGGAAGCTAAAAGCTGGGAGAGGTCACACAGATGGGAGACCAGGGAAGCAGGTGACCTTGTCTGCTACCAAGGCCAACTCTAGAACCATGAGCTTTGGAGCGGCACACTAATATTAATACTTGCTTTCTCACTTCCACAAGGTTGAGAGGCTGGGGCCATGCCCAGAGAGCATGCCCTTATACCAACATCACTTTGCTCTCTGTTGAAAACAGACTCCAAACCACAGGCTGCCAACAGCACACCCTGCATGATCCAAGAAGATACTCAGTAGTTTACTTTCCCAGTACCCTTTGTTGGATCACACCACGGAGGGCAGGAGAAACACAACCATCCCCAATAAGTCATGAAGGCATCTGGGGAATGAATACTAGTATAGAGTGAATGGGGGCTGGTTCCCACACTAGCCATCGGGAATATGCTGGTCCAGGAGTGAGAGACACAGAAAACCCACTGCCTACAATATGCTGTTTGCTAAGCATGCACTCTACCCAAAGACCACTGGAGCCTGGGGCAAACACGGGAGCCATTCCATGCATCTTTCTTGGAGATGAGTGTGCTTCTTAGTAAATGAAAGACTCTGTAAGGCCTTCTGGTGAAGAAAATTGACCTGGGCTGGTCCAGTGGTAGAATGCTTGCTTTGTATTTACCACAAGTTAAACATTTGCATCTTAATACATACTTAAAACAACCCAACAAATTAATATAAATTTTAATCAGGAATTGAAACACCTCTGAGGAAACCCTTTGGAGATCCAAAGTGTTGTTAAGCAGGCAAGGGCCAGGATCTTTCTGGGCTCTCTGGGGGTGGTGGTGGTGGTGGTAGGCTTCATGGCAACAGGATAAATAAGTAGGGTAGAATCCCATGCCACCTTTTAGAAAAGACTACACAGGAAAGGAACTGGGCAGGCAGAGTCCTCCAACTATTTGCCACCTCTCCTGCCTAGAGCAGAGAGGAAACAGGAGCTGGGCTTTTCTCCCAGGAAAAGGATGCAGAACACAGATCAAGAAGGCCCCCAGACCCAGGGGAGCACAGAGCAAGAAGACCCCCAGACTCAGGGAGGAAGCAAATGCAGATTATGAAGGCCAGCAAATAATAACTGTAAGACACAGTTGCAGGGGAAGTTTTGGACCAGCTTCTGCCATGGGCTTGTGTGCATGTGTGCCTCTGTGTGTGTGTGTGTGTGTGTGTGTGTGTGTGTGTGTGTGTATAATATTAAACGGGGCAGCCAACTAACAGCCTTTCATCTTCAGATGCTCAGAGGCCAAGGAAATGAGTTGTGATCCACATGTATTCCTGTTTGATTCTCTCAGCACAGCACAGGGAACAGAATCCTACCCTCTCCCTCTATGAAGCTGGCTGCCCCAGCCTGATCTGTGCCTAATGAAGGCAGCATAGCTAGCCCAGTGCTTGAAGCCACAGGGGGTGACATTCCTCATCCTGAGGATGTCTACCCAGGACTGTCCTCGGTACCCCTGGAGCCTTCCCGTGGTCGTCGACTCTAACTTCCGCAGAACGTCAGAATCACTCTGCACTTGGCTGATATGAGGTGTGGCATGCTTAGGACATGCATATTTATATCACTGATTATATTTGCCTTCCTTCCTGCAGCCCTGGCATATGCATCCTTACCTGGATATCCCATCAGGGCTGGGATATCCTTAAGAACATGGTCTTGAAGATAAGGGAGAACTGGGCCTCTTCTGCATGGTTTTACCGGATAGGCTTGTAACAGTCCCTGGAGGAATGCACTCATGTTCCCACCTCATATGTGATGGAACTGGACTTCAGGGAGGCAGGTCAGGTGGCCCACATCATACAGCTAGTGGTGACAGCAGAGGGGCTTACAATGACTCCCCAATGCAGATGCTAATGTCTGCTATATCGGAGGGCTCCTGATTGTTCATTGGCACTTCAGATCAGTCACATAAGGTGAAAAGGAATTTGCTTCCTCCCATTTCCAAAGCACTGTTGACAACAGGGACTGAAATCCACATGATTCCCACCCCATTTTTTTTGGGAGGGGCATACACCATGCTACAAAACAGGCACCAAGTTCTATGAGGCTCTGACTAGGTGTCTCTAGGTCAAGGCGCATCTTTCTCAGTCTCCTTAAGAAATTTACAGCTCACTGCACTGTTACCAGCAAACCAAGAACAGTCTGTATTTGAGTGAGGTCAAACTGATATCAAGGGTGGAAAGTCTTCTGGGCTGGAAAATCACAACTGTGAACCTATTTCCTGTTCTATTGAACACCAGTGTTTTCTGAAAATAGATTTTTTCGAATCCTTGGTTCTAATGACAGAGGACTCCATAGCATACACATTCTAACAGAGTTCTCCTGTCTTTGGCGCTTCACACTGTACCTACCATCCACATGAACCCAGCATTGGTGACAATGTAAGTCAGGCTCCCCGAAGGTCCTTGTCCCTCATATTCAACCACGTTGCTCCTTGACCACTCTTGGTACTTATTTTGTTTCTATCTGAAATTGGGTAATTTATAAGGAATAGAAGTTTATGTGGATCATGATTCTGAAGGTTGGAGACCAAAAAAGCACTGTCCCGGGTATCTGCTCCATACCTGGCAAGGGCCTTGGACTCTTGGAGGTGGTGGAGGGCATCACACGGAGATGCAGAGCAAGCATGCGGGTGTGAGTCTCTTCTTATGAAGCCATTAGTGTCATCATGGGGACCCCACTCCAATGACCTCATCTAACTTTATCACTCCCCAAAGCCCTCATGTACCAAACACTACTAATGCATGATTTGGAGATTAGCTTTCTAACTGGAAGATGCATTTCTGGGAGATACATAATTCCAAACTGGGGGGTTACAGGTGTGATTCTATAAAGCTACATGTATGCGTCTGTAGGATGGTCATTTTCTTCCCAGGGGAAGGACTCACAGTCGTTGTCAAATTCTGGAAGAGTTCTCTAACCTGGAAAGACTCTTGCTTAAAAGGCCCTTTAATTTCTGCCAAATTAGCCAAATTTCAGAATAAAGTGGGTCAGATTAGAATCCGGAAAAAGTCAAGGATAGACAATTTAATTGTAAGCTTTCAGAGAAATAGAACCAAAAATTTCAATGCAATAAGTTATATAGAAGGATTACAATAGAACGGAGACCCATTTCCCTTTCCATGGAAGGGTTGGAAGGAACAGTACGGGTCAGGAAAGGGGGTAGGACTGGGGTAATGAAGGCAAAGTGCAAGGCCAGCACGGTCCAGCAGCAACCTTGTATTTCCTAAATGAAAGCTGTTAGGGAGGCGGGTTCTGGAAGGAGCTTGTGGAGGCTGCATACAAGTTCTACTTTTACCTAAACCCACAGGGATAAATGTGTACAGGCCCAGCAGTACTGTTCTCCCACTGAGCCAGACCTGCAGATGTGCCTGACCCACTCAGGGTTGAGCTAATTACAATTCTATGGTCTTTCCCAGTGCTGGCTCTATTTTTAACTTAATTCTGTCACTAGAGTAGGAGGTTTGTATTTTTTTTTAAGAAAATATTTTTTCCTCTTTAATATTCCATGAATAATTCAGCTTAGCAGATAATCCTCCAGCGTCCTTCAAGCATTTTGTCTAAAGACACATGGGGACATTCCCAGGCAGAGGGACTGGGTAGAAACCATGTGAATTCTTTTGGGCCACTCTGCTGAGCCTCTGATTACATCTAAAGGGTCAAAAGAGAAAGATGGTGACACAGAATGGTGACTTTAGTGTTTAATCATCAGCACCTCCTGGAACTTTTCTCCTACACTGCGCTCAAGGCAAGTGTTTTTTTAACTTCATGTGTAACATGCTTACTAGTAATAATGGTATAAATATACACTTAGATTCTCAGTAAGAAGTCATTTAAAAAAAAAGGATCTATATTGGTCTACATAAGCATTGTAACCCAAGGAGTGTTGAAATGCTTCATAGGGGTGTGGGAAATATTACTACTATTTTCATATTAGAGATTTAAAAAGATTATTACATTTTATTTAGAGAGAGTTTGCGTGGAGGTCAATAACATATAAGAGTTCTCTTCTACAATGTGAGTCCCAGGTATTGAACTGAGGCTGTCAAGCTTAGTGGCAAGTGCCTTTACCTTGCTATTCCCAGAGATGGTTTTAAACAAATCTTGAGAATGATTTTTCTTGTGAAAAATTCCTTTGGGGCTAGAGAGATGGTTCAGCAGTTAAGAGCACTGGCTGCTTTTCTAGAGGACTTGGGTTTAATTCCCAGCACCCTATTACCCATATGACACTTCACAACTGTCTGTAACTCCAGTTCCAGGAGATCTGGCACCCTCACAAGACATACATGCAGGTAAAACACCAATGTGCATAAAATAAAAATAAATAAATCTAAAAAAAAAAAAAGAATTCTTTGGGCCTGGAAGATGGCTCAGTGGTTAAGAGTACTGCACTGCTGCTCTTCCAGAGGTCCTGAGTTCAATTCCCAGCACCCACAAGGTAGCTTACAACCATGTATAACTGTAGTGCCATGAGATCCAATGCCCTCTTTTGGTGTGCAGATGTACATGCAGATAAAACATCCATACACATAAAACACATAAAAAATAAATTTTTAAAAAAAGAAAAGAAAAAATCCCTTATACAAGGTACATACTTTATTTTCAATAGAAAAACTGTTTTCTAACCACAATTTTTGTTGAACATCATACTTTCCTTTTAGGAGAAAAAACAAACTGTAAGGAAATAGACCCAACTTTATCAGGATAGCTACTGGGGAGACTGGGCTGTAGGGCACTCTGTTGAATTTCTTGAATGCATGCTCCCCCCCCCCTTTTGGTGGTGGTGGTGATGGTGGTGCTGGGAATAGAACCCAGGGCTTCGCCCATGCTAGGCAAGCACTCTGTAAATGAACCCAACCCCTGTCCCTGTTTTACTTTTCACTTTGAGACAGGCTTGCCAAGTTGCCCAGGTTGGTCTTGAACTTGTGACCCTCCTATTTCAGTCTCTCCAAGTGCTGGAATCACAGGATAACACTTCTATTCTTTTAAAGGCTTCAGTTGGAAATGCTGTTTTTGGTTACACTTATTTTTCCATTGATTTTTAGGAAACTAAAGGTAGGGCTAGTCACACCTAAGAAGACAAAACCCAAATCTTTAAAAAAATTATGCTTTCTTGGGCAACAGCTTAAAGAGGAATCATTCGGCAATACAATGAAAATGCTCAAAATAAGTTTTGGAGATCTTCGATCCTGGACTTGGAGGAAATGTGACTCTCACTTCTAACATTGTATGAAGTTTCTTCCCCATGGGCATGTGGACAACTGAGCTCCCTTCATCAGATCCTGAAACCCCAGGCAGAACCTCTAGACACTAGAGAAGAGCAGGACCGTAGCCATGGCTGGCTGTGCTCACCCACGGCTGCCCAGCTACACGTGTACACACACAGAGCCAAGGCGAGGCAGCCACCAGAGCCTGCAGGGGCAGTTCCTGCCTGCCCAAAGTCCTCTGGCTCATGCTCACCTCAACATCTCTCACTTGACCATGGCTGCCTTTTCTCAAGGCTGACTCCACCTCCCGATTGAGCAAGCCTTCACCGTGACCTTGAACACACCTATGCTTATCTGCCTTGAAAACATTTAATGTAGAGAAAATGTCAACTGTGGTTAATTTCAATAGCCTGATTGGTCTCTGGAAACCAGCAGGGCTTTCAAAGCTGTCATGGGCTCACTTCTCAGCATATGTGCTGGGCCCCCCCTGCCGCCTGTGTGTGGTCCTATGTGCTCAGCACTCCTTCCAAGATAAGCAGGAACTCTGAAGTGCTCAGTTTCCTGAAAATCTCTCCCATCCCAGAAGCACTGCCCACTCAGCCATTCCAGGGGACGTGACCTTACTCTTTACAGTTACTTATTTGCTCCCCGACAGATGCTGCAATACAAATATGAACTTGGTTGGAAGAGTGTCTTGGAGAGTCAGTTTCTTCTCCTCTAGCTGATGAGCATTTCATTTTGATGTTTATCTGGTGCCATGGTAACCATCATGAGTTGAGATTTACTTTTTGGACTTAGAAATGACTGCAGAAATTGAGTTTAGCCATCACTGACTTGAGGACCCATAAAGTGCGGAAGGAAAAAAGACAAACGAGAAAGCCTCTTCCCCAGGAAGGACACAAGTCACACTGCTGAGTACGAAATGGGGAATTGGCAAGCTTTTCCTGAAATAGCCAAACAGCAACTATTTTAAGTGTGGTGGGCCACATGGTTTCTTAGTGGCCACTCAGCTCTCCTGCTGCAGAGGACAAGACACCATGGGCTACTGGTAAACAAATGGGCAAAGCTGTGTTCAACTTTATTACTGCACATATATTCAAACTTAATTTTGAATTATATATTGCAATTATATATTGAATTATATATTGCACATATATTCAAAACTTAATGTGTTTCTATGGGTCACAAAACATTAATCTCTTATGTTTTCTCAACTACTTAAAAACGTAAAAATCATTTATAGGTTGTATATCTTGTGGCATTCTGGCCAGCCTCCCACATCTTCCTGAAAACAACACAGATAATGGCAAGACATGAACTTCCTGCCGGGCCCTGGTATAATGTGCTTCGTACTTTGTATTTTATCTAAGAAATGGCTGATTTTGAGATGCCCCACTATTAAATGGATCACCAAGAAAGACAAGGCTGCATGCAGTCCATTATTGGTAGAGCATCAATTATAAGACAGAGCTTCATTCACAAATGCTAACAGGAGACAAGGGTGAGCAGGTGCATCTTTGAATTCATATTATATAGTACCTCTTTCATCCTATGGCCATCCCAGGAGACAGACAAGACCATCCTTTCCTGGTCACATGAGCTTTCTCCTTGGTCAGTATGGACCTGTATCCTATACCAGGATAGTTAGGCACAGCCTTCTGGGACATCCAGGTGGGAGGGCACTTGCAATATGGACTTCCAATGTGAAGATAAGCTTCCTCGAATCCAAGCCTGCAGCTTCCTCTTGACAGCTGCCCTGTGAAGGCAGGTGACTGGAGCAGTGGCTTGCACAGAGCAGGGAAGTGTGAGGCTGGGAGACCTCTCTTTCCCTGAGTTTCAATTTGTGTAGAAAGAAACAACATGGGCTGTGGAGTTCAAATACCTGAGAACATCCAGGAGGTGGTGTGCAGACAACATGGTCAGGAAGCCAAACTTCCCCTGGCATTTTCCACACTAGGGTCAGGTGCCTCGGGAAAGCTCCCTGATCCTTGCTCAGCCAGAGCCTCAGCACTTGTCACAGGAGGCAAAAGCCCATGCACAGTGTGAGGCATTCAGAGAGCAGGGGGAGTGAGTGGAGGGCACTCTCAAATTCTGCCATGGCTTGCTCTCATCAAGATGTCTTTCACATCTTTCTTGCTCCTCATTATTATTTCACCCCCAACTGATGAAGTACTTAAAATTTGTTAGGTGAGAGAAAACATTTCTCCTCTTCTTGTAAAACTCAGACTAATACAGGAGAAGGACACTGGCCAAAGCTGCTCTAAGAAGGGCAGTGTGCAGGGTCAGCCCTTAGGGTCTCAAATGGGATTCTGGAAGGGTTCTCTGACCTCTAGTTGATAAGGAGAGCTAGATATACCTAAACTGTCTGCATTGTGTGTGGTGATGAGTACCTGTGTTCCTTCTGGGCAACTCAAGTTTGGGTACATGCCAGGCAGAGGACACCTATGTGACTAGTCCCCAGCGAGCCTCCTCATAGATGATACTTAACACGTGCAGTCATGGGTCCATGCTGCGGCCATTTAAGGTAGCATGTGACATCATGGGGAGAGCACTTTGCAAGTGCGCACCTGGTGTGCCTGAACTTTGCTCCGTCAGCTGCTCTCCTCCTCCTTTGCTGACTCTGCTGTGGGTCCTTTCACTGAAATAAATCATCAACAAGGGGGAGGTCATCTGCTGACTGGTGAGGCCTCCTAGTGAGATGTCTGACCTGAGAATGATCTTAGAGTCTCTTGACTGGCCATCCAGAGCCAACTCATTTTACAATACTGTCCTTCTAAAATGTGTATGACATGAGAAGGTCTGGGAGAGAAGAGCAGACTATTTTCTACACTGCTGGAGTTTGGATGTTGAATGTCTCCCAAAGATGCATATGCTAAAGCTTTGGTCCCGAGGTGATCCCGTTGGAAGTTTTCCATGGACATTTAGCATGTAGAGCTACATGGGTGGTCTTTAGGATGTTGAGGGTATAACCTCGAAGGGGTTTTTGAGACTGCAGCTCCTTTCTTTTCCTGTCTACTTCTCTGAGAAGCAGTTCTGTTCTACCATATGCCCCAACCATGATGTGCTGCTCTGCCACAGACTTACAGATGTGATGCCACTTGACAATGGACTGGAATCCTTAAAGCTTCAGACCCCAAATCCTCTTCTATGCTTATAAGGTATTTATATCTGTGGTTTTATTGTCGTGTCAGAAAGCTAACAAACCCATATACTGACCCTGAGTGAAAAGGGAAAAGCCAGGTATCAGGTTTTTATTCTTTTATTCTAATTTTGACCGAATGTTCAGGGGGATATTAACATCCTCATCTTTTGAGGTAAGTTCTGGATATTCAGAAAGGCAAACAGGCATTCCACAAGGCAGGACCAACACAAACAGAGTGTTGAAGCTGACCTCCTTCTTATGAATGGTTTTTCTTATCCATCCATCTGGCATCTGACTTTTAGTACCTGAGTTCGACTCTGATTTCTATGGTTAGGTTTAATCCTGGTACATGCTTGGGTCTCCTCCACAGCACCATTCTTTACACATGGTAAGTGGTCAGGTGGTGAATGAATAAGAAGCATTCAAGACTGAGGTCAGCATGATCTAGATGATGACAGGCCTTAGGGGACACATGGACATGAAGGGGACCTCTACGGGAAGTTCCAGATGGTCAGAAGGGAAACTGGCATTTCACGTGGCAGTAACAACATTGGAATATTGGAGTCAGTGATGACTCTAAAGGGTCGAGAAGACCAAAAGCAGGTTGGGTGGAATAAAGAATGCACTTTGCTGAAGTTAGTGGCATCAAAATCAATGAGGAAGGAGGCCATGATGAAAGTGATGGCAGAAGAGGGTTGTATTGGGCATTTACCTATTGCTGTGATAAAACACTATGACCAAGGCGACTTAAGAGAAGAAAGAGTTCACTGGACTCACAGTTCTGAAGAGTTAGAGTCCATGCCTCCTAAGCCTCCCTAAACAGCACCACCGCACCACCGACTGGGGATCAAGTATTCAGACATCTGAACTTAAAGCTATTCTCATTCAAACCACCACAGGGCAGATGAAAGGACTTGATCAGCTGCAGCACAGAGCAGAGGAGCAGAGGTCATCCAGCATGCCCGGCAAGGTACACACAGGTAAGTCAACAGTTGAGTGATTCCAGTGCCAGATCTGAGGCTAAAACAAGTAAGACCATGGACAAGGGCCTGAGGCAGTCTTTCCTGCTTTATCTTACTAGGAGTCTGCTAGATTCAGGTTAGAGTTAACAGTGGTAGCTGTGGTTTTTAAGAGCCATTTCTCTGTGGTAGGAGCTTTAAAGATGGTAAAAGAATGAATGCAAAAAATGTAACAAACAATGATGATGATGGGATAATGATGTCTGGAAAAAAATAAACACATTGTATCATACAAAAAATATGCACAAGGGATACCAATCATCCCATAGCTACAAGAATTGAGACTCGGAATGAAAATAAGAGGGGGCAAAAAAAAAAAGGAGGGAAAATAGAAAAGAAAGTAAAAAAAATTTAAGCTCCAGAGAAAAACCAATCCGTGGTTAGCTGGTTTATCCACCTCTATTCATCATTTAACATTTTCAGTGCTCCTAGCTTCAAAACAAACCACCCCCCTGTCAAAATATTGCTCATAAAACTGCTGTTGAGTGTGATGAAGTCTCATGATTATATCTGAGCTCATTCTGTGTTTTGAAATGGAATATCATCTACTGACCCTCAGGAAGCTAATTGCTTTTTAATATATTCAGCCGCACAGCTAGGCATCCAGCTAAGCCATTCACTTACTACACTGGCAATGTACTATAGTGAGTTTATGCCAGAATCAATACAGGCCAGTGGGCTAGGGCCCAGGCTATCACTGTGGGCAGAGATTTCAGTTCTGGGGAGAAATGGCACAATCTATTTTCAGCAGATGCAATTGACTGCTTTATGTACTGTCTCTCTCTCTAGGGAGAGAAAGTAGAACCTACAATGTACATATCCATATTGAATATACGAGACTGCTACTAAATATGACTGGATAAGCAACTCTGCAGTTGGCTCCTTTCCAGTTAATTATCTTGCTTTGGATACATATATTAATTAGGTTTACTATTGGCAAAGACCAATTTCTTGTTCAATGGGGTAGAGAGAAGGGATATAGATACAAATACCCATTGACGATCTCTGTTCTCATTAAAATACTCCCCATAGAGAAAAATCACATGACTATTCTATTTACTTGAACTTGTCTTTTATGTAGATGGCAAACTAGGAATTTTAATAGCAGAAATAAATTCATTTAGTGCTATGTGTACTTCAATTCCATTTGCAGCAGGCATTGGGAAGCTTCTTCTAGATTTCATCTTTGAATATGTTACCAGCATATACATGTCCTTGGGAGTGCACATTGCTTTGGGGTAGTGAAGTTCCTGCAGATTGTATTAAACCAGCATACCAATAAGTGTACATCAGTAAATACTAATGCCAGCTTTCAGAATGTATGTTTATTATGCCATCATTTGAGAGGAGTGCCTGTAAATAGAGAATCAAGGCAAAGACTGGATACTCAGGCTCCTCTTTACTGCACTGAGTGGAGGGACTCATTTGGCTACCAAGAGGGCTTGGTCGGTCAGTGCCCAGGCTAATCAAGAACCCAAGTATCATTCCAGAAGGAACCTCTTTAGCCTTCTTCTCAGAGTCCAGCTACAGCCCTTCCAAGCACCTCATCTCACCTTGTACTCCCCTCACTTCCTCTATCAAAACCACCTACCTCCTGGTTCTTGTTCCACTGCCTAGCTGCACACCTGCACTGTAAGCCTTCCCATGGGAAGGTTTTTCTCCCTCTCAAAGCTTGTACCCTTTCCCTTCTAAGTCTCCAAGGGCTCCCGGCCACCTTTACCCAGCCTTAACTCATTTGCCTAGCTTACCAAAAATTTTGGGCCTGCTAAATACTCAGTTCGTTGCATTTGGTCATCGTAACAACAAAACAAAATAAAACAAAAAACCCACAAAGTCTTTTGTTGAGTGGCCGTAAGAAGGCAAACAGTGAGACTGTCCTGGAGAGGGAGGCTGGGCCCTCACTTGAGGGTAGGGGATTAGGGCAAATGATATGTAAGGAAGGCCTGGCTGAGCTGGCCCAAAGAGAAGCTGCTAGAATTTGGCCATGGATAATGTGGATGGAGGAGGAAAGACACTGTAGATGGAGGGGAAGTGGAGATGAAACTATGGGGGTTCCTAAGTGGGAAATACAGGATTGGGGCAGGTGGAGGGCCACCAGCCTCCAGCTTCCTCCAGGGCTCTGACTCCCTACCTTGGGTGTTTCCCATGTGGTACCTGAGAAAGTGATCAGGTGTCATGTCACTTTCTCTCTTCCCATCTTATGTGGGTAAGCAACAGAAATGTGAACTCCAATAGCATCTGTCATGGCTTTAATATTGTCACCTTCAATGCATCATATCCAGAGAGTATAACTAGTTAACGTCCTATGCTGAGGGAAAGCTGTAGAAAGACACGAAATGGAAAGCAGTGCTGGGAAAGGGGAGGCCGTGAGAACGAAGCACAATTCTGTGGGGCAAGCACATCAGCCCAGAGAAAGACATATCAACACCTCAGCTGGAGCGTCTGCCTCTTTCGGATGACAGATGTCCCACCACAGCCTGTCAGCCACAGTAACAAGACATCGTGGCTCCTCCTGAGGATGTTGGTGTTACATGGTCTCTGTGAGTAGCTTCTCCATGGAACAGGACATGCACCAGGAGTCCCAGGTGTCTGACAGGCTGAGCAACATCGCTATGGAACCTGTCTCCCTGGCAACCAGCAGCAATAGCGCATACCTAAGACACTGGTGACTAATCCCTCTGTGCCCTTGCCTCCTCCTTTAACATTTACTGGGGCTGACCGACGGATGACAGTCCTGGAGACCTTGTGATTGATGCTCAGCTGATCTCCAAACCTTTGTGCTCTTACTGAGTGGACACCTGTCAGGTGACACTGAGTTCTGATGTCACATGGCCAGAAGCCTGTGGGGGGCCTTAAAGGTTCTCCTAGATGGGAAAGCTTGGAAAGGACAGGAGGGCCTCAGCATGTTGTCAGCATCCACTCTTCCAGGACCTGAGAGGCACCTCAAAAACTTTTCTCCTGGGAACACTCCATTGCTGCTACTGCTGTAATTTCCCAAACAATAGGGTCCCTTTCCTGATTTGCACCCTGGATGCCACAGCTGCACCACCCTCCCCCACTGTCTGCAGGCCATTGCACTGCCACTCAGAAGGTCTGCACCCTGACCCCAGTTCAGATAACATCTGTCCAGCCACAGGAACATCTCAACCTCTTCACATGTAAGAGGTGAGCAGCAGCGGGAAATGGACTGAGATCTGGGCTCTCAGCCATAGCTTAGGCAGAACCTGACTTACAGGACAGTTTGGCTCTGCTAGCCTCTCTGCCAGCCTGCCTGCCCACCCGCCTTGTTTTCAGCCCTGTGTAAACCCAACGCCCTTAATTAGCTCTCTGGGGACCTACTCCTATCGCTGGCTTGCCTCTGAGAGAAGTGCTATTCTCTGATGTTGAGTCTGGTCCAAAGCAGCAATTCTAAAACGTACTTCTTCTCCAATGAAGAGGTTAACCCTGTTCCCCCACATGCTCTTTTCATTTGGCAAAGCCTGTTAAAACCCTGCTAGGTTGAGGAAAAGCACCACCTTTTTAATGGAAATCTATAAGCTGAAAGAGAACCAAATGTTCCCCAGAAAGCTTAGCGTGTGCCTCACTGTCAAGGACAAAGCTCCTAGCCTATGCTGTAGACCATCACAGAGCTAAAGAACGCCATATAGGGTATGAAGGCGGAGGATAGGGGGAGTGTAGAGGGTGGGGGATTGGGTAAAGAGAAAGGTGAATATATGTGTGGGGATGGGAGTCCTGCCATCTTTCCACGCACACCCCCCACACTGAAACCCTTCTGCTAATTCCACCCCACCCTCCTTTAGATCAGCTTGAAGACTTGCTGAAAGCCTAAACCTGTGCACTGTGTGCTTAAGTGGAAACTTGTGCAATTCGAACTGGACCTGCAGCTGGGGTGGCTCCGGTTACTAATGAGGACACTACTAGCCTCCCTGTCCTCAGTGGATACTTCGCAAGTTCCTGCGCCTCATTTATGAGAGATAATAAAAAATGTTCAGACACTTCCCCAGGATGTAGGGCCTTATGACTGGGTGGATATAAATGTCTAGGGGTGGGGGAGGGAGGAAGGGATGGGGACAGGTTGGAAGGAGAGCAGAGGCGCAGAGGGAGAAGGAATCCTGAGTTTTAAGCCGACTCAGTGCTTGATGGCTGGACAGTGGTTCTGACTCTACGGGGTGAGCAGTTCACCAGACTCAAGTTGAGCACATTTTGGAAATGTATCAACAGAAACTGAGAGGAATCTGTGTGGACAAATAGGGATGACATTCTCAAATACAGCATCCCACAAGGCTGTCCTGTAATAGCTGCCAGAGATGGTACCAGCATCAGAATTTTCTACAGAGAACTATTTTGTATCACAAGAAGAAAGAATTGCTAAGAGAACTCCCGGAGCTGGAGGGACAGGGGAGGGCACATGGAACCCTGGGTTCAATCCCTAGCACTAAACATAACGTAGTGGCAGCAACATGAGAATATTGCAAGGAATAACTGATTTGCATGCAGACATTAGTCGTATTTTATCCACTTGCCTTCCCAAACAATGACATGACCAGTGAACCAAAGATTTTTTTTGACATTGTCATGATGGACTATTCTGATAGACTATTAAGTCCATGTACAGAAGAGTCAAAGAAACAAGACTGTTTTTGGAATTTATATACTTTCTACGATATATTTCTAAAATACACCCAAGTCAATACCAATATTCTCCCATGCTCATCCTAACTCATGTCAAGTCAAACAGAGAACTCCTGAGGGCCTGTGTATCAGTCAGGTTGTGCCAGCTTACAGCGACAAACAACGCTTTTACAGACCTCAGGTTTAGAACAGCAAGAGTCTGTTTAGTGCTACATGCCCACTGAAGACAGTGAGGACTCTGCTCTTCATCATCACTTGAGGAAGGAGGCCACAGAACAATCTTCATCCTGAGTGTTGCTGGCTGGTGTGCAAGAGGCCTAGGGGTCTTTCACAGGTAATTAAATACTCCAGGCCAGAAGGGACAGGTCACTTCCCCTTCCAACTATACCTGTCACATGAGCCTGTCTAACCATCAGGGAAATACTGGCAAGTGGCACTAATAATTTTCAGGCTTTGTCACCTAACATTTTTAAATTGCTTTGAACAAACACCATACGTGACAGCATCGATGTCCTTTCCTGCAAGCCTTGTGTCCTTGAGGAAATAGCTGAGAACTCCAGTTCACGGTCTATGTCCTTCATCTGAGCCCTAGACCCAACACAGGGTCCAGCTGAAGTCCTATGCCATAGCCATCTCTGCCAGGCACTGAGGGCCAGCATCTACTCAATCTACATGGCGTCACTGCAGGAGGTGAGAAAGATGCTGGCTTACTGAAATCTTCCTGTCTATCATCCACTGTGCTTGTATTCACACTAGCAGCCTGGCTCTCTTCTCTTCTAGTTTATACTCCAGTCTTCTTAAGACCTTTTACTAGAACAACTTATGTCTAGATTTGCCATAGACTGGACATGACCAGAGAAGACAACAAGACAGAGCCTTTCTGAAGTAGTCCTCAAAACAAAACAAAACAAAACAACAAAACAAAACAAAACAAAACCTAGCTAAAATATCAGTACCAGCATATGATAAACAGTGTTGGAATGAAGACAGCATTATCAACCAGTCAGATGCTCTAAAGTCGGTTCTATCTCCATATAGACAAGCAAGCCTGGCGAATGGCGCTGTCTCCTGTGTGGGCACATTCACTGTCTAGGAGAAAAAGGAAATTGTACAGCTTTCCTCATCAGGCCACCATGAGAACAGTAGGAAGAAGGCACTAGAACAATGCGTGCTATGTTTAGTAAGTGCTGGAATTTGTACTTCTATTATTTTTCTTATCTTTATCACAAAGCCCCTGCACCCACACTTCTTTTACTTATCTGTATCCCAGTGAGCAAATCATGTCCCTCACAATAACACTGTGAAACAGGCATCTATATCCGCATTTAAACTGGAACACCATAACTGGCCCAGATTCCAATCTGTCCACCATCTGCCCAGGCTGGGCTTTTTCCCTGTAATGTTCTCTGTTGTTTGCACCATGCCAGGAACATAAGAAGGCATTTAACACAAGGAAGTCATTCAGGAAAGACCGTTCTTCTGTTTCTACCTGGAACTCTTCAAGTAAGCTGTTCTGCTCATTTCACTTGTAAACCACTATTTTCCTGGTGGAATGTGTTTGACAGAGTGACAGAGCTGAGCCACCAACTCTCAAGTCTTGGGACAGACAGCCACCTGGGGTTGGAGATGAAGCAGCAAAAGCAGGGTTGGGGTGGAAAGAAAGAATAGAACATCTGAACTCTGTCCCACCTTGAAAGCCAAATGCAATGGTAGCATTTTGATTCAAGGCTCAGGAATGTAGTCCATCTGTATGACATGTTGACCTTTAAGATGAACTTTGGCCCCAGCCTGAAATTTTCTTCCTACCTCATTTCCTGTGTTATGGCATTGGGAGATATCACAAGGCCAGCCCTGTCATGCTTCTGTGTATGAGGCTAGGCCAGTCCCCTTAAACTCTGAACAAGGTTTCCTATCTCTTAGTCAGTAGAACTGTCCTGTCTTCTAACCATGTAAGCCATCTAGGGAAGCAGTCTTAGAAAAACTACAGGGTATGGCCAAATTTGACCCACTTCCTGGCTTTGTAAATAAAGTTTTATTGGAACAACCATTTTTAAAATATATCATCCATGACTGCTTTCCTGTTACCTTAGCAGATTTCTATAGTTTTGACACAAACATATGGCTCATGAGGTCTAAGGAATTTACCATCTGGCCTCTTAATGGAATATTTGAGCCTGGGTCTATAGTATAGAGAAGAAAGGTATAAGAGGGAAAGAGCTTTGCCCAAATAAGAATGGCATAGCTGTGATGGGATGTGGAAAAGGTCCCAGGAAGATCTGCAGCTGAGAGGGCACACACTGCACTTCATAAACACTTTTGTACTTACCCTATCTAATGTCCTCCTATATGACAGCAGCAAGATAAAAATCAGTATTCACTCTTTTAGAATGTAAAATTGTGGGTCAGGGTTAAACTATGAGTATAATGGAAGGATAAGGAACAGATAAGAACTAGAGATACATAATAAAGCAATTACAGACCAAATAATGGTGGTGCACTCAGACCTCAGTGAAACAAATTAATTATAACTATGAAGATCAACAGAGATGGCACCTCAGGAGCAGTGCAGTGTGAAAAATGCACAGGGGACCCATACAGCATGATATGACTTATTAACAGTTCAAAGCACACAAGCTAAATGATATGCTATTTATGAATATGCCATTTACATCTGGGTAGTCCTCCAGTCCACGTGTTGGAAGCTTAGTTGTCAATCCACGGTGCTATTGAGGGGTGGAGGCAGAACCTTTAGGAGGTAGGTTGTGACCCCCTTGGGGATCACATAGCAGATATTTAAATTACAATTCGTAACTAGCAAAATTATAGTTACGAAGTAGCAATGAAAACAATTTTATGGTTGGGGGTCACCGCAGCATGAGGAACTGTATTAAAGGGTCGCAGCAGTAGGAGGGTTGAGAAGCATGATCCAATGGGAAGAAGCTAGTTTACTGGGGCTATGTCCTTAAGGGGGTATTGGCCCTTTCCTTTCTCTTTGCTTTGGGGCTGCTGTGAGGTGAGCCAGTGACCCCTGTCCTGTATTCCCACCATAAGGTCCTGCCATGCCACAGGACCAAAGCTAAAGCAACAGAGAGAATGACGTGGGCTGAAATCTCTGAAAATAGGAGCATCAAAAATAAAACTCTTTTTCTTTTTGTTTTGTGGATTTTTGTTGTTGTTGTTTATTTGGAGTTTGTTTGTTTGCTTTTTGTTTTTATTTTGTTTTTGTTTTTTGTTTTGTTTTTGCTTTTGAAACAGGGTCTTTCTATGTAGCTGGAACTTAGTAGGTAGACCAGCATGGCCTCAAACTCACAGAGACCCATCTGCGTCCATCTTTCAAGTACTAGATTAAAGGTGTACACCACCATGCCTGGCTATAAACCTTTCTTTTTCTTTCTTTCTTTTTTTTTTTAGGTTATTTATCTTTGACATGTTGTCACAGCAATGGGAAACTAGAAGAGAATGCTACTACAAGAGAAAAAATTATAAAGAAATGCAATGCATGCATTAAGCAAAATTCAAGGTCATTGTTGCTCCTGGAGTGTAGGGGACACACAGGAAATGTCAAAGGTACCACAGCTGGGTAGAAACACATGTCACAATCCTTTACATCCACACATACCTTACCAGTACATGACATCAACCTAATGTAAGATAAAAACCAGACAGTATGGCTAGAGGATCCGTGGACTGTGCTGTAATTCTCAGGACAGCAATGTGTGCTGTGGGTGCAGAGAGGAGCAGCCTCCAACCCAGATAAGAGGACTAAAGAGAAAGTTTCCAGAGAAAGTTCCACTAGATTCCTTGAAGATTTCATAAGCACATTTCTGAGAAAAAGCCACAGGAGAATATTCTAGCAAAATTCCATGATGAAGCAGATATCAACGAAGTTTTTAAGGAACTGAAATTGTCTTAGCCAAAAAAGAAAGCAGACGAGTCCAGAAGATGAGGCAGAGGGCGGCCCGCGGAGGCCATGCCGAGAGCCTGACAGGCTGCAGTGAGGACACAGTGCCAAGAGCAACAGGGTCCCCCGAAATATCTAAGCTGTGGCACTCCATGGCATGTCAGAGAAAGACAGGCCCAGGAGAGAGTGACTGGAGGTCCCAGCAGGGAAGCACAGCTACAGTAACTCATACTCCTCTGACCAAAGAACGAGCCTCCTCCCTGGAGGAAGCTCTGAGAGGACACGTACATGGCGTGGTAAGGAGGGGGACATCTGCCTAGCCAGCTGGATCGGCCAAATCAACTCTGGCAGTCAGTGAGGGGACATGTGTCCCAGCCAGACTGTTCTCATGTAGCTCAGGCTGGCCTCAAACTCAGCTGTGTGACCAAGGATGACCTTCAGCTCTTAATCCTTGTGTGTGTCAACTTTTTAAGTGCTGGGATCGCAGGCCTGTGCCATCGCAGCCAGAGCTGCGGTTTGAGAGGATTCTTCTGACGGGAGCATCCGCCACTCACTTGGCCGTTATGAAGTGCCTGCAGGCTTTTGCTGAGTTCAAAACAACCTAGTTTCATGTGTGGACAGCAATGGTGTGCATCCAGCAGCTAGAAACAAGGATCCAGGCCAGAATCACACAGGATTCTTGTCACAGCAGATGCTTACTGGCTATTACATGCATGAGCAGGAGAACAAAAATGTGTGTGTGAACTTATTATTATGTACAATTAATTAAATATTCATGTACAAGTAGCTCTTGTAATTGGAAATCTTGGTAAAAATCATGGTAAATCTTCGTAAGATTGCCAACTGGATAATACTGGAATTTATCATACCAGACTCATTTTAAGTAGTTTGGTCTAATAATGCTTCTTGAGGGCTTGTTTGGAGGTCCTAGCAGAGGAAGGCAGCTACTTAGAGACCCTTGATGAAGATGGGTCCTCCTCCATCCAGAAGTCATGTTTTTGATCAAGTGCAAAGCGTTGGGAGGGTCATGCATGGAGTGGTGAGGGAGGAAAGGGACCCCTATCTAGACATCCAGATCACTAAATCAACCCTGGAGATAAAAAGGGTAACATATGTCACAGCCAGCTTCCCCTCACACCCCTAAGAATACTTCTTCAGCTGAGCACAGAGCAGCCTGCTTGAAGTTCTCACTGCTAGGGAAGAATCAAAGGCTAGCCTGGGCAACATGACTAGAGTGTAACAAGTCTTTTTATGTCCGGCCAGCAAACTCCCAAAAAATGTCAGGGAGACTTATTAATTATGAAAGCTTGGCCTTAGCTTAGGGTTGTTTTTAGCCAACTCTTATAACTTAAATTAACCCATTTCTACTAATTACATTCCGTCACGTACTGCCCACTCTGCTTCCTCATGTCTCCTGGCATCTCTCTCACACACTCTCTCATTGGCCATTCAGCTTTTTATTACACCACTCAAAGCAATTCACCTTCATAGGGTGTACAAATATCCCAGAACACCAGAGAGTTTCACCTCAAAAACAAACAAACAAACAAACAAACAAACAAACAAACGGGCTGGGGATGAGACTCAGTGGTACAGGGGTTGTACAAGGCCCTGGCTTTGATCTCTAGCATACAATGAAAGGATGAATAACTAAATAAAAATCAACCAAAACAAAAGGTTCATTAATTCTTTAAAAGCATATATGAGAACCACGAATGCTGCACATTTTTTTTATGAGCACTATGAAATCGCATCAATGGGAAAATCACCTGCACATACACTACGTTCAGAATAGCAACGAAGGGAGTTCCGCAAGGCTACAGAGGAGGCAAAACACTACACAAAGTCTCCTCTCACTCCACCACCACATCACTAACTCAAACTGAGCCTGCACAATCAGACCTCAGTTTATCTCACCTCCCATTACTTCTATTTTTAAATTTTTCAAGAAAAAATTTTATTCATTAGTGATTCTATTAAGTTGAACTAGAACTCAGAGATAGTCTCCAAAAAACACAGTGACTTTAGACAGCCCCCAAACCATCTGAGTCACATCTAAAGAAACGAGAAGAGAAATGGAAGGAGATACTTGCACACCCGAATGCACAGCAGCATCACTCACAATAACTGGACTGTGGGAGCAGCCCAAGTGTGGGAGGGTAAACAAGACATGGTATTTCCATTCAGCGGCTATGACTCAGCCTGGAAAAGAAAGAGGTTCTAGCATAGCCCACAACAGCGATGAACTTTGGGGACATGATGTTAGTGACAAAAGCCACTCACGAATACTGTTTGATTCCACTTCTAATCTATAGAAACAGAAAGTAGATGCTGGGCAGTGGTGGCGCGTGCCTTTAATCCCAGCACCTGGGAGGCAGAGGCAGGCAGATCTCTGAGTTTGAAGCTAGCCTGGTGTACAGAGTGAGAATTCCAGGACAGCCAGGGCTACACAGAGAAACCCTGTCTTGAAACACCCAAAATAAATAATAAACAAAAGAAAAAGAAACAGAAAGTCAAATGGGAAGTTCCAGGGCTGTGGCTAAGCTTGGAGAGTCGTCATTTAAAAGGTGCTCTGAGGACAGGTGGTAGTGATAACCACACAGCTACGTCAATGAACTTCATGCCACTAGTGTTTTGCATACTTCTCACAATTAAAACAAGAAGTTCCAGGATACAGAACTCTCAACAGAACCACACAGTAGGCAAGATTACTATAGGCTAGCCCTTCCCCCACTACTGGGCATCACCCTGTTGTTGTTTTTTTATAACCTGCAGGTTTCTTGCAGCCTTCGAGACCATGGCCTCTCAGAGACAGCTATCCTTGTTCACCTAGGGATGCGGCTAACACATGGGCCTGCAGCTGACCCATGCAGACAACAAGAGCTTCCTGTCTTCACCACAAACAGCATTCCTCAGAGTGCATTCTGTTGCCAGGACGAGGCATGTCCCAAAGCTGGAATGCTCCTTGTTTTCAGCTCATCTTCTCACAAAGAACAGCCACAGAATCATCTACTCAGCTGCCAAGACATGCAACATGAAGGAAGCTGACGATGAGACACATCTTACTCAAAACGACCTGGTGCTCCATCAAATTCTCCGGCAAAAAACTCATCTCTGCTAGTCCACAAAGAGAAGACTTCACTTTAAAAAGATCGCCTTGCCATACTCCTCCCAGGCCTGCGATTACCTGGCAAGGCAGAGATTTAGTAAATGACCCAGCTCAACATGGGCTGGGAGTAGCCCTGGAAGCCCCTTGGCTTGGACGGCGAACCACTAGGAGTTGAGAAACACCAGAGAGGAGAGGGAAGAGAGAGAGGCAGGAAAGGAGGTGTGGAAGCATTGATGGCTCACACAGGCACTGAAGGAAGGCAGACAAGCCTCAGCACTGAAGGAGAGGGGAGCAAAGAAAGCCCCATTGTTTGACATATTCTATATACGAAGCCAACAGCCAGGGATTCAGTCAAGTGGGCACCAGTAACTCATTTCTTCTTTGTCACTTCAACAACTTTCCTTGTTTGTAGAGTTGGGGGAGGAACTCCCGCATAAAGCAGCCAGCAGGAGGCTCCTACTTCTTCTAAGGCAGCCTTGTCTTTAGTGCGGCAGAGGCTGGCACGGTCCTGCTCACAGCCATCCCACAGCCTGCGAGCTCTGAGCCACTGCTCAGCGGCAGCAGTGTTTAAACATTGTTGGGGACAGCGGAGTGACCCTCTTACAATCCTTTTACTTTACTGATGAAGAAGTGAATACCGGACTACCTGTGACCTGCCCAAGGGCCACCCACTCTGCTGGTGGAAGAAGCAGCAGCAGGACCAGATCTCTGGTCCTAGGTAAGCTTCTCTTATCCAGGACAGCATTGGGGCACTTGGGGAGCTGTGCATGCTCTTTTCTTCATCTGCTGTTCATCACAAGCAGTCATGAAGAACAAGGCTGGGTACCCCAGGGGTGTCAGAGCTCAGACTTCCTCTGATATATCATTTAAGTCATCAAATTGGTCTTTTAAAACAACCCAACTCACTGGGTACAGTGGCACACTCCTTTAATCCCAGCATTTGGGAGGCAAAGGCAGGCAGATTTTTGTGAGTTCAAGACCAGCCTGGTGTACATAGAGAGAACTAGGCCAGCCAGGGCTATATAGTGAGACCCGTCTCAAATAGTCAAACAAACAAAACAAACCCACAGCTCTTTCCTAACCTTATGCAGTTTTTTTTTTCAACCTTAGTTTTCTTTAAAATACCTACCAATAAAAAATGTGTGAGTTTAAAAAAGACATAGCTAAGTCAAGAGCATGCACCTGTCATTCATATTCTCATTTATGGGGATCCCTTCAACAAAAGTAAGGAGGGGATTCATTGACTACATAGAGCAGGAAGGGAGTAACAGGTATAGGATGCCTGCTCCTAGGAACGGCCTTGCTGGCACGAGGAAGGACTTGCTTCCCAGGTCTTTAACTTGTGCTAACTTTGCAAAGCGCTACCCACTTTGTAGAATGATACACCACCACTCAAAGAACAGGCTAACAATGTGGAAATAGTGCCACTATCTCCATGTTTCAGACAAGGTTCCTGTTTTGGATAACACAGCAGGGCTCTCCTGGAGTAGCATTACCATCTATCTGCTGGCTCCTGGAGAACAGTGGCCAACTGTGAGCCATGGTCCAGGCAAAGGAACTGGGCTCTCTCTTGAACATCTGGGTGTGGCGATATCACCACATCTGGGCCTATCACAAATCTCACAGCCAGCAACACCAAGGAGGGAAAGATACCTAAGAAGAAAGAGAAGCAGGGCCTGGAAATCCAGTATGTACTCAGCCATCCCACCAAGGCTCAAATCACAGAAAATGTCAGATCAGATGAGAAAAGACAGTTTGACCCTCCGTAAGAATGCAAAGATCGGGGTGTCCCCTGCGGTTCCCTTCCCTCTCTTCTCACACTCCAAAGTCTGGTCAAGTCCCAGGATTAACCCAGTGCGTCTAAGGCCAAGAATGTCCCAGGAGAAGTGCCCAAGGCTAAAGCACACTTAGTGTTCCTGGGGCCCCAGAGTTCTTAGGCGTATTTAGTACACACCTGAGATTGCCATAAACAACAGCCTAATGCACAGTGAACCACTTTGGCTCCATGTCATATTGCATCTGTGCTATATCCCCACAGCTGGGTAACACAGCATTCTCGAACCTGGTATGCATAAGCAGACGTGCGGTGAGAATAGCAAATGCACAGGACTCCCCTTCTCTTTTCTAAACTTTAGTTTCAGCTTCTGGAGCTTAAATAATGTGCAGCACACCCACCAAAGCACCGTCTTAGAGAAAGGCTCTGGCGTCAGCCTCTAAAGCTGAAATCCCACCCGACAGGCCACTCGGCTGTGCCACCAGGATGCTCTGCCATTCGGTGATGCTGGTGAACTGCATGGAAGGAAGGCAGGGAAATCATGTCCTGATTCTTCACACTGACAACACCTTTCTCAGCCTTACCCAGACTACCCCGAGGAGACTTTCCCCACTTCTCTTAGTGATTCATGCACCAAGAATTCCAGGGCTGGGTATAACTCAGTAGCAGACAGAGCACTTGCTTCATGTGAACAAGGCCTGAATTAAAAAAAAAAATCCCAGGAAGGTGGAAAAGAAAGAAAGAGGGAGGAAGAGAGGGAGGAAGAGAGAGAGAGAGAGAGAGAGAGAGAGAGAGAGAGAGAGAGAGAGAGAGAAAGAAAGAGGGAGGGAGGAAAGAAGGAAGGAAGGAAGGAAGGAAGGAAGGAAGGAAGGAAGGAAGGAAGGAAGGAAGGAAGGAAGGAAGGAAGGAGGGAAGGAGGGAGGGAGGTAGGAAGGAAGGAAGGAGGGAGGGAGGGAGGGAGAAAGGAAGGAAGGAAGGAAGGAAGGAAGGAAGGAAGGAAGGAAGGAAGGAAGGAAGGAAGGAAGGAAGGAAGGTTGACTCTTGCATTGTGCTATGTGCACAGAAGCCACATTTAGCTGTGTCCCTCCTCTCAGCGAGCTGCAATGAATACAGCAGCAGTGACTCATGGGAAATCTACCAAAAGTGTTAAGAAAGACAGGTTATCACCAGTTTGTCCTCTCTCTGTGCTCACTACAGTGGGATTTGCACACAGATATTCCCACTTTCTCACCGAGACTTATTCTGACCACTATCATTAGTCAATAGTTGCAGGAGGGTTGAGCAATCAGATTGAAATCTAACCAACTGTTTTGCATTTAGCTCAAACCTATCTAGGTCAGGAAGCATTCATGAGAAATCTCAGCACGTTTCCTCCACTCCTCAAAACCATCCATGTGACAACATCAGTGGTCTTGTTTCTTCAATGCTAGTATGATGTGGTAATAGGGCAGGATAGTGTGTTGATAAGCTGGGGGTCTGGTCTCTCCCAAATTCAACATTCTGTAACCACACAGGTCCAACTGCTTCATAATCCTGGTGCATAGACTTTCATCATGTTCCATGAAGTCATTAATTCACCCAACTAGTTTTCCACATCCAAGGGATAGATCTAGTCCTAGAGATAGTAAATCTAGTAAAGAGAACAGGTAGACTCCCTGCTTTCAGGGTGTCTTCTTTAGGGTGGTGGTATGCATGGGGACACTAGTGTGCAAGAAAACAAAGGCAGGGCGGCTCTAGAGATATTAGTTAGAAGATAAGTGGCCTAAAAAAGCTCCACAGGGGTCATGTGAGCAGAGATCACAGCTACAAGACACAGCCAGGTGCAAAGGGATGTGGGGTAGAACATTCAGGTAGAAGGAGAGTCTGTACAAGTGACCCATAGGAATTAGAGCAAGCTGAAAGGCCTATTTGACTGGGAGGGACATCTTGTGAATCTGCAGGGCATGAACACACAGGATCCCACAGCCACAGCAAGGAGCTTAGAATGTGCAGTGATGCTCACTGAAGGTGAAAGCAGACTACTTAGTCAGCTCCAAGACTCTTCAACCCCCCTAAAAGCTCATGCCCTACCTCAGATAAGACTGTTTGCCAGCTTCCTGTGTTATCGATGTGGATAGGTTACTAAGTTCTGGCCAATGGATAGAAGAAGCAAAGGTAGGATTCCTGAGCAGCTTCGGTAGGAGGGTAGCTAACCTAGGCCCATAATGGCTAGGTTAACACCACAGAAGGGGCTTGACCCCCGTAAAGGCAGGATGGTGTTTCCCGAGTGGAGAGAGAGGACTGCAAATGGTGTATGAAGATATGACATGGCGCTCAGGTTGAGGTGACTATTTCTATGAGAGGGTAAAAATGAAGCCATGGTCTCTAATCCTCTAATTCTGTTCTTGTTCTGTCTAGCGTGGGAGATACTAGCTGGTTTTAGCTACCTCAATTAAGATGAACAAAAGCAACACACATGGTCCCTTGGCCACATCTCAAGTACCACATGCTCCTAGGAGCTATGGGATTGGACAGCACAGTGAGTTTCCTTGGATGAGTCTGGCCTCAACACTCTCCTAGCTTCTTGTTTAAGAATCATGGATGATGCTTCCTTTACCTTGAACCCTCAAATTCTGAGAGAGAAGAATAGAGCAAATAGGTCCATGCTTTCTCAATTGAGTGATGCTATGGTTTGGGTACAGTTTATTCCCATTTAAAAAAAAAAAAAAACAAAACAAAAAAAACTCGTGGTGATATTTGATTCCCAACATAGCTATATTGGGAGATGAGCCTTTGGGAAGCGGTAAGGCCATGAGTACTCCATCCTCATGGAGGCACTGGTGGGGTCTTGAGGGAGTTCTTACACTCATGGAACTGGATTAAAGTGTGCTTGTTATAAAGCAAGCTTGGTGCCTCCCACTCTCTAGCTCATGTGTTCCTTCTGCACACACCTGCTCTCCATTCTGCTTTTCTGTCATGAGGCCCTCACCAAAGGCCAAGCAGGTGCCAACTCCGTGCCCTTGGACTTCTAGAACCGTGAGCCAAAATAAGCCTTTTCTTTATAAATACCCAGTTACAGGTGTTTTGTGGATCTAGAAATTGGATAAAGTTGTATTTGCTTTAATCACTCAGACACATAGCAAGCATTGTTTTTACTCCTCTGCAGGCTTCAGGCTCACATCTGCAAACTGTTCATACTTCTTCCTTTTTAGGAGATCAGAGGTGTGCATCACTTTCCAGAATGTATTTGTCTACAGACTCGAAACTTTTCTTCCTTCAACCCTGTGGAAGGAGGGCTGGTGGGGGCAAACCTTTGAGTTACTGGGAGATGGCTTGCCTCACCCTCTATACTCTCCTCCTCTCCTGGAGCTCCACAGAGATGCAGAAGCAGCAGCAACTGAAGGAAAAAGCCAACTGTACAAACATTCACTTCCATGGTCACAAGGTGGAAAGGAACATTGCCAAAAAGGAGATCTTGGAAAAATAGCAAAGAGTAATCACCCCCTGAAGAGAACATGAAATAACACCCCACAGTGACCTGACAAAGGAAATGGAAAATAAGAACCAACCATGAATGGGTCAGGGAACACCACTGAGTTTGGGGGGTAAAAGCTACAAAGGAAAAACGCCCGTGAAATGAATGTTGTGATGTCCCAGGCTGCAGAGTGGACATGCTGGGCAATGTGTTCTGTAATTCACTCAGACCTTCTTTCAAGGACAACATTCATGTATCAGAGAGTAAGCTGAAACCCCTCTTAGCAACTCCAAGTTCATATCAAAGTTCTCTCAATAACTTCTATGTGTGGTTGGTAGATACCATATGCATGAGACTCAAGAAAGCCATCAGAGGGCTGGAGAGATGGCTCAGTGGTTAAGAGCACTTACTGGCCAGGCTTTGGTGGTGCGTGCCTTTAATCCTAGCTCTTGGGAGGCAGAGCCAGGCGGATCTTTGTGAGTTCGAGGCCAGCCTGGTCTACAGAGTGACAGAGCAAGATCTAGGACAGACACCAAAACTACACAGAGAAACCCTGTCTCCAAAAACAAAACAAAACAAAACAAAACAAAACAAAACAAAACAAAACAAAACCACTTACTGCTCTTCCAGAGTTCTTAGCTTAGTTCCCCAGCAGGTAGTTCACAACGCCTCTGTGGATATCTACACACACCCACACACACTCAACACAAATATATATGAAACTCACAGATATATGAAAAAACTAAATGGTGATTCCAAAGAAGACCAACTTGTTGGCGATAAAATGCCAAGAGGATAATGGCTTTGGTAAGTATCATTTAAGCAAAATATGGGCTAGGGCTATCACCTGCTCTGAAGATGAATTACTGGACTGAACTTGTTAAGATGCACAAATGCCAACTGCTTCACAGCAGCCCATGAGACAAGAAGGTTTATCTCCTCAAACACCGACTGGAGCACAGGATTTTTCCCCTTCAAAAAGCTGACAGCAGCTTTCTACTTGTGCCAGCCACATTCCTTCCTAACCTAGACCCAGTCCCTGCTACATCTGTATATAGGCCTATGTCCTTATTGGAACTGAGGCCTGAGAATCATGGAGTAACTGGAGGATGAAGGAGAGAAGGGAATGGGTGCTGGCCAAGTCATGTGATGACTAATGAGGCTGAGGGAGGCAGGATCCAGGAGAAGGTGTGGGCCCCTGAGGTGGGCTGGATACCAGGATGCTGGCTTTGGAGTTGGGAGAGGACGAGGGCCATCTGTGTGTGATTTTTGTTTATTCATTTTGAGATACGGTTTCACTATGCAACCCAAGTTGGCTTGAGCGCACAGCCCTCTTGCCTCAGCCTTCTGAATGCTGAATTATAAATGCATGCCACTGTGGGTATGTATGTTCTTGAACAAGAGTTCTTAAATTGTACTCTCATGTTAGTGAAAATCTTAGACTAGGTTAACAAAGGTGTGTTCAAGGTTCTCCAGATGAGATGCCTGAAGTTCAATGTTGAACAGCATTTCAGAAACAGCCAGTTTGATACCATGTCTCAAAAATAAACAAAGGAACAAACAAAAAACAAGTAAGTAAGAAAACAACAACAGGGGCTGGCTCAGTGGGTAAGAGCCCTGGTTGTTCTTCCAGATGACCCGGGTTCAATTCCCAGCACCCACATGGCAGCTCACAACTGTCTGTAACTATACTTCCAGGGGATCCAACACCCTCAGGGAGACATGAATTCAGACTAAACACCAATGCACATAAAATAAAATTAAATGAAATCTTAAAAAAGAAAAAAAAACAAAACAAAAAGAAAGCAACAACAGCGCAAAAACAAAAGAACAAAACAAAAATTCTGAGGCCACTTATGCGCGCCATTTGGACCTCGGCTCACCAAAGGCCAAATGTCATCATGACTGGCTACACAACTGCAGGTTAGATGGAGGTGTGATAAAAGTCACACGGGAACTGAGACCACACACATGCAGGATGGCACAGGCCTGAGGAACACCACGGCAGCCAGATGTCAGGTCAAGGACTGATACAAGCACTCCAACCATCTACCTCCATTAAGGACATCTTCGTTAGCAGGAAGAATAACAGGGAATGGGCAATAATAATGTCCCCAGGTTCTATTACAGCCATACATGATTTAAATGTCTACTTAGTGAATCCTTTAAGTTGCAAATCTAACTGCCTTTCCTGAGATGGAGTAGACCTCTCACTCTAACAGAAAGATGCCAAACTTATTTACCAAAGAGCCAACTCTCACCTCCCCTGGATTCCATCTACCTCAAGAGCCCAAGCCGCTTACAATCTTCTTTATATAAAGGCAACAGTGGCTGAACAAAATGGAGTCAGGGAAGACAGGGTCAGAAACTCCAGATCACAGTAGGGCTTCTGCACAGTTACCCTCTATTATGTAAAATAGATGAGTGTGGAGCCGGGCTGGAGTTAAAGGGCCCTCAGTTCACCCATGCCCCACCCCAACAACCTGCCTTCTGTTTGGAGGGAGTTCTGAGCCCTTTCCCAGAACCAACACAAAGCAAATACCAAGAATGACAGGATTTCAAAAGGCCCAGGTTGGAGAAACACAGCACTGTTGGTCTCTCAAACAACACCAGAGTAAGCTTCCCTTGGTCACAAAAGCACCCTTTGCTACAGGAATCATCAAAGGCTCCGCAGAGGGGAAATGAAAACACAGCTCCAAGCACAGAGCCCCGATTTTCCTGCCCTTGTGTTCCATGAAGGCAGTTCAAAGGCCCTGCCCGCCTGGGCCTCTGAGCGGCTCACTCCATCACACTGAGGCAGGATAAAAAAGGAATTTATGGGGACGTATGTGGGAAGGGAAAGGGACTCCTCTTCTCAAAATCTGATTAAACCTTTTTTTTTTTTTCAGTTGAGAAGTCCAGCAAAATTAACAAAATGTACTGCAAAGGTTGCTGACATAGTTAATATTACTTTCACATATAGATAAGAAAAGTTAAAGTAACGGTGAACCAAGATTAAGGCCTGAGTATATATGAGCTTGGGTAGAGCCTCAGTCCTTTCCCCTGAAGTCTATGGACCTCAAACAGAGCTGTTTACAAGGAGCTTCTTCCACCTTCCTGCATCCTTATCAACTGTAGTCCCGTTGGGCGCCCCCACCAGGAACCCAGTGATGAGGTAGGAACTTCAGACCTAACCAAGATCTTATATTTGGCTATTGATAAAACAAGGAGCTGGACTCTCTGAGAAGTCTACCCCAAACTGTTGGATATGCCTTTCCTTTTTCTGAGTGCCTCTTTTTTGCTTATGCTAGGGCTTGGGCCTATATGAAGATATTTTTAATAAAATCTCCAACTCGGCTTTATAAACTGGCTAGTTCTGAAATTCTTTTTGGCATCAAAGTTAACAATCTTGATTCAGTCTGCATCAACCTTCCTAAAACTTCAAGCTACTGAGGGTGGTGGTGTGGAGTTGTGGGTATTCCCTCCACCACTGAAAACATGGAGCATCAGGAGCCAGATGCATCCCTGCCCTTCCTTCTCAGACGCCTCCATGCTGCTGTGATGGAGGTTGGTTGGTGTGGCTTTAAAACTGACCGTAGCCCAGGTCTGATGCTCCAGTAAAGAGATTCACCAGAAAGGTGTAGGTGCTGGAGCCTGGGCCAGTAGGAGGTACGAACAACCCAAGGAAGGCCGGCCTGCCTACTAGGAAGCTGGGAGAATTCTAGCAAGAAGGGCTGATTCTGTTCCCACAACCCAGGCAAGAGGCAGAAAATCGTCCCTGCTCAGCCTTGGCACACGTGGCCCTTACAGGCTGGGATGCTGGGCTGGGACTTGTTCATGCAGAGGGGACAGCACACATTTCATGTCATTTCATTCCAGATGTTTGTTGGATCTGGCATGCTCTTAGACCAGCGATTGGAGGGTGGCTTCTGAACATCTTTCCCCTGAAGCCGTACTTTGAAAATACAAACAGAGCAAGCCTGGTGCTGCTTAAGGAAGACTCCCTTCGGCAGCTTTTCCAGAGCAGGGATCGACACTCCCACTGGCCACTTTACAGGCAGTACCCACTATCATCCCTTCAACAAAGTCAGGCAAAGAACACTTGAGGTCAAAGCATAGCCAGCAGTTGCCTTAAAAATAAGGCACACTTTTTTTTTATGAGTTAATATTTTAAAAATATAGAAAAGGAAGTGGGGCATGGTGGTGCATCCCTGTCATCCCAGCCCTGCAGAGGTTGAGGCTGGAGGATACTACCCATCCTGCGCTACAGAGCAAGATCCTGTCTCTAAAAGTGTACACAACACACACACACACACACACACACACACACACACACACACACACACACACACACACACGCTGGTAGGGGTTGGAAGGAGGCTAGGGATATAGCCCAGTGGTACAGCACTGGTCTGATAGGCCTAAAGCCCTGGGTTCCATTCCTAGTATCAGAAAAACAATAAAATATGGAGAAAATGGACGACTGACATATTTACACCACTAGTAATTTAGAGGCTGTTCTGAGTCTAGGTAAACTTAAAAGTGGCCACTTCCACTCTTTCTTTAATACTTTTTATGGGTTGCTCTATTATGGTGGTCTGAGAGAAGAGAGAAGAGACCCCAGGTCTTCCAGGATGATTGGTCCAGGAGAATTTTTCTAGACTTTTAAATGGTTAGTACAAAAAGTCACAGAACTCTGCCTGAGGCCCAGGAGAGCAATTACAAAGCAGATTCTCGACTCCTTCTCTCTGCACACCTCAGTCAGCCTACTTTGCATTGCTAGGCTGGGAACCACCCTTAGACCAAGCCTGCTGTGAGCCAAGGAAACCCCCACCCAGAGGTCCTGGTAGAAGCGGAGGGGCTGGATTTCTCCACTGAGGAATCATGCCTTCAGCAGAAGGGGGACTGTCACATTCCATCTTGTCACAGGGAACACACACACACACACACACACAAGCCAAGGCCCACAAACATCTCTCTGGAACTTTGTGGCTTTATCCTTCCTGCCATCTGCATAATCTCTTGGAGGCGGGAAACTGACTCAAAGTCATACAGGAGAAATTCATTCAAGACAACTAGAAAGTAGTGGGGTCAGCTTACGGTCCGCTGCTGGCTGGATCTTTACGAGCTGCTTACCTGTGGTTACGCACCTGTGTGCACAATTACAGGCATGTTGGACAGACGCAGGTGGCAATTTGTCACATATTGCCTTTCGGTGTGGACAATACAACACCAACACCACACGTGAGTGCAAAGTGCACTTCCATTATGTATCTGAATTCTCTGCATTAAAACCTGGGAATGTGCTTCAGGGACTCAAAGGAAAAATCACTATTGACATGCCTTATGATCTAGTTTTTCTATCTAATAGTAACAAACAACTGCTAATGTAAAAAATTTTTCTTCTGTACAAAGATATGGATGAGTCATATTAAATATAAATTATGATGCTTAAGAACGGTTGGAATGGTAAAACTATTGTTATACATGTTTTACAACAGCTGAAAATTATTGTAAGCTATTTAGCAAGATATATAACATAAGAACAAGACAGTATTTTGAGACTAACATGAATTAAAATCTAAGTTGGACGTATTTCATATTAATCACTAAATTGAATTAAAGCTGCCTTTGCCACAATTACCTCCGATCTACTAGGCAGTTATTGCTTCATCCAAAGGACACTGTTCCATGTCTTGCATCATTTGACAACATGTTGCCCACTCCTTGGCTCCCTGTTTACCAGCTTATCTCAGTCACCAATAACCATTTAGGCCATTCCTTCCTGTCTTGCTCAACTGGTTCTTCCGCCTGCACCCATTACTCTTCCACACTGATCCCTCTGATCTCTGCTCTCTCAGTAGCCGCTGTCAGTGGCTACTTTATGCTGAGGACCCACAGACCTGATTCCACAAGATTCTGAACTGTGGATCATTAAAGCAAAGCTGGAAGATGCCCTTAAGGGACCACTGACTCAGCTTCCTAAAACAGAAGTAACCAGACCCTTCTCACACCTTATGGAGGAAGGGAAGGGTCCATAGCTTCAAATCTGAAGGACTTGGAATCAAAAGCACTGACTGAATCCCTCACTTACATTTGGAAGGGGGAAAATCGCATCTATCCAGGTGCAAGCAGTTGCCTGGTCATCTTTCTGTGCTCTCCTCATCTTCAGTTCATTGGCTGTGGTCCTCCCTTGCCCACAGCCCTGGCCTTTATTCAGGCTCTTCCTTACATAGATGCAGCACCAGCCTCCCAGCTCCCAGCGTGGCCTGCCAGGTTGGCCTATTTACAACTGCAGCCTGAGTGTTTCCCTCCAAAACAAACATGTAAAAAGCTACCCTCTCTGGCTTGGGCTCCTTCATTGGCTTGCTACTATCCTAAGGTCACGGAGGACAGAACTTTTGTGTGCTGTCCTTTTTTTGTGCTCCTCCTCAGGTTCTACTGGTCATGATTTGAATTCCAGACAGGTCCTAAGGACCTACAGCATCCAAAATGGAGTGGGCTCCAGCTCAATCCTAATGACCCACAGTGCCCAGAAGGCACTAGGCTCCTCTGGTCTATGAGAACCCTCATCAGATAATGAACTTCTTTCCGATGCTAATGCCGCCAGTCCTATCAGAGTGCACCCCATCCTCACTTCATGAACTCTCAGTGTCCTGGGAGGCAGGACGATGTGTGCCTCTGCAACTTCGGAGCCTGACGGTGCCCAGGGTTTAACACATGCCCAAATTGACAAATCACTACTTTCCTGACCCTCCAATGTTTAACAAGTGAATGAATAAAGGAAGATGTAGTTCTTATGTGAGCCACCAAAAAAATAAAAAATAAAGTATTGTTTGGAACGGAACAAATCTGGCATGGCACAGTGGTTTGGACAGGAGTCACTGGCAGCACAGTTCTACGGCTCTATATAACTTAAGGCATGTTTTCCTCTCTGTTCTCTGGTAAGCCTATGGCTTTCTTTCATTAGCAGTGGACCTTGGCAAACCAGACATGGTCTCCCTTCCCCCATATACGTTTGGAGGTTCTCAAGGAGCCTGGAACATTTTATTTGCTTTCAACGTGATTGAGTGATTTCATTATTTTATTTTCATTCAAGAGTGGAGAAAAAAGGATGGGGGGTAGGAAGGGAGTCCATTGCATACTGCTTGCTTACAGTCCTGAACTCCCTCTAGGAATTCCAGCCTCCAGCTGGGTGTCCCACCCTGTCTTCCCCGGTGAAACCGGGACTCCTGGAGGTTCTAACAGGATTCCCAGGATTTTCTGTCAGGCTGAACCAGTAAATGTGGAGTGAGAAAGGCCGTGCAGGCGGGGCAAGTGAGGCCAAGCTGTGGGTAGGGAGGAGGCAAGCGCTTAGGCCATAGGAAAGGCAAACTGTTAACCGTTAATCCTACCCCATCCCTTCACCTCTTCCTAGCCAGCCTGGCCTTTGTAGCCACTCCATGTGACATCCACCAGGGTAGGATGGAATTCCACCAATGTTAATGATTGAGTTTAGGATTTTAAGGTTGTGAAATTCTAAAATTGGAAGGATTTCTCTGTGTTTTTGTTCTTCCTTGTTTTTTTTTTTTTTTTTCATTTACTCCCAGGAATGGATCCATATTTTGGACACATTTGAAAACCCATCCCCTAACTCCAGAGAAAGGAATTGGAAGCTGATGAATTTAAGCTATGTATCGTGGTCGCAGTCATCCGAGGGACTCAAGCCACAGCTCAGATCTCTTAATTTCCAGATCATGCTAAGGATTCTTCTGCTGGATAGACAGTTTTGCTTCCAAGTATGCAGGCAGCATTAGATTTCCAGCATGACTAAACCTAGCCCATGAGGAAGCATGGAATCTAATAATCTCTTTTTACTCTGTGGCGAATACAGCTAAGCCCTATCGTTTCAAAGCTCAAAATATTTGCCGCTTTTTTCCCCTCTGATTTTTGAGATATGTCTATCCTTACCAAATTCAAAAGCCCCTAATAAACAAGCACTTTAAAATCTATCTACACATTTAAGCAGCTGGTGTGTGTTTTTGTCTCCTAACTTCTGCAAAGATGAGGTGTTTGGTTCTCTGGGAGGTTTTGTGTTTCCATTTTTAGCATGCAGAAGACATATCACATCTGTACATGCTCTACAGGCATTCACGAATAATTTTTGTTTGAAGGACTGATATACTTTAAAAAAAAGTAGTCCTGGGTGGCAAAGTATGGCTCCCTGCTAGACAGCTCATCCCCATTCCCCTCTGACTGGTCCCCACAGCATCCTGTCCACACAGGGACTTCATCCCCAGCCATTTCTATTCCCACTTGCCTCCCCAGGATGACATGAGGCGCTCTGATGCTCAGAGACAGGTCAGAGGGAAGATTTAAGGCAAGTGCTCCAGTTTAATTTCTTTTTTTAGTTTTTTTGAGACATTTTTATAGCCCAGGGTAGCCACGAATTCACTCTGCAGTTCAGGTTAGCCTTGAACTCTTGGCAATCCTCCTATCTCAACCTCCTACAAATACTGTGATTACAGGCAGTACCCACCATACCCACCTCCATTCTCTTTTTGCTTATAAATTTATTGCATTGCTTTGCTTTTCACAATGAATCTGCAGGATTAGTAAATGATTGGTGGAGGGCCTTTAATCTGTGGATTCTCTGATCATGCCAAGTTGAACTAGAGAAACAAATAAAAATGGGTATGTGTGTTTGTGTGGTATTGAGGTACACATGCCTTTGCATATGTGGTAAGCACAGGAAGAAGCTTGATGTCCTGCACTATCACCCATTATCTCTTCCCTTAAGACACAGTCTCTCAAAGAATCTATCCTAAGCTGCTGGCCAGCAAGTCTCAGAGCCCCTCCTGTCTCTATCCTCTATGGCTCTGAGATTACAGCTACATGCAGCCATGCCTGACTTTTAAAAGATTATTTATGCTTTATTTTATATGTATGAGTATTTGACTATGTGTGTGTATGAGTGTGTGTGTGTGTGTGTGTGTGTGTGTGTGTGTGTGTGTGTGTGTGCCACATGTGTGTCTAGTGCTTGCAGAGGCCAGAGGCTTTGGGTTTGCTGAGAGTGGATTTGCAGACAGTGGTGAGCTGCCATGTGGGTTCTGGAAACCAAATTCAGGTCCTCTACAAGAGGGATAAGTGCTCTTAACCTCTGAGCCATTGCTCCAGCACCTCCTCCAATGTTTTATATGGGTGCTGGGGATTTGAACATCGGTCCTCATGCTTGTACAGGTTTTCTTACTCAAGAAAAAAAGTCCAGTTAAAATAATATGGCTTGTCAAAGTCCTGTGGCAAACTCTGACTCATTCCTTGATGGAAAAGTCCCTGTTAGCAGAGCTGGCCCACAGGGGACCAGGATTACAGCCCAGAAAGATGTACTACAGGAAGAACCAGGCATCTGAGATGGAAGAGGATAGGGCCAAAAAGAGACCCACCAAGCACACATTCTCATGGAACTTGCCTCCCCCAAATGCAAGGCAAATGTTTGCACTCCAGATGCAGTCAACTACTTTCTCAACAGGCCATCTCCATCTCTTCATCCCACAGCTCAACCATCGCCATCTCTTCATCCCACAGCTCAACCATCTCCATCTCTTCATCCCACAGCTCAACCATCTCCATCTCTCATCCCACAGCTCAACCATCTCCATCTCTTCATCCCACAGCTCAACCATCTCCATCTCTCATCCCACAGCTCAACCATCTCCATCTCTTCATCCCACAGCTCAACCATCTCCATCCCTTCATTCCACAGCTCAACCATCTCCAGCTCTTCATTCCACAGCTCAACCATCTCCATCTTTTCCTTCCACAGCTCAACCATCTCCATCTCTTCCTTCCACAGCTCAACCATCTCCATCTCTTCCTTCCACAGCTCAACCATCTCCATCTCTTCCTTCCACAGCTCAACCACCTCCATCTCTTCATTCCACAGCTCAACCATCTCCATCTCTTCATTCCACAGCTCAACCATCTCCATCTCTTCATTCCACAGCTCAACCATCCCCATCTCTTCATTCCACAGCTCAACCATCTCCATCTCTTCATTCCACAGCTCAACCATCTCCATCTCTTCCTTCCACAGCTCAAGCATCTCCATCTCTTCCTTCCACAGCTCAACCACCTCCATCTCTTCATTCCACAGCTCAACCATCTCCATCTCTTCCTTCCACAGCTCAACCACCTCCATCTCTTCATTCCACAGCTCAACCATCTCCATCTCTTCATTCCACAGCTCAACCATCTCCATCTCTTCATTCTACAGCTCAACCATCCCCATCTCTTCCTTCCACAGCTCAACCATCTCCATCTCTTCATTCCACAGCTCAACCATCTCCATCTCTTCATTCCACATGTCTGCCGCTCACTACACAGAGCCATTTGGTGCAGTCATTCAAGTAAAAAGAAAAAAAAGTACAGCAATCCCGTTGAGTGAAGTAAGTCCCTACATTTTCAGCAACACAGACAAATACAGACAATAATACAAAATGCAGGACTTCCGAAGAATATACAAGCATAAAAATGCATAGTATAGTAAGAATACAAGTATCATTCTGCCCCATGGATTAGAAAGCATTCAACCTTTCCTTGGGAGTTTAAACTCATTAGGGTCATGTCAGGGCAAAAGAGCAACACCCACCTAGAGCAAACCCCAGATTCTTTTCTAGTCTCTTTAGCAATTAAATCGAGACTCAGACTCTAATTTTGCAATGTTATCAGTAACTTAGGCACCTTACAATTTCTGGCCATTCTTTGATGATATGTAAATGCATTCAATTGGTTAGGCTGCCTAGGCTCAAGGAGAGTTATTATAATGAGAATCCCTGTGAGAGAATTTCTCAAAAAAATTATCATTGTTAGTAAAAAAAAAAAAAAGTTACTTGTTAACATTCACTTGACCATCTCCAGGCAAGGTCTCTCCTAGCAAAAGGTAACAAACTCATTGTTTCAAATCAGAAAAGCAGAATTCTGGGAAGGGGAAGCTTTAATGACCAGAGATACTAAAAAAAGGTACTTATGGTAATATGACCAAATGGTCAGCCCTGAAAAATTATATACAATTAACATCATACAGACTGGGCAAGTTATGTAAGGGAATACACACACACACACACACACACACACATACACACACACACACACACATTTACATATATACATACATACATACATATATGCATGTAACAATTTATGAAAACAGAGGCCAAGAATTTGAAAAATAGTAAGGAAAGATATGAGGGTTTGGAGGGAAGAAAGGGAACGGGGGAGGGAAGAAGGGAAATGAGAAGAAAGGGAAGGGGGAAATAAAAGACATAATAAAAAAAGTTAAAACACAGAAATAAATAAATTGGGGACAGTGTTTTTAAAAATGGGCCAGGGGTGTCGCTCAATAGTAGCCCTTTTTGCCTGAAGGTGCAGGGTCCTGAATCCCATCCCTGGTACTGCAAAAAACAAGCAAACCAACAAATAAACAAAAACAAAAAACCCTACTACATCCAACATCCAATCAACTGAGAATATAAAACAAAGCAATACTCTTGACTATTATTATTATTATTATTATTATTATTATTATTATTATTATCTCATTTAAAAGGGGACCTGTCCCACTATGCTGCCTAGGCTGGCTTCAGACCTCTGGTCACAAGCCACCCTCCTAACTCAGCTTCCTGAGTATCTGGAGCTACAGTAGAGAGCCTTGCTTTGAAGACAGATGCATCTTAAACAGTGCTGATTACCTGGCCTGCGACACTATGATCTTAGTTGGGAATGAGGGTCAGACTACAATCACTCACAGCTGCTTATATAACCATTTCTCTAGCCTTTGATAAAACGATGTTCATAAAGAGATGGGGAGATGTGATTTATAGCTCTTGTCTTTGTCTCTCACAACTATATCGAGTGTTCCACCATGTGTGAGTGGGTATGTGTGAATGCAAACACGCTCATATTCACAGGTTTAAAAAAAAAGAAAATCCACCCTCCAACGTAGCCTTGTGTTTAAGTGCCTGTGTGCCTCACAATGGTCTCAGTGGCTGGCAGCCACCGCTGCCTGGTCCTGCGCAGACCTGGCCTGTTCAATTGCTGCAGTTCAAATCCTCCGGAAGACCAAGATAATCTCTATTTGATGTCTTAATTATACAACCACTTATCTGGTTGGCAACTTAAAAAAAACAAAAGTTTAAAAGGTAGAATATTTAACCACAGTGTACCTTAGAACAAGATCCAAAGCAGAAAAAAACAAAAACCTTAAGCAGTCTTGCGAATAAAGCAGAAAATATTCGTATTTCTTCTTTCTTTCTTTTTTTCTTTTTTCTTTTTCTCAGATAGGGTTTCTCTGTGTAGCCCTGGCTGTCTTGGAACTCCCTCTGTAGACCAGGCTGGTCTCAAACTCAGAGATCCACCTGCCTCTGCCTAGGATTAACGGCTTGTGCCACCACTACCCAGTGGTAGCACTTCTTGAAATGAATAGCCTACCCTCATGGCGAACCACACAAGAAATCAAAATGGCAAAAATCATTGCTTTGCTAGTTCCATTGCCAAGCACCTGCAACATTAAAACAGAATAAAGCCCAGGTCTGTTTTGATAAAGGCCAGGCTTTCCCAACAGAGGCTAGAAGGGATATAAAAAGCTTTCCAGATGAAGGAGAAGAAAATTTGGGGACCACTAAAAATGTCACTTGCAAATAATTAATGTCCAGAAGTGTCACACTTATCTTTGGAGCTAAGAACTACTTAGCTCATGGCTTATCAGTAACTTCTCTAAGCTCAATTCACAGGTTTTACACATGTGCTTCTGTGTGTAAAAAGCTAGCAAGCTCACTAACTGGAGAGACGCAGCTCCCTGCCCCGTTGACTGACAGCACTCCTTCATGTCTTGTCACCAGCTCACGTATTTCCTCAAGCTGGCCCAGGGATGTGGAGAGCTGGGCTATCTCAGCCCAGCTACCCATGTCCACCCCGACCTCATCTGCCAAGTATGACTTTGGTTACTTTTTTTTTTTCTTTCAATTCTCCATTGTCAAAGGTGGCTTGTCTGTCATTTCTTTACAAAATCCTCCTCCTTTTCACCATTTAAATGGGTTCTCAAGCCATTGTTCAC